>NC_092171.1:16215395-16585395 GCF_045791955.1 Oncorhynchus clarkii lewisi | reverse complement strand
AGTCAGTTTCTTCATAGCACCTGATGTTTTTTGTGACTGCACTTGAAGAAACTTTCACATTTCTAAACATTTTATGGATTGATTGACCTTCATGTCTTATAGGGCAGAAGATAGCTTAGTGGTTAGAGCATTACTGGATCGAGTCCCCGAGCTGACAAGGTAAAAATCTGTTGTTCTGCCCCTGAGCAAGGCAGTTAACCCACTGCCTGGATGGATGCAGGGTAAGCTATGACGAGAGAAAGTGCTCCATACGTGGACTCCAGATGAACCATCTGTTTGGCCCTGTCTTTATGGCCTGGCCACTGGCTTTCCACAGGAAGCAGCAAAGCCCCCTGGGTCTTCAGACGGGAACATGATCCTTTTAATAAGTCCTGTCAGAACCCCAGCCCCACTTAGGGGGTGAGAGGGCCGATACCCAACACCACAGTCCCTCTCTGCAGTCACGCTTCAAAAACTACACACAGAGCACAGGGGCTGGGCCTCAGTAGCACCATGCTACTGACTTCAGCGTCACTCACACAGACCTCAGCCTTGTAACGGACACTACATGTAGGAGAACATGGGTGTTATTAGGTTATGACTGGCGGTTGTGTAATCAAACTATGTCAAGTATATGTGATCGGTAACTTACGGAAGGAAGCTAGTGGACCCTAAATAGTCTACACTGATTTGAAGATCAACAATGAACGCCGATTACAAATATATAATGGCCTTGAAAATAAAGAGCATGACAAACTGGAGCGGTTACATCAAGTCAACCGATTTTTCTTTCCAGCATTTGGAACCATTGGGAGATTCTTTATGCCAACCACACATACTATACTCTAGACGTGTGAATTTGCAGCACATGAGGGAAAACACATGCGTAAATGTGTGTGTGTGTGTGTGTGTGTGTGTGTGTGTGTGTGTGTGTGTGTGTGTGTACATGTGTGTGTGTGTGTGTTTGAGGGTTCGACACATTTGTGTGAGGGTTGGACACACATTTGCAGCACATTTTCGTCCCTCACAGGACATACCTTCTTCTGCTCTATGTGTTCTGTGTGCCACGCAGACCCATGCATCATCGCTGCACTTCCTGTGGGTGCTCAACGCCAAGCATGAAGGGACGAATGCACAGCAGTAGTGATTGTCACAGTGCTTCAGACTGTACAGCAGCCTTTTCTGACTAAAAGTGTTTCCTACTTTAAAAAAATATATCCATAGAGTATTTATTGGATGCCGTATAGTTAAAAACAATGACTTGTTACATAGCGCTGTCCTTGCTTGTAGGGCCAAGTTTTGTAATTTTTTTTCTCAAGAGGATGGATTTGAAGAAATGGAGAGAAATAGTAATCATTATATGACAGTGTTGTTCCCTCTTTCTGCTATCCTCTCATCCATGCCTTTAACCCCAAACTGGGAAGTAAGGATTTTAGTATTGGATGATGTAGTATACCTTTGCTTGTGTGTGTTTCTGTGTTGATACAGGGGGTGCTTGCTTTCTTGACAAGGATACAAGGAGTGTAATAGGAGAGAGTGGTAGAGAGACAAGGGGAGACGGACAGAGGGAGAGGGGCGAAGCCATCCTGCCCAAACGTGAGTTTTTCCAGAGACATTCCGTCTCCTGGGTATTAGGCTGCATGATAACATTCAAGACCGTTAAAGACATTAGTTGACTGACACCACACTAAACAATGACAAACCAAGCTCTCCTGATATTTTGGTAGAACTTCTTTTGTATTTTAGCCAAGGGTGGAATTAATTGTTTTAGCCAAGGCTGCATTGGGTTGACCAGTGTTGACGGGCATAGACTTTCAGAGTTGCGTACTTGAACATTCTATCTAAATCCCAACATTCCTTCAGGCTGGTCAAGGAGACAGTGGAACACTTTTTTCTGCTGTTTGTAAGAATGGACAGACAAATTCATCAGACCTATGACAGCAATGGTTTAGGTACTGTTGACATGCATGTGAGCGCGCACACACACATACACACACTAATAGTGATGACTAACATTCTACCTAATCTGGAGTGTTAATTTTGTGAGCCACATTCTACCTGACCAGTGAGCACATTCTTCTTCATGTTTGTGTCGCAATTTGAATAAGTGTCCTCTGTGTAACTTCCTCACTCACAAAGTATTCTAATCTGTAATCTTACCACATTAATACAGGTTTGCTTTCACTATGAGAACATAGGAAGCCTGTCTTCTCTATGTAGTAATTACACAGTAGTAACTCTGCATTCTTTGTTGCTGTTGTGACCGGACACTGGTTAAGTGTTAAAAATGTCCTCTGTTTATGTTGACTACAACTGTGAAAGGGCCTTCATTGTCCAATCACTAGTATGCATAGAGCATGTTGCCATGTTACATTATTTTGCTTCAGAATAAAGCTGAAGTACTGACACAGCACAAAGTTGTCATAGTATACCTATTCACCTGACGAATCCTTGGAATTTACCTGATGAATCACTGGAATCAGTAAACAGTGAGTTCATTGACACTAATGTAATTTGTTAGTTCTGAATAAGGACATACACTCTGGTTAGTCTCTGAGTCACTCTGACTGTTTACACCATTGCAATCTCTATCTTATTACAACTACTGTAGAACCCACATTCAGGCATGCCCTAGAGCTAATTCCACTCATTCTTTAGATGTTTTTCACATCTTCACCCATACTCCATCACTCCCTGAGGACCCCCCCTCCCCTCCTGGAATTTAATTTACAACAGTGTGTCTAGAGCAGCTTTCTCAGCCTTGGGAAGAGGAAATTGAGTAATAGTGCTGATGTTGAGTCACTGGCTAATGAGTCCCTAGACCAAACACCAATTCAACTCACTTCATTTACAATGACATAGTAAATGAACTGTCCAGATAAGTCCAGAACATGAAGCGACAGACATAAGTGAGCAGTGCTTAATATTGGATATACAGCTTCCCATCCTGACTCCTGATTGGAGAAAGGAAATCCTTTCATGGAGAATAAGCCCAGCTATATGAGTAAGTCAACGGTCCAGCACCTGGACTTCAAATTCATCAGCTCAGCACTTCCCACCCTCAACAGGCCCTAAGGGTTCCATCACAATGTCCTAAAAGGAGGCCAAGCCTAGTTCTGACCATAGGGCCCTGAGCACAGAGATCCTATAATTGAGATTCTATATGTAATTCTATTACCCTGAGTTTCTCTTGAGCACTTTACCTGACCAAGGAACACTATGGGAGTTTTTATTGGCCTGGTCACATGATCAGGAAAAACTCAGGGCCCAACATATAGCACTTTCATTCCCTTTCACTCTTATCCTCGTGTACCATTTTTGAGTATGTTGTCTCACTACCTTTTCAGCACTGTCACTGTCCCTACTGGACTCGACACCTTGTATAAAACAGCCCTTTCTGCAGTGTGTTAATGGTGCTGTGCAGAGAAACAAAATATGCTTCTCTGCATCTCTGCATGCCAGCTAAGATAGATAGACAAGCTGCTCTAACCTAATCGATAGCCTGAAATGTATTGGTAGCTAGCTTTGAGGTTGAGAGATTAGGAACCTATCTCAACAAGCTCCCACGGTCTCACATCAGAATTCGACGTTCATCCATGTTTCTCAAACGTCAAATTTCGACGTGTTTGGTTACTTCTCTGTATCGTTTAAGTTTAGGCATTAACTCAGAATTCTTAAAGTTAGGCATTAACTCCGAATGGTTAAGGGACGAGTTAATGTTTGGGATAGGTTTAAAACAAAAATATAAAAACTACTTTCCATCACTGAATTTGAACTTTTGAACATTTGAACCTTGAATAATTATGATAAAACATGGGCTTAAAAAAATGAAGTTTGGTAATTAATTTAATATGACACTGTGCCCCCAAGCTGGACATTGTGACCCCAAGCTGGACATTGTGACCCCAAGCTGGACATTGTGACCCCAAGCTGGACATTGTGCCTTTCTTTCACAATGTTACACTCAAAGTCACGTAAGCCATCTAACCACACACACACACTGAATTGATGAAATGTCAAGATGTGTTTTATCTGATGCTTAACAACATTCTCCCAGAAGGAGTCAGTAGTCATGAGGTTCCCTGAGGGAAGAACTCTGGAGGTGAGGGTCAGGGGTCAACATCATGGTTAGATTAAGGCTAGCCAACAGTGATGGGGTCATGGGGTGGTTGGTACAAAATATCACAAGCCACTCAATGTAGCTACCTGCAAAACAAGACAATAACAGCCAACCAATTATGCATAAGGAGAGTATTGTAAAAGGGAACGCAAAACCAAAACACATGATTTCATTACACTCAGACACATTGAGCTGTTCCCCATATTGAGTTGTTGGGCATTCTCCATCCCTCTCTCTCTTTCTCTGTGCATTCTTGGCATGCCTGTAGATGCTAATGACACGTACTGATAAGAATGTGTGCTGAGTGAGTTAAAGGACTCCCATGTGTCTCTCGCCTTCTGCACCTCCGGGCCTTTTTCACACCATGAGGCATGTGGAAAATCAAATGGGAACTCAAGATTTTGGGAAGGGGGGAATTTCATGGCTTAATCCTTAAGAGTCGATTGATGCACCCATGCGCCAATCATCTAATTAACATAATAAAACAATTTCCATAAAAATCTGTCTGTTTAACTTAGATTTCTGCTTTTGTATGGTCTGAGTCTCAATCCACCTCATCCGCCAATGTCAGCCTTCTGCATCTGCTGTGGAAAGTGGCAGAGCTATAGCAATGTTCGTCAGACCAGGAGACATCTTGTAAATCGGTCTGTCTCACGAAAACGTCTGAAGCGTCGGAACGGTTTGACCCCACAACTACCACGGTACTCGTCTGAAGCCGGTACCGTCGATGTGCCAACTTCTGTCTGTAGCGTCCGAACCGTTTGGGCTGTTTTTATAGGCCCTGCTGCCCCAGCTGTGAGAAGATAGGAAGTTACACATCTTCTGACAGGAAGCTCCTATGATGCACACGCCAGCAGAGTCAGGAAGCGCTGCCAGCCAACCCCCGGAGTTCATTCATAAATCTTGTACACACACAAACATGCACAAACAAAGAAATCCACCAGCAAAGCAGATTAATGTATGTTCGCCAGAATTCCATGTTTAAAATTCTTACACGCACGCTTACGTACATAATCTGTGGACAGGATACTGAGAGGTCAGAGATCAGCTGTGTGTTGGGTTTAAATCGGGGTCTCTGTGGGTGGTTGTGCTGCTCAGAGACAGACAGCGAGTGGGCTGGGATCTGGTCCATGTTCTGATAACCAGAGACAGGCAAAAAAGAGTGAGTTCTTGGAAGACAAAAGCCTAATTTATACCTGGTTCCAATATGTGTCCTCTATCCTGATCCTGTCCACATTCTGATTGTGCCCACATTTTCTACACATGGTGTTAAAAAGTGTCTCTTATCCGTCCACTGCGTCCACATTGTGACCAGATTTCCAAGTGGTCCCTCCCTGTTATTTGACAAATATTCTTTCAAAATAATACTTATTGGGACACATACAGATGCTATAAGTCAGTGGTGCACCTGTTAATGATTTTAGAGGGTGGAATAATGATGATTTAAATCAGGGCTCCCCAATTACATTCAGCCGTGGGCCGATTTTTCCTTGACCGAATGGTCGGGGGGCTGGAACATAGTTAGAAATAATTTGTAAACTACAAATTGACCGCAAGAATCCATAATAGATATAGTATTTGACAAAAAGTTTTAAAAAAATAAAACCTTGATTACATTAGGATACGATCACATATGCCTCCCTATTTATGCATGGGAATACTTGGGGACAGATTTACTAAATTAAAATCACTTTGAGCTGATTTCTGAGTGATCTTACAGTCTTTATGAAACAGCTGCCTGTGTTAGCTGCCGAGTTAGTGCAGTGTCCTTAGCTAACTAGCTATGTGGTGCTAGCAAGCAAATATGCTAGCGTTAGCTAGCTAGCTAAACATTTGGCTATGGGCTGGCACTGGCATTATGGGATTATGGAGAGTGAATTAAATTGTTTCTTTGTCATCTTGCTAGGTAGTTATCTAGCTGTGGCCATCTGGCTAGTATCAACAAGGGCTTTCTACAAAATAGCAATATTAGTGCAGCTCAACTAGCTAAAATTGGAATCTATACCATAAACTAAGCAACGCACACAGACATATAGTGCCAAACAACGCAACTGCCACATTCTGGTATGGAGTATTTTAACAAGGCTGAGTGGCCACGGTACTGCAGGCATTGTTAGCAGCAAACAGGATCCTCCATTATAGTGAATGGAAAAATGGCAACCTTTGTGGTCTATCTTTGTGTAAATAAAATAAAGATTAGAAGAAAATCAAGGTACCAATAAATGCTTATAACACACTGAGAGCACAACACATTAAGAACCTTCCTAATATTGAGTTGCACCCCTCCCTTTTGCCCACAGAACAGTCTCAATTTGCCAGGGCATGGATTCTACAAGGTGTCGAAAGCATTCCACAGGGATGGTGCCCCATGTTGACTTCAATGCTTCTCACAGTTGTGTCAAGTTAGTTGGATGTCCTTTGGGTGGTGGACCATTCTTGATACACACAGGAAACTGTTCAGCGTGAAAAACCCAGCAGCGTTGCAGTTCTTGACACAAACTACCTACAGTACTACCATACCCCGTACAAAGGCGCAATAATTATTTGCTTTTCCCATTCATCTTCTGAATAGCACACATACATAATCCATGACTCAATTGTCCCAAGGCTTAAAAATCCTCATTTAACCTGTCTCCTCCCCTTCATCTACACTGATTGAAGTGGATTTAACAAGTAACATCAATAAGGGATCATAGCTTTCACCTGGATTCACCTGGTCAGTCTGTCTTGGAAAAAGCAGTTGTTCTTAATGTTTTGTATACTCAGTGTATACCAGATGTACTGTATGTCCTTGAACCAATCATTTTAAAATCACACACAGAAGAAGTTATAAGGATAATTTAGTTGTCAATGGCAGCCTGCAGTACACTGGTCGGCATTCAACTTGAGTTACTCAATAAGAGGAGGCAGCACTGAAGTAGCGTGCAGTTCACTTCCAGGAGTAGCTCAACTGCGCATGTTATGTTTCCATGAGATGCCATCTTAACCGACTGCATTTGGCTTCAATACACTGTTGAGTCTTCACATTGGAATGAAGGGCGTCACGTGATCGACGACTTGGTCGATTTATATATACAGTAATGGAGGATCCTCATAGGAGGAAAGGGAGGACCAGCCTACTCAGTGAATTGAACAAAAATAAAACCATACTAAATATATTCACGTCACCAAATAACTTATTTAAAAAAAACTGTTTTGCAATGAAGGTCTACAGTAGCCTCAAGACCACCCTCTGGGGTAGCACCATGGAGTAGCCAGAAGACAGCTAAAGTACATCCTCCTCTGGGTACATTGACTTCAATACAAAACCTAGGATGCTCATGGTTCTCACCCCCTTCCATAGACTTATACAGTAATTATGACGACTTCCAGAGGATGTCCTCCAACCTATCAGAGCTCTTGCAGCATGAACTGACATGTTGTTCACCCAATCAAAGGATCTGAGTATTAATCTAGTACTGAAAGCATAAGCTACAGCTAGTGCTTAAAATGTGGTGAGTAGTTTTGAACAAATTAATTTCTTCAAAAATTAATGAGAAGCAGTAGAGAGAAAGAGAGATAGAGAGAGATAGCTATACGTTTCAGGAAACTAGGCATATGTAGCAATGACTTCACAGGAGAGCCATTTAAACATTTTATTTTTATTTTTATCAAAATGCGTTTTTTGCCTTCTGTAACATATGACCTTTCATGTGCCTTAATAACAAACGTGTATGCCATCTGTAAATATGAATAAAATGGTTAAATCACGAGCCCTGTTGGTTAAGCAACAGTCAGCAACCTTCCCACTAAAGCTTAAGAGGCTGTGAATGATGCTGAATGGGTGTAGACAAAGAAGAGCTCTTCACTAGATACCAAAACATTCAAAGGTCATTTTCTCAAAAGTGAGTATACAAGTATCAACTTTCAAAGCAGAATCACTTTCCCATTGATCCTCAAAAATGCAATGTATGATATACCATTTCCATTTTTCTCTTCCAAGTGAAGGTAAGCTTTCGGTTGTATTAATTTATTGCCACTGGGGCCCGCCGGTGTAACTACTAAACTGCTTGCTGTACACTGTACTGCATGATTGTAGCGGGTTTCCTAACATGTTAGTTCTAGTAGCTATGTTGACTATGACGTTAGCTACTATGGTGGCAACGATTTAGGCTGTATGTAGCTGTCACGGTATGATGGTTTGTCTTGGAAAGGTTTTTTCGCCTGGTCACAGACAGCTGTTGTGTTGTGCACAGAAGTCCACAACCGAAAGGAAAGGTGAGAGGAGGAGAGTGTGTAGATGCGAGAAGCAATTATACAACGAGCAAAGTGATGATGCTGTTTGTATGTGGCTGTTATGAAAGTGAACTGTGTGTGCTGGTGATCAGGGGTGTATTCATTCTGCCGGTTCTGTTGAAAAACGTTTCTTAAACAAAAGCAAATAGAACACAATGGGGTAAACCTACCTGAATGTGTCCAATAAAAACTCGTGTTTGCAACTGTTTGGACTAATGGTTACACCCTAGATCAGCTAGATGCAGGCAAGAGTATGCAAGGTGATATTGAATGTGTCACTATCTGTCACCCTGATTACTCCAATTTGTCTTTTGACCTGTGCACCTACGTTATAAACTTTAAGGTTGTAGCATCCTCATGATGGGTATAGGGAAAATTAAGGTATCATGTAGTAGCTTAAACCTATCGATGTTACATTGAGCTGGGTGAATGGAATGTGAATGACAGTCATCCAATATGCTATGATAGAAATAAGGCCATGCTCATAAAAAAATTGTCCCCTTTAATCGTAAACAACACCGAAAGCCACTGATATAATAACATTATGAAGGGCAACTCTGAACTAGTTGAAAATTAATAACACTAATAAAATACCCATCATATCTGTCCCTGTGCCCTCTCTGTATAGGTGGCATTGAATGCTTTAGCAGGATGCTTTCTTTCACAACTAGCTACATGATTATTCCAGCTCAATCGGGGAAAACCTTTGCTGACAATTTCGATACCATTTGGAAACAAATATAGGATGGATGGGATCCACCCAAATAATTTGGGTTCTTGGATACTTTCACAGCATTATAAGGCTGCGTTGAGACAATTACTTATCAATGACCCAATCCCAGCTCAGTTAATCCCTACAATTTTGTCGGTGAGTTTTCATAATGCTTCAGCAAATGTTATCCCAGGGGTATTGGCAGACACAATGTAAGTACCTTAGTATATGTCCCTCTAACTGCCGTGAATGCCTCTGCTGATCCTACAACTATTGCATGCAGTAATCATGTGCCAGAGTTATATTGTTAGCACTGAGGCGATGTGCCCTAGTAGGAAGTCCACTGTGTGCACTCTGCACTGTAAACTCAAACTTAAATAATTATAGGCATGTCTACTTCTGCTAAGCTAAAGCAATGAAAACAATCAAGCATCCCAGAAAAGTACAAAAAATAGCCCACATTACCATGTGTAGCCTACAAAACAAGGTTCATGAAATCAATAACTTGCTATTAACAGATGACATTCATATTCTGACTTTCTCTGAAACTCATTTAAATAATACCTTTGAAGATTTTATTTATTTATTTATTTTATTTCACCTTTATTTAACCAGGTAGGCTAGTTGAGAACAAGTTCTCATTTACAACTGCGACCTAGCCAAGATAAAGCAAAGCAGTGAGACAAAAACAACAACACAGAGTTACACATAAACAAACGTACAGTCAATAACACAATAGAAAAACCTATGTACAGTGTGCAAATGTAGAAGAGTAGGTAAGAAAATAAATAGGCCATAGAGGCGAAATAATTACAATTTAGCATTAACATTGGAGTGATAGATGTGCAGATGATGATGTGCATGTAGAGATACTGGGGTGCAAAAAAGCATGAGGAAAAGTAACAATATGTGGATGAGGTGGTTGGGTGTGCTATTTACAGATTGGATGTGTACAGGTACAGTGATTGGTAAGCTGCTCTGACAGCTAATGCTTAAAGTTAGAGAGGGAGATATAAGACTC
The DNA here is from genome assembly GCF_045791955.1 of Oncorhynchus clarkii lewisi. Taxonomy (NCBI): domain Eukaryota; kingdom Metazoa; phylum Chordata; class Actinopteri; order Salmoniformes; family Salmonidae; genus Oncorhynchus; species Oncorhynchus clarkii. Next base: position 16,575,288 of record NC_092171.1, on the reverse strand, counting down.
CAGCTTCAGTGACTCCAGCTTCGTTCCAGTCATTGGCAGCAGAGAACTGGAAGGAAAGGAGGCCAAAGGAAGTGTTGGCTTTGGGGATGACCAGTGAAATATACCTGCTGGAGGGTGTGCTATGGGTGGGTGTTGCAAGTGAGCTGAGATAAGTCGGGGCTTTACCTAGCAAAGACTTATAGATGACCTGGAGTCAGTGGGTTTGGCAACAAATATGTAGTGATGGCCAGCCATTGAGAGCATGCAGGTCGCAGTGGAGGGTAGTATATGGGGCTTTGGTGACAAAACAGATGGCACTGTGATAGACTGCATCCAATTTGCTGAGTAGAGTGTTGCAGGCTATTTTGTAAATGACATCACCAAAGTCAAGGATCGGTAGGCTAGTCAGTTTTACGAGGGTATGTTTAACAGCATGAGTGAAGGATGCTTTGTTGCGAAATAGGTTGCCGATTCTACATTTAATTTTGGATTGGAGATGCTTAACGTGAGTCTGGAAGGAGAGTTTACAGTCTAACCAGACACCTAGGTATTTGTAGTTGTCCACATATTATAAGTCAGAACCGTCCAGAGTAGTGATGGTAGTCGGGCGGGAGGGTGCGGGCAGCAATCGGTTGAAGAGCATGCATTTAGTTTTACTGGCATTTAAAAGCAGTTGAAGGCCACGGAATGAGTGTTGTAAGGGCATTGAAGCTTGCTTGAAGGATTGTTAGCACAGTGTCCAAAGAAGGGCCAGATGTATACAGAATGGTGTCGTCTGCGAAGAGGTGGATCAGAGAATCACCAGCAGCAAGAGCGACATCATTGATATATACAGAGAAAAGAGTCTGCCCGAGAATTGAACCCTGTGGCACCCCCATAGAGACTGCCAGAGGTCCGGACAACAGGCCCTCAGATTGACACACTGAACTCTATCTGAGAAGTAGTTGGTGAAGCAGGCGAGGCAGTCATTTGAGAAACCAAGGCTATTGAGTCTGCCGATAAGAATGTGGTGAATGAACACGGCTGCACAGTACTGTCTTTTATCGATGGCGGTTATGCTATCGATTCCTGACTTCTCTGAAAAGTTGCATATCGCGGGGGCTATTCGACGCTAATGCAGAACGCCACAGGATGTTTTTGTGCTGGTCAAGGGAGGTCAATTCTGGGGTGAACCAAGGGCAATATCCCTTCTTAGTTCTACATTTTTTTTAATGGGGCATGCTTATTTAAGATGGTGAGTAAAGCACTTTTAAAGAGCAACCAGGCAACCTCTACTGACGGGGATGAGGTCAATGTCCTTCCAGGATACCCAGGCCAGGTCGATTAGAAAGGCCTGCTCGCTGAAGTGTTTAAGGGAGCGTTTGACAGTGATGAGGGGTGGTCGTTTGACCTCGGACCCATTACGCACGTAGGCAATGAGGCAGTGATAGCTGAGATCCTGGTTGAATAGAGCAGAGGTGTATTTAAAGGGTCGGGATGATATCTAAGAGGGTGCCCATGTTTACGGATTTAGGATTGTACTTGGTAGGTTCCTTGATAATTTGTGTGAGATTGAGGGCATCAAGCTTTAGATTGTAGGACGGCCTGGGTGTTAACCTCTCTGGGATATTTAGTACGCTAGCGTCCCACCTGGCCAAAAGCCAGGGAAAATGCAGAGCGCCAAATTCAAATAAATTACTATAAAAATCAAACTTTCATTAAATCACACATGCAAGATAGCAAATGAAAGCTACACTTGTTGTGAATCCAGCTAACATGTCAGTTTTCAAAAAGGCTTTTCGGCGAAAGCAAACGATGCTATTATCTGAGGATAGCACCTCCGTAAACAAAGAGAGAAACCATATTTCAACCCTGCAGGTGCGACACAAAACGCAGAAATAAAAATATAATTCATGCCTTACCTTTGACGAGCTTCTTTTGTTGGCACTCCAATACCTCCAGGCGACGCTCAATTCTGCCATCTCTTGTTCTTATGGGGGGCAGCTCTCGCTCAGCCCAGTCAAAGCTCTTCTCTGTCCTGGCACACCAATGGTGGAACCAGCTTCTCCCAAAAGCTAGGACAGGCTAGTCCCTGCACATATTCTGAAAACATCTGAAACCCTACCGCTTCAAAGAGTATCATAAATACTCACACAACACCCCTCCTCGAACCCCTTTTGCGTTTCATGAACTAACTCTCGCACTTGACCCCCCCCCCACTAGCACTGACTTTGCTGACTTTATTGAGAAAAATGTACTTTATATGCCTGTGATATGTGGTTGTCCCATCAAGCGATCTTAAGATGAATGCACTGACTGTAAGTCACTCTGGATAAGAGCGTCTGCTAAATTACTAAGATGAATAAACAGGGCTATAGATAATATTGTCTTTATGGGGCATCTACTGATGTTTGCTTTCGCACACACACTCCAGACCACAGACACACACTGCAGCGCTAGCTGTTGCACTAAGGTCATTTAGCTAAGAAACTAATTCCACTGAGCAAACATAGAAGACGAATATATTGAAGAAGCTCGTCCTTTCAATTTTCAATTTCAGTTGAAGGGCTCTTTTGCAATTGTATTTTGTGCAGACCACATTAGACAGATATAAAGGACAGGCTCATATACTGCATCTTGAATGTCATTTTTTCCAGAGTGGAATGATGTCCTTGTAAACAGTATACAGCTACATCCTTACATAGACCCTCACTGAAGTAAATGAGTGGATGACATCATTGGATAGATGACATGTTTTCCACTGGAGCATCAGATCTACCCTGGAGGGGGAACACAAAGACCTGGGTCATTACATCAATTTGTTGCCTATTGTGAAGTGTAACTTGGTAAAGTTACACCTAATTTTAACATTCCTTCATAAAGAGCACATGTTTAACTTCATAAAAACATGTTTTGCTGTCCAAGAGTTGAAATTAAAAAGAAATACTATAGTAACTGCCAAATAAAGTAACATGGTTGACTGTAACAGGGTTGACGATTTCATCTTAGATCAGCCATAAATCCCTTTGTGACAGGGAAGCTTGTTGTGTGCAACATGGAGGGGCACTTGAATGCAAGCTTGGCTTGTCTATCTTTGGGTAATAGGTTTGAGGTGTTATGCTCGACCCGTTCAGTTTTCCACCTCAAAACACCAGAAAAAGGCCAAAAAGAGTAGAACCAGCTCACCTGCTTTTACATTATGATTTGACTATAAGACGTTAAATGTTATTTTTGAAGAAAATATTTAAGAAGGAATAGCTTCAACATATTGAAAAGAGACTTCAATTCACGTAACAGGGTTGACCTTAAAATGAAGGACAGACGTAAAAGGAATCCCATAAAACAAATAAAATAATAATCTTCAGAAATGACTTTGTCAAAGCAACAAAATAACTAGGGCTTTACAACGATGGTGAAAACTTTGATAAATGTTGGGGTTAAAAATCTTCCTAGAAGTCACAGCGGGTGCACGGAGGGACACTTTAGCAAGTCTATATTAATTCAAATCTGATTTATGAATTCTTCCTGTGGTCTTTATTAAATGGCACTTAATTTAATATAACAGGCTTTTATAATTCAATATTAGTGCACAATTTCTACTTAAAATCAAAGGGACACAAAAGGCACTCATTTCATGGAACGACCCACCTGTCTGTGCACTTCCAACATCGGGTCTTGAGCAATGAATGAGTCTGTGTGTGAGGGAGTGTGTTGTCTTCTCATTATGATCATCATAGCAGCTGTCCCGGGTCACATTTTTCAGTTACATGTTGTGTTGATGTGAAGGGGAAGTTTCTCATCAGATAGAGAAAATATTTCAGAGTAGGGGATAGGAAATGGCTGCTACATCATCATCCATAACCTATGATCTGTGATCTTACGAGCAGGATGACACACACCACCAACACCCCTATGGGCCTGGTGGTAGTGAGTGCCCAGGCTGGGCTGGGCACCTGGGGTAAGGAAACTGACCAGATGATGTGAGAATGTTTTGTCCAGTTCCAGGGTCATCCCCTCTTCCCCCTCCTGCTCCACCTCATCCTGAGACTGCCCGTCACCCTGCCCGTCACCCTGCCTGCCCGGAATGCTTATGCTGTTTCCTCTCTCCCCCCATTGACAGGAAACCGCTGAAGCTGGAGCCCACGGACTGTCAGACAGACAGACAGATGTATACACACAGGGGGCAGGAATTGATCTCACTGTACCTGCAACCAGGAAGCTGGCCAGTAGAGACAGACACGGGTCCCTGAAACTCTCCTACCCCCCCTGTAGCTCCCCCGTCACTCCACCCCTCCACCCCTCTGACACCCCCATGTCTACTCTGACTCCCTCACCAGCTGTGGGCACTGGGCCCATAACACAGGAAACAGAAGAGACCAGCTCTGCCTCTCCTTTCAGATATCACACTTCATTCTCTCGTTATCTGGCCTACAGTATCATCTGTATTATCAGATGGATACAGTGGAATTGAACAGTCCTTGGCAAGCCCATACCCATTGGGCACACTCTGGTTGACAGATCAGGGCTGTTTTCACCTTATTTCAATACAAAAATGTAATTGAACTGGCATCTGTGCCAAGTAGATAGGTTTATGTGATGCAGGTTTATGTGATGCAGGTTTATGTGATACAGGTTTTGTGTCCCCCCCTCTCTGCCCTCTCAGTCAAGGTAATTTACTCTTTAATTCGATTTAAGTACCTTCTGATAATATGCAATGTGTGATTTGAATTGAGCCCTACAGTAAGTGTATGGGAAACTCATATGGCATCGTTCCTCATGTGTCTGGATGGTTTTCTGCACTCAATGGGAGCATGCGGAGTGCAGTGTGTGTATGTGAGTAGTAGGCTGAGTGAATATGAATTAGCTCCATTGGCATGGACTACTGTACTGCAATGGTTAAACCACAGTGTACAAAAATCTAGTCCAGTAATATACTACAGCAGCAGCAGCCCACTGACACACATTCTCCAGATGGAAAAAAAGAGATTAAGGGCTTTATTCAATCATATCCAGTTTAGCTGTCATCTGCATAGCGGTTGCTTTAGCAGTGTCAGAGGTGGAACTGCTTTAGAGCTGTCAAATCCACAAGTGTCTTCACAAGTATCTCCTAGTGCTTGGTCGGGGTGGATCGGTAGACGTATAACGCAAACGTCTAGCAACCCAACCCTAACCCCTAACTCCGAGTCTAGATAACGTTAGTGAGCTAGCTAATGCTAGCCACCTAGCTACAATTCGTAACATATAACACGTTTTGCAAATTCGTAACACATTGTAAATATTGCACATTCGTAACATATTATAGTTTTGCAAATTTATCCCATATAATACACATTGTAGTTCGTAACATATCATACTAAATGAAGTGTCTTGGCTTTACGTACAGAATAATACGAAATGCTCTGAGACCAGGTTGTGCATACATATTGCCTATAAATAATCTGTCAGGCAGAGAGAGCATGCAGCTCTCAAACAGCTGGTTGTTTAGTGGAGCGAAGACCTACAGCGGTAGGGGTAGGAAAGCAGTAAGAAAGTTTGAGGTTATGAGATCTACCAATAAATGCTAAGGCATGAAAGGGTATGCAAACCAGGTTTTCAAAAAGTTGAAAGTCTTAGTTGAATATTTGCGCAATTGAGTCATCATGGAATAGCCTACCTTGAGAATCATATATTTCCTCTTGGCTCTTTGGCCCTTGAAAAGTCATTGAATTTATGGTAGCCGAATTTACAAGTTCTCAAATGTATACAGTGCAATTTATACAGTGCATTGTTGTGGACTTAGAACATCCAACTTGTATGTTTTACTATTAAGTGTGTTTTTTAGTGTGAAAATATACTGAATATACTGCATTTGTCTTTGTGCATCCAGTATTGCCATTTATATAAAGTTAATCAAATTGTCACCTGTTGTCAGCATTTTGTCATTATTGTTGTAGGCAACATTGACACATTTTATTGGAATTATGGTCGTAGTTTTGCTGTCGTCCACAGTGATTGACCCCTCCCCTCTTTCCTAATTTTTCTCATTCTCTCGATTTTACTCTCTCTTTATCTCTCTCTCTGTGCCAGCTGTCAGCATTGGCGGAGTGCCACACAGGCGTTAGCCGCTGGGCTAGTGACAGATGCAGCAGCAGTGAAGCAAAGAGGAGAAAAGAACAGAACGAGATTAATAGAAAGTGTGAAGTAACAGAATGCTGCCACTCCCCATTGTGTCAAAGGTGACAAAGTGCTGGATTAAGGCATCCGCATGCTTCCCATCCAAAACGTTTGTGCATATATTAGGATGACATTTAGTGATGTTTTTGTTAGCTTTGGTCTTCGACCCCCAAAAAAGGTTGCTGATCGTGCACACGTTATTTTCCTGAGGCAAGCCGAAGATCAGTAGCCAAAGTCTACGGCCCTTCGTCAGTGATTGGTCAACAATAGGGATTATTCAATGAAGTGTTGTCATTCAACGAGAGACGACTCGTTTCCATGCAACAACAAAAAATCACTTGAGAAATACTGCACCAGACAATGTAAAATTGTGTGACTAAAACCTCCTCGGCAAAAACGTCAACATTTATTACAGAGTTCTTGAATTATCTTAGATTAATTCAGACTATTTTGAGGAAGTGTATACTGGCAACGGTGTCTCAAGAGGGACCCACAGTATTATTGCCTCTTCTTTCTAATTTTCAAGCAAAGGTCTTTTAAGGGAGTATGCAAACCAAACCTAGTATGCGGAGACGCCTTTAAACAATGAACAGTAATCACAGCCAGACGGGCCATGGATAGAAGGGGAGGGAGGGAGGGAGGGAGGGAGGGAGGGAGGGAGGGAGGGAGGGAGGGAGAGAGAGAGAGAGAGAGAGAGAGAGAGAGAGAGAGAGAGAGAGAGAGAGAGAGAGAGAGAGAGAGAGAGAGAGAGAGAGATGAAAAAACAAGATAGTAGTGTTTGTAGTGTTAAATTTCAACAGTACTTTATTTTGACATTTATATTAAGAAAAGTCTTAGGTAAAGTCAATACAATATTACATGAAGTTGATAAGACATAACAGATATTTGATATGGAAGAGATCCAATACATTTTCTGTGTGATGATATTAAAGCTATTTATGCTTAGTGAAGTATTAACAATCCACAAACCATTATTCTACCTCTGATACTGCAGGATTAATTTGACCAAATCATTGCTGTTTACCAATCTTGTTTCAACATAAAATACATCATTCATTTAACATCCTTATACGTGTAATTTATCCCTTGTGCATGCATATACAACTCAAGTATCCATTTAAGATTCAAAACCTCTCACAAAGATCACCAGTAATTGTGACTTAAAGAAAAAGAGAGACAAAAACAGCATGAGAAACAGAATGAGTAGAATGAGATCGCTGTGATTGGTTAAGAGAACTCTTCTCCACACCAATGAGTACAGCAGTCTTACTCTCTCCTCTCAGTAGTACTGGGATCCTCTCCTTCAGTTTCTCCCAGCAATACCTCCACGTTTCACAAGAAAAGCATCATGTTATCTTAAACGTTATTATTATCCATTTTTTTTTACTTTTACCCCTTTTTCTTCCCAGTTTTGTGATATCCTATTGGTAGTTACATTCTTGTCCCATCGCTGCAACTCCCCTACGGACTCGGGAGAGGTGAAGGTCGAGAGCCACGCGTCCCCCGAAACACGACCCTGCCAAGCCGCACTGCTTCTTGACACACTGCTTGCCTAAACCCGGAAGCCAGCCGCACCAATGTGTTGGAGGAAACACCGTCCAGCTTGCGACCGAAGTCGCCCGTCACAAGGAGTCATTAGAGCGTGGTAGGACAAGGAAATCCTGGCCGGCCAAACCCTCCCCTAACCCGGACGATGCTGGGCCAATTGTGCACTGCCTCATGGGTCTTCCGGTCACGGCCGCCTCTGACACAGCCTGGGATCGAACGCGGGTCTGTAGTGATGCCTCAAGCACTGTGATGCAGTGCCTTAGACCTCTGCGCCACTCGTGAGGCCCATCTTAAACATTTTTACCATTACTTGAGTTATGAGTTGTCAAATATATTGTTAAGATAGACCGGACAATGAACTTGGTCAATTCCATATCACACAAACTCACGTTCACACACAGAGACAAAGCCTCACAAACAAGCTCAGCCACACGCACCCCTGCTCTCTCCATCTGGGTTGTTTTGTCTCTAATGTTGTTGTTGTGGTTGATTTTCTCTCTCTCTTTGTCTCTCTTTTTTTCATGAACTCCCATCTGGTGTGTATGGAAGCGGTCTTTTGGAGGTAATTAATTTCCTTGGACACCATATGGTGTGTGACTACAGTAAACTGATCCATGGACGGGGCCTTTGTGAGCCGCAGTGTGTTGTCGCCTGTTACACTCAGTCCCTCCCTCCCTCTATCTCATGCCCCAAAGATCACCCTACTCTACTGGACCTCTACACACCAGCAGGACTATTCCTTCAGAAAGACCCAACACTCTGAAGTCTACCAGAGTGTCTACTCAGCCTCAATTCCACCCACATGGCAGAGAGCGCACACTCTAACCAACGGAAATATTCAATCAGATCTGGTATCAAATCAAATGTTATTTGTCACATGCCTCGAATGCAATAGGTGTAGAACTTACCGGGAAATCCTTACTTCAAGCCCTTAACCAACAATACAGGTTTAAGAAAATAGAGTTAAATACACAAAAGTAAAAAATAAAATGTTCAAATAATAACACAAAATAACAATAATGAGGCTATATACAGAGGGTACCCGTACCTAGTCAATGTGGGAGTGTACAGTGCCTTGCGAAAGTATTCGGCCCCCTTGAACTTTGCGACCTTTTGCCACATTTCAGGCTTCAAACATAAAGATATAAAACTGTATTTTTTTGTGAAGAATCAACAACAAGTGGGACACAATCATGAAGTGGAACGACATTTATTGGATATTTCAAACTTTTTTAACAAATCAAAAACTGAAAAATTGGGCGTGCAAAATTATTCAGCCCCTTTACTTTCAGTGCAGCAAACTCTCTCCAGAAGTTCAGTGAGGATCTCTGAATGATCCAATGTTGACCTAAATGACTAATGATGATAAATACAATCCACCTGTGTGTAATCAAGTCTCCGTATAAATGCACCTGCACTGTGATAGTCTCAGAGGTCCGTTAAAAGCGCAGAGAGCATCATGAAGAACAAGGAACACACCAGGCAGGTCCGAGATACTGTTGTGAAGAAGTTTAAAGCCGGATTTGGATACAACAAGATTTCCCAAACTTTAAACATCCCAAGGAGCACTGTGCAAGCAATAATATTGAAATGGAAGGAATATCAGACCACTGCAAATCTACCAAGACCTGGCCGTCCCTCTAAACTTTCAGCTCATACAAGGAGAAGACTGATCAGAGATGCAGCCAAGAGGCCCATGATCACTCTGGATGAACTGCAGAGATCTACAGCTGAGGTGGGAGACTCTGTCCATAGGACAACAATCAGTCGTATATTGCACAAATCTGGCCTTTATGGAAGAGTGGCAAGAAGAAAGCCATTTCTTAAAGATATCCATAAAAAGTGTCGTTTAAAGTTTGCCACAAGCCACCTGGGAGACACACCAAACATGTGGAAGAAGGTGCTCTGGTCAGATGAAACCAAAATTTAACTTTTTGGCAACAATGCAAAACGTTATGTTTGGCGTAAAAGCAACACAGCTCATCACCCTGAACACACCATCCCCACTGTCAAACATGGTGGTGGCAGCATCATGGTTTGGGCCTGCTTTTCTTCAGCAGGGACAGGGAAGATGGTTAAAATTGATGGGAAGATGGATGGAGCCAAATACAGGACCATTCTGGAAGAAAACCTGATGGAGTCTGCAAAAGACCTGAGACTGGGACGGAGATTTGTCTTCCAACAAGACAATGATCCAAAACATAAAGCAAAATCTACAATGGAATGGTTCAAAAATAAACATATCCAGGTGTTAGAATGGCCAAGTCAAAGTCCAGACCTGAATCCAATCAAGAATCTGTGGAAAGAACTGAAAACTGCTGTTCACAAATGCTCTCCATCCAACCTCACTGAGCTCGAGCTGTTTTGCAAGGAGGAATGGGAAAAAATGTCAGTCTCTCGATGTGCAAAACTGATAGAGACATACCCCAAGCGACTTACAGCTGTAATCGCAGAAAAAGGTGGCGCTACAAAGTATTAACTTAAGGGGGCTGAATAATTTTGCACGCCCAATTTTTCAGTTTTTGATTTGTTAAAAAAGTTTGAAATATGCAATAAATTTCGTTCCACTTCATGATTGTGTCCCACTTGTTGTTGATTCTTCACAAAAGAATACAGTTTTATATCTTTATGTTTGAAGCCTGAAATGTGGCAAAAGGTCGCAAAGTTCAAGGGGGCCGAATACTTTCGCAAGGCACTGTATGGGGTAGTCGAGGTAATGTAGGTAGGGGTAAAGTGATAATGCATAGATAATAAACAGCGAGTCTCAGTGTTAAACTTGCCGTACGGTTGCAGAGAGAACGGTCTATGACTAGGTATACAGTGTTTTTCAGGATCCCCAAATGCCCATTTGGATTCATGGATTCAGAAAATACATTGTTCTATGCAACGTGGACCACAAAGAAACTGATACATCTATCTCATTTCATCTGATTGAGAGAGCGAGAGCTCCAAATCCAGGTTTCTCATCTCAGGCAGTCAAAAGTCAAACGGAGGAACGGTGGCCGTTCCGAGTGACCGTTCCAAGAAAATTCAATTAGATATCATCCCTATAATCAGCAAAGTTAATTACAAAAGACGCGGTTATTGAGCGTGTCGTGGGCCTTGTTGAGGTGAGCTGGGATAATGATGTCAGAATACCATTCAATTAGCAGGCTCAGTAGGTGATTCTCCATTGCTCAGCCTGGGATCCACACATTACCTTCATAATATAATGCCAGAGGATAAGCTTCTTCCTTGACGTGTCATGAACTACTAATACAATACTAGAACATCTCAGGCAAAGTAATGGAGAAAAAGGTGCTTATTCATGATGAGATCACCAACTGATTTTTAGCATACAGAAAAAGACAGATAAATACTGATTTAAACTGGTAATAAAAAGTAGTAGATTCTAGTTTTTATTGGTTTTGAATATGGTTTTCCATTAATCCCCTAGAGTTGACTGACACACCTGTCAGTTTTTTTTGTATGGACTGGGTCTCAATCCACCACATCTGCCAATGTTGGCGTTCCGCATCTATGGTGGAAAATGGCAACGCTACAGCAGTGTCTGTCAGACCAGGAGACATCCCAAAAATCGGTCTTCTCATGAAAACGTCTCTAGTGTTCTTATTTGGCCTTCAATAATGACTCTCATGAACACGATGGTGTTCTCCGTTTCGCTCTACTTCCCCCACAAGCCCCACCAACCACAAGCCCCACCAACTGTCTATAGAGTTTGGGCAACAAACTAATATGACCCCATTATGGAAAGGGGAGACTCTTTTGCTCTACGACCCCCACAAGTGTCACATCTGAAGGTAACCCGGTACCGGTTTATGTACCGGTTTATGTACTGGTTTATGTACCGGTTTATGTACTGGTTTATGTACCGGTTTATGTACTGGTTTATGTACCGGTTGATGTACCGGTTTATGTATTGGTTTATGTATTGGTTTATGTATTGGTTTATGTACTGGTTTATGTACTGTTTTATGTACCGGTTTATGTATTGGTTTATGTATTGGTTTATGTACTGGTTTATGTACCGGTTTATGAATGTGTTATTCAATGGATTTCTATGGGCAAATTAATATCATTTTTTTTATACCTGCAGTAGTCCTAAAATCAAATAGATAAATTATCCATAATTCCATGTGTTAGCTTAGTGTCCAAGACATCAACTCCCTCCTGTCCACAGTTATAGCCAACTACCCTAACATTGGCACCATTGTCACTCACGTTGAATTTAACAACATTCGCTTTCGACAATCGGAGGAAATTAAGAAGAACTGCAACATTCTCTTGAACACCCTAATTTTCACAGGGAAGAAAAGAGTCATCTCTGGCCGCCTGCCGTGCCATAGAAGGGGTTCAGAATATTATAGGCGCATCGCTGCCCTAAACGAGTTCCTGAAGAAACTCAGCAAAAATAGGAATGTCTCCTTTTGTGACAATTTTGAAAAAACCAACACTCTTTAAAAGAGACGAGATTTGCCTTAACCACAGGGGTTCCAGGTTCATCTCCATCAACATAGTGAACTGCTTAATTGAGAGACTGACGGTCTGGGCTTGGTAGCGCTCCAGTCCTCCCTGTCATTATAAGCACCAGAGGACATGGAATTTGTATTATATCCCAGAGAAATAGAAATGCAGTAAATGTAAGTAACCTCATCTATTTTAATTTAACTGTTAGCTCTGAGGTTATTGTCTGCAATAATCATATGCACATAGAATTTAATTCCACTCTTTGCACTGAAACTGTCTGCCTTAGGAAGAAGTCCACCGTGGGCAGCCTACTCAGTACCATTGACTCAAATGTAAATGTCACTAACATGTCTACCTCGGATCAGCCTCTCAGAATAGCACTACAAACAAACAAGCAACCCTTAAAATGACTAAAAATAGCCCATATTAACATATGCACACTGAGAAACAAGGTTCATGAAATTGACAATTTATTAACATCAGAAAACATGAATATTCTGGCCATCTCTGAAAAATATTTAGATAATTCCTTTGATGTAGCTGGTTATAGAAAATACAGGAAAGATAGAAATGCAAAAGGAGGAGGTGTTGCCTTGTATGTCCAGAGTCATATTCATGTTAGGCTGAGAGAGGATTGCATGTCAGATGATGTGGAAGTAATATAGCTACAGGTTAATCTGCCTCACCCAAAGCCTATTCTCGTAGCTATAGAACACCAAGGGCTAAAAGTCCGTATTTGGACTATATGTGTGACATTTTGGATATCAACAGAGAAGTATATTTTCTGGGTGACCTAAATATTGACTAGTTATCTACAAGCTTTCCGCCTTATCTCAGCTCACTGGTCACCATAGCAACACCCACCTGTAGCAAGCGCTCCAGCAGGTATATTTCACTGATCATCCCCAAAGCCAACACCTGCTTTGGCCGCCTTTCCTTCCAGTTCTCTGCTGCCAATGAATGGAACGAATTGCAAAAATCACTGAAGTTGGAGAGTTATATCTCCCTCGCTAACTTCAAGCATCGGCTGTCAGAGCAGCTTACCGATCGCTGCAGCTGTACACAGCCCATCTGTAAATAGCCCATCCAACCAACTACCTACCTCATCCCCATATTTGTTTTTTGTTTTTTTTCTGCTCTTTTGCACACCAGTATTTATACCAGTATTTATACTTGCACATCCTCATCTGTACATGTACACTAAATTGTAATTACTTCGGCACTATTGGCTTATTTATTGCCTTACCTCCTTCATTTGCACACACTGTATACAGATTTTCTATTGTGTTATTGACTGTACGTTTGTTGATCCCATGTGTAACTCTGTGTTGTTGTTCTTGTCTCACTGCTTTGCTTTATCTTGGCCAGGTCGCAGTTGTAAATGAGAACTTGTTCTCAACTGGCCTACCTGGTTAAATTAAGGTGAAATAAATAAAATAAATAAAAAAGCTGCCCACTCAAAAAGAAGCTCCAAGCTGTAACCAGTGCCAGCAATCTGGTTCAAGTCATCAGTCAACCGACTAGGGTATTCACAAAGAACAGGAACTACAGTGCCTTGCGAAAGTATTCGGCCCCCTTGAACTTTGCGACCTTTTGCCACATTTCAGGCTTCAAACATAAAGATACAAAACTGTATTTTTTTGTGAAGAATCAACAACAAGTGGGACACAATCATGAAGTGGAACGACATTTATTGCATATTTCAAACTTTTTTAACAAATCAAAAACTGAAAAATTGGGCGTGCAAAATTATTCAGCCCCCTTAAGTTAATACTTTGTAGCACCACCTTTTGCTGCGATTACAGCTGTAAGTCGCTTGGGGTATGTCTCTATCAGTTTTGCACATCGAGAGACTGACATTTTTTCCCATTCCTCCTTGCAAAACAGCTCGAGCTCAGTGAGGTTGGATGGAGAGCATTTGTGAACAGCAGTTTTCAGTTCTTTCCACAGATTCTCGATTGGATTCAGGTCTGGACTTTGACTTGGCCATTCTAACACCTGGATATGTTTATTTTTGAACCATTCCATTGTAGATTTTGCTTTATGTTTTGGATCATTGTCTTGTTGGAAGACAAATCTCCGTCCCAGTCTCAGGTCTTTTGCAGACTCCATCAGGTTTTCTTCCAGAATGGTCCTGTATTTGGCTCCATCCATCTTCCCATCAATTTTAACCATCTTCCCTGTCCCTGCTGAAGAAAAGCAGGCCCAAACCATGATGCTGCCACCACCATGTTTGACAGTGGGGATGGTGTGTTCAGGGTGATGAGCTGTGTTGCTTTTACGCCAAACATAACGTTTTGCATTGTTGCCAAAAAGTTAAATTTTGGTTTCATCTGACCAGAGCACCTTCTTCCACATGTTTGGTGTGTCTCCCTGGTGGCTTGTGGCAAACTTTAAACGACACTTTTTATGGATATCTTTAAGAAATGGCTTTCTTCTTGCCACTCTTCCATAAAGGCCAGATTTGTGCAATATACGACTGATTGTTGTCCTATGGACAGAGTCTCCCACCTCAGCTGTAGATCTCTGCAGTTCATCCAGAGTGATCATGGGCCTCTTGGCTGCATCTCTGATCAGTCTTCTCCTTGTATGAGCTGAACGTTTAGAGGGACGGCCAGGTCTTGGTAGATTTGCAGTGGTCTGATACTCCTTCCATTTCAATATTATCGCTTGCACAGTGCTCCTTGGGATGTTTAAAGCTTGGGAAATCTTTTTGTATCCAAATCCGGCTTTAAACTTCTTCACAACAGTATCTCGGACCTGCCTGGTGTGTTCCTTGTTCTTCATGATGCTCTCTGCGCTTTTAACGGACCTCTGAGACTATCACAGTGCAGGTGCATTTATACGGAGACTTGATTACACACAGGTGGATTGTATTTATCATCATTAGTCATTTAGGTCAACATTGGATCATTCAGAGATCCTCACTGAACTTCTGGAGAGAGTTTGCTGCACTGAAAGTAAAGGGGCTGAATAATTTTGCACGCCCAATTTTTCAGTTTTTGATTTGTTAAAAAAGTTTGAAATATCCAATAAATGTCGTTCCACTTCATGATTGTGTCCCACTTGTTGTTGATTCTTGACAAAAAAATACAGTTTTATATCTTTAAGTTTGAAGCCTGAAATGTGGCAAAAGGTCGCAAAGTTCAAGGGGGCCGAATACTTTCGCAAGGCACTGTAAGTCATCCACGTGTAATGCACACATCTTTACAAATGTTGCAGAATACTTCTCTAAATCAGTATCCACACCCATCGGATGTAGTGATCATAATATTATAGCCATAAGTAGCTCCAAAGATTGAACCTAAAATTGTGTATGAACTATAATACAAGAGGTTTTGCTCCTATGTCGAAGATGTGAGAAATATTTGTTGGTCTGATGTGTGTAATGAGGAACATCCGGAAGTTGCACTTGAAGCACTTATGAAACTGCTTCTTCCGGTTACTGATAGGCATGTGCCCATTAAGAAACTGACTGTTAGAACTGCGAAATCCCCATGGACAGATGATGAATTGGAAAACTATATGGCGTAGAGGGATGAGGAAATGGGAATAGCAAAAAAGGTCTGACAACAGAGCAGACTGGCAAACATACAGTAAATTGAGAAATAACGTAACGAAGCTCAAATAATGAAGAATAAACTACACTATGGAACAAAGATAATTTATATAAAGAATGATAGTTTAAAGCTCTGGAGTACTTTAAATAAAATTCTCGGCAAAAAATAAAATTCAGCTCCTTCCTTCATTGAGGCAGATGGCTTGTTCATAACAAAACCCTTCGATATTGCCAACAACTTGAATAACTTTTTTGTTGATAAGATTAGATAACTTTAAAGACAAGCACTGTAGTTTTGAGTTCCACAAAGTGGGTGTGGAAGAAGTGAATTTTTTTGCTATATAGAGAAAAGGACAAAACACCTGGTACCAACAACCTGGATGGTACATTGCTGAGGTTGGTAGTGAAATACATTGTGACTCCTGTTTGCCACATCTTAAATTTAAGCCTAGAAGATGGTGTGTGCCCTCAGACATGGAGGGAGGCAAAGGTCATTCCACTACCCAGAATAGCAGAGCACCCTTTAATGGTTCAAGCAGCTGACCAATCAGCCTGTTACAAGTGCTTAGCAATTTAAAAAAATATATTGTGTTTGATCAAATACAAAGATATTTTACATATAACAAATTAACAACAGACATTCAGCATGCTTATTAAGCTGCAGCTGGCCCAGAACAGAGTGACATGTTAAGCTCTTAATTGTAATCAGAGGGCTGATATAAATACTATGCATGTCAGTCTCTCTTGGCTACGAGTTGAGGAGAGACTGACTGCATCACTTCTTCTTTTTATAAGAAACATTAATCTGTGTAAAAAATACCAAATTGTTTGCATAGTCAACTTATACACAACTCTGACAAGCACACTTATCCCACCAGACATGCCACCAGGGGTCTTTTCACAGTCACCAAATCCAGAACAAATTCAAGAAAGGGTACAGTATTGTAATGCCCAGGGTGTAGTGGAGGAAGAAGTTAGGTGCAGGAAACAGAGAGTTCAGAGTAGCGATACTTTTTAATTCACCACACCGGTGAAAACGACGCCACCCAAACAAATGCCCCAAAACACGGGGAACTAAACAGTCCAGAAAAACACACATACACGGACAACTGTGACTTACAGGCGTGCACAATAGTACACAGAAAACAATCCCGCACACCCAGCAGGCGGGCCGGCTGGATAATAAAGCCCAACCAATTAACCTAACTAAACACAGGTGTAATAATATACAGACAAGGGGGGAAAAAGGATCAGTGGCAGCTAGTAGGCCGGTGACGACGACCGCCGAGCGCCACCCGAACAGGATGGGGACCTACCTTCGGTAGGAGTCGTGACAAGTATTATTTAGAGCCCTGATTGCATGGAACCTCTTTCAATCTCATATTGCTGAAATAAACAGAAAAGCTGATTAAAAAAAAGAGATACAACAACACGTCACGTCACAATGCCTCTCCCCTATTTGACCTAGATAGTTTGCGTGTATACATTTATATGTAGGCTACGTGTGCCTTTTTTAAAAAGTTATGTAGTTCTGTCTTTGAGCTGTTCTTGTCTATTGATGTTCTATGTCATTCTGTATTATATCATGTTTTGTGTTTACCCCAGGAAGAGTAGCTGCTGCTTTTGCAACAGCTAATGGGGATCCTAATAAAATACCAAATATCAAAATTACTA
Source organism: Oncorhynchus clarkii lewisi (assembly GCF_045791955.1). Classification (NCBI taxonomy): domain Eukaryota; kingdom Metazoa; phylum Chordata; class Actinopteri; order Salmoniformes; family Salmonidae; genus Oncorhynchus; species Oncorhynchus clarkii. The sequence continues at coordinate 16,557,929 of NC_092171.1, read as the reverse complement.
CGTGGAACTCTCTGCCACCCCAGGTAACTCAAGCTAGCAATAAAACCAGTTTAAAAAACGGATAAAAGAACACCTTACTCCACAAAGGGAACTGTGAAGAGACACATGCATTTTATATTTATTGTATTGTAACTTGCACTGTACTATGTATTCGATCTAGATAGTGTGTGTATGTGCTGATATGTAGGTTATGAGTGACATTTTAAATGTATGTATTTCAGTCCTTGACAAATAATGTCCTTTACTATGTATTATGTCGTGTTTCATGTGGACCCCAAGAATAGTAGCTGCTGCTTTTGCAGCAGATAATGGGGATCCTAATAAATGCCAAAAACCAAATTAGGGATCTAAGACAGAGCAGCATTTGCTGCAATATTCCACCCCGACTTTCTCCTGGCATGACAGCTGGATGGCCAAACAGTTGTTGGACTTGGACTGACTGGGAGGTTCTGGGAGGGAAAGGGTCAGCCGTACATGTGGCTGCAATACAAAGGGATCGTTCCACGAAAAGAGGGCAGAAATTGTGCACCAATATTTAATTTTAAAAGCCTGTTATGTTAAATGAAGTTCCTTTTAATATCATATCTATTATAAAGGCTTGCTAAAGTGCCAAAATGCAGCATTTTGACGTGTCCCGTCAACCCTGTGTCCCTTCTCTGAGGATTTCAACTCACATTAATCACAACATTTCTCCAATTCTCCAAATTTCTCCATAATTTTAAAGCATTAGTTACACTGAACAAAAAAAATAAACGCAAAAGTCAAAGTCCAGACCAAGTCAAAGTCCAGACCTGAATCCAATCGAGAATCTGTGGGACACACACACACACACACACACACACACACACACACACACACACACACACACACACACACACACACACACACACACACACACACACACACACACACACACACACACACACACACAAAGCAGCACAGTAGCAATCTGAGTCGTGTTGCTGTTAACACACAGGCTTAATAACAAGTAACAGGTTGTGTGTGTGGAGTATTGAGACAGGAGCCCTGCTGGTGGAGTAGGGACAGAATGAAGGTCTGCTGAGAATTGTATCTATCATTCAGCTAGCCCTCACCACTGTCATCCTCCCCCTCAGCTGACCTGAGATTCTGCTAACAGCCCCTCACATGGAGGACAACCAGCCTGGACTGTCAATAAGCTACTGGCCGCTCCAACCCAGTCCCATACCCACTCACTACATCAATCTCCTACCACTATGTGTAGCTAGCTTCTGCCAGTTAATCCAAGCGGCTGGGCAGGCCTGATGGTGCTGTAAAATACCAATCCACTGGTTCCCACTAAAGGCCTAAAAGGTAGAGGAAAGACAGAATGGATGTGCTAGTGTGAGTAGTCATTCATTTACCCAGCCCTATGTCAGTCAGATGAAGACCAAAGAAATCAATCCCAGTGCTAATTTAGTCCAATCAATGTATATGATGAATCAACTCACAACTGATGCTGTACACTCTTTGAAAGCCCCTTTCATGTCAGTTTTAACAGCCACACCTCGACCCCTGACCAAGCTGTGATTTATTTTCTAAAACTCTAAATGGATGAGAAGAGAGCTGATTAGCCAGTCAGCCAGGCAGTGATGGTCTGTGTGTCTGGTCGATGGCTGGGCCTATAGACCTGGATCTGGCTGTGTGTGTGTGTGTGACGTCAGGCAACTGTGGAGGGGTCAGTGGGGTGAAGGCTCCACAGTGGGAGTCAGTGGAGGGCTAAAGTTGAGGGATGGGGTCCGTCCGTCTGTCAGCCAGCCCAGTCTAAAATGGCCATCACACACGATTGATTGGACCAGGGCCATTATCCCCCTGGCTCTCTTCAGCTCGCCTCTCCAGACACTCTGTCTCTTTCTACCTCTCTCTTTCTTCCATCTGTCTCGCCCTTTCTCTCTCCCTCCCTCTCTCCCTGGATTTCTCCCCTGGCTCTTTACTTCACTTTTCATCTGTCCCTCTCTCTCCCTCTATCCTTGGCTTTCCCTCTCTCCCTCCACTCCTCCCTCTCCCCATGGAGGCTCCTTATGGCTAGCAGGGGGGAAATGGGTCTCAGAGCAGTAGGATCTCTGCCTCATCTGTTTTCATTTCCCTCCTAGAATGCTGTCCGCCCATCCATTTAGGTCAATGTGTCCAGGAAAGTAACGTGTAAACCCCTGGAGGGTAGGGGTAGGGAGGCTGGGGGTAGTGAGAGGGTGTGGATCGGGAGTAGTGGTAAGGGGATGGACAGTGGGTAGTGGTAGGGGGGATGGCTTGGGACAAGGATAGGGATGTAGTGGTGGCCCAGCCCCCGACCTAACTCTTCTCAAGAGTGTTGATAAGGGTTATTTTGTGTTTCTCAGGAATGCTGAATTGTCTGTGCTGCTGTCTCCAACCCCCATTCTGTCACGCCTCTGGGAAGCAGAGATTTTGTTGTGGTAACATCCTGTAGGTCTGATATCTGATTGGAAGTTAACTTTACAGTAATGCTATTGGTCAACAACTCAGATTTTGAATCCAAACAACTCAGATAATTATAAAAGAATCTCAGTTGCATTGCTCTTTCTATTTTGTTCCTGACCCGCTCTAGTTAGATACACTCCCTCTCTCAATTAAATTCACTTTAAGGGGCTTAATTGGGGGCTCTTCTCCAGGGTCATCTCTCTCTGTAGGTGATGGCTTTGTTTTGGAAGGTTTGGGAATCACTTCCTTTAAGGTGGTTGTAGAATTTAACGTCTCTTTTCTGGTTTTGTATAATTAGCTGCTATCGGCCTAATTCTGCTCTGCATGCATTATTTGGTGTTTTACCTTGAACATTGAGGATATTTTTGCAGAATTCTGCATGTCTGGTTGGGGACAGAAGCACTAGATCATCAGCAAACAGTGGACATTTGACTTCAGATTCTAGTAGGGTGAGGCCGAGTGCTGCAGACTCTTCTAGTGCCCTCGCCAATTCGTTGATATACAGTGGGGAGAACAAGTATTTGATACACTGCCGATTTTGCAGGTCTTCCTATATACAAAGCATGTAGAGGTCTGTAATTTTTTATCATAGGTACACTTCAACTGTGAGAGACGGAATCTAAAACAAAAATCCAGAAAATCACATTGTATGATTTTTAAGTAATTCATTTGCATTTTATTGCATGACATAAGTATGCAATAAAATGGAAACATTTGCAGCATACCGTAACAACAGCTACAGGTATAGACAGTCAGCTGCAGAAACAAATCCAGTCAGAAATATATAAAAACAGAGCACTTCTAGAAAGGATTTTGGATGTGACACTGTACTTAGCATCCAGGAATCTGTCATTCCGGGGGAAATCACTTAATCGTGATGATGTGCATAATGGACATTACCTAGGCATACTGGAACTGTTGTCAAATTATGACTCGCTATTACATGAGCACTTACAGAAAGTCAGGGACAAAAATAAAGGAGCACGACTGACTCATTACTTCAGCCCTGAGAGCCAAAACAAGTTCATAGGAATATGTGGTCAAACACGCAATGTGGTCAGACACGCAATGGATGGCGCGTATTGCTACAGTCCGACCAGTGGCAACTCATTTACCGTCTATCATCAAGGCCCTTGACATGCTTCTTGCTACCTGCAGCCTGACAAATGAAGCCAAATCTGAGGCAAAAGATCTGAAAAGCTACTTCATGTCTTTCAAGGCAATCTTCCTGCTCACTTTCTGGGTAAAAGTTCTGCAGTGTATTGAGAATAGAAGCCTAATTCTTCAGTCAGGAAATATTTAGCTGGACACTGAATCAGCTCACATTAAGGCACTACAGGAAGAAATACAGGCTCTGTGTAATCAATGGGACGCTCTTCTGGCAGAAGCCTCCATGGTGGCAAGTGAAAAGGGTGGTACTACTCAGTTTCACAGTGAACAGAGGAGCCGCCAGAAAAAAAGAAAACGTTTCCCTGATGAGACTGAAGATGACATAGCAAATGAACAGAAGTCAGACACTGGATTTCCCAACACAGTGTTTTATGTGGCTCTGGATATTATAATCAGTACCGGGTTCTGGATACTATAATCAGTACCGGGCTCTGGATGCTACAATCAGTACCGGGCTCTGGATACTATAATCAGTACCGGGTTCTGGATACTATAATCAGTACCGGGCTCTGGATGCTATAATCAGTACTGGGCTCTGGATACTATAATCAGTACCGGGCTCTGGAAACTATAATCAGTACCGGGCTCTGGATGCTATAATCAGTACCGGGCTCTGGATACTATAATCAGTACCGGACATGGAACCGGGCATGCCGTTCCACACGATTGCAGCTACATGTACATGCAAGGAGTTTTTACCAATACTTACATTTAGGAAAATGACTGAAAACCAAATTCGTGTATCTTGCCACAAATTGAGAAACACATACTCCAAAGATCTCACCGATGGATTTGAAAATGAAGTGCGCCGTTTAAAGACGATATATTGTGCCACTTATTCAGATGGTCTTTCTCCTGCAGAGATCCTAAATGCCATCCACAAGATGCAGCTACAGAGCATTTTTGGAAAGGTGTGCATTGCACTGCAAATCATCTGTACAATGCCTGTAACAGTTTCTGGAGGTGAATGTGCTTTCAGCAAGCTGAAACTTAGTTTTGTTTACAGGGAACACACACAAGGACAAATGCCTTGACCTGTTCTACCCAAGCCTGCCCGGGGATGGGCAAAATACTGTTTCAGAGTATCTTCTGCTATGGTTTATCTCCTGTTGAACTTACTCAGGAATGCCCACATAATGTCTTGACACTACAGTTGCAGTTTCACAGATGCTTGTTCTCTGTAGGTACCACGTTTATGCCTGCAGTCCACATAGTTCAGGATTTTATTTTATTTTAGGTATGTTATTTAGGCATATATTGAGGATTTATGCATAGGGTAGAAGAGGGTTAGCCTTGTTTTTAGAATTGGCAATATATTATTTAATCTGAACCAGGGATCATTGGTAATTTCTTCATTAAAACGGACCACATTACCATATATTTAAAAAATAAGTCACCAATTGTGAAGTTATTTATAATAAAGCATCAGAAAAATCTCATGACACAGACAACTTTGTGAACATTAGGAACCAAAAATGTTTGCAATACTGTTAATATAGGCAAAGGATGAAGGTGGAAACTAGAATCTGCATAGAGCAACAGAAGCTTATAGTTAGTACATTCAGTAACACATATTGTTCAGTACGTTATTTTAATTTGATGGTAGGGGCCTAATCGTTTTTTTTTTTCATGGGGCCACAAAATTCTGGCAATGTCCCTGAGTGGCGCGGTAAGGGTAGTGTGGTGGTGGGGTAGAGTGGTCAGGAGGTCAGAAGGTGAGTGTCTGCCCTACATGTAGATGATAGACCTAATGGTCACTCAATGACAGAGAGTGTGATAAAGTGCTGACAGAGAGGATGATAAAGTAAGAGGCTGTGGGCCTGCTTTGGGCCTCTGGCCTGATAAGGTAGCTGAGTGGGGACTGAAACCTGGCCATAGTGTCGTCTCCTTTTTTAGAGTGGTGATGACACCCCAGATCACTTCATAACAGCTTTGGGCACTCAGGAACACTTGTGCACACGCACAAGTGCACAAGTTCACACACATTCACACACTCACAAGCACACACACACACATAAACACACACAAACTTACACCAGGGTGTGGTGAAGGCGGCAGAAGCCTGCGTTCTTGCTGGAGACAACATCAGAGAAGCCAGTGTTCCCAGGGAAGACCACCAGGCACCGGTGGGGGTTCCTTCAGGTCGACCCATTGGGGTGGTACCTCTGGGGGCTCATCCAGTACCCCTTCCCCTGAGGTGGGAGGGGGGGTGCAGGAGCTGTCTATCTCCACAGGCCGGTGACCTTCAGACACTCATACAGGCTTGTACAGGCTGAGGAGAGGATTTCTGAACTATGCTGAGAAGACAGATAATCTATATGTCCAATATTCGGTGGACTCATTTCCTTGCTTTGTACTCCTATTTAAACACACACACATTCCTGTAAATGTGCAGCTCTCCGCCAACATCGTGGCTTTCACTGTCATGCGGTTAATTATTCTCCTGTCTTAACATCAAAGAATGCGTACCATGCATGTGCGTATGTTAATGCGTATGACTGGACGAAGCTATGACGTCTCAGGCATTTGACCCTATGAATTATGTCTGCAGAAACTAAGAGGGTCAAACCATCCCCCACGTCTACCTCACTCCTTCTTTCTCTCTCATTTGTCTCTCTTTCTTTCTGTACAGTAGTAAATCTGTCCTCACCCCCACACAAACATTAGCAGCGTGCAGACACTGTGCCAACCAGACCAGGTTTCAAGTGATTTTCCCTGCTCCACACATCTCTCATTAACATAGCTGGGACATCTGTGGGCAGATCGGAGGAGAGGAGGGGGTAGGGCATAATATGGGCCTGGAGTTTTTCCAGGCCACATTACCTGACCAGGAAAAACTCCTGGCTCAAACATAGTATTTTATTTTTATTTCACCTTTATTTAACCAGGTAGGCTAGTTGAGAACAAGTTCTCATTTACAACTGCGACCTGGCCAAGATAAAGCAAAGCAGTGCAAAACAAACAACAACAGAGGTACACATAGGATTAACACACACATAGTCATTAACACAATAGAGAAAAAGTCTATATACAGTGTGTGCAAATGAGGTAAGATAAGGGATGTAGGCAATAAATAGGCCATAGTGGCGAAATAATTAAAATGTAGCAATTAAACACTGGAGTGATAGATGTGCAGAGAAATTGTGAAGGAGAGTAGGGTATTGGGTGGCGGGCAGGCCTTATTGAAGGAGAGAAGTGGTTAGGTTATAGTGAGGGAAAGTAGGGGAGACATTGTGAAGTGGAGGAGGTAGGGAGTAGGGTAGGGGGGTAGGAGGTAGAGACAAGAGGAGGAGGGATACAGGAGGCTGGTGCTATCCTCTGTCTGTCGGCCATAAAAGGAGCGTGTGATGTGTCCAGCAGCGAAGCTTTGGCTGAGGATCTCTGGTTTCGGCAACAAGGCTTTAATAAAGGCTGTGATGTGAGGCTCAGTGGGCGTGCTGAGAGACTGAGTAACTCTAGTGGAAAGCTCCAGGACGGCGCACCCCCCCCCCCCCCCCCCCCCTTCCCTGTACTCCCAGGGCCACATCTCAACACATCTAGCAAACAATACACCACTGGCACTCTTTTGAGAGTGGTTCTAAATGTGTGTGTGGTGTTTGTATGTGTGTGTGGTGTTTGTATGTGTGTGTGTGTGTGTGTGTGTCTGTGTGTGTGTGTGTGTGTGTGTGTGTGTGTGTGTCAGAGGGGGCTGGTGGGATGATATATAGGAGGATGGGCTCTTTGTAATGGGTATAAATAAATACATGGAATGGTAGCAAACACATCAAACAAATAATCATAATAATCATAGTAATAATGTATTTAATTTGTATACAGAAAATAATCTCAAAGCGCATTAAAAGCTAAACAAACAAACAACAAATTGAGATATTAGAGATGGAGATTGAATGTCTCTCTATTTGGCTTGGGATGAAAGGCTGGGAGTAGAGGCGGTTTGGAATGGAAAGGCAGTGTAGCTTCAGCAGAGGGGGCATCGATGGTACAGACAGAGAGAAATAAAGACTGTCTGACAAACAGGCCTGGAGTGCTTCATCAGTACACCACATCTGCTTCTACGACAGTCACTTCCACTTCCTCCATAGGGCCGCTATTCCGTAGTTACTGGGCTCGGTTGCATAAAACATTTGAAGTGTTTCCCTTAAGGAATAATTTCCCCTTACCTGAATTGTTGAAGGGTGTTGCATAGAGCCCCTCAAACATGTCCTTAGGTAAGGGCATAATTTAAAAGTTTTAGGTAGTTGAACGTCTTGTCAATTATATCACATTTTTGGGGGGAGATCACAATATAGAACTTCAAGACATTCAAGACAGAAGAAACAAATAGATTCAGAAGATAATAAAACACATGTATTTTTGTAACTTTTTCTCAACTTGTTTATATTACTTTTTAGCATGTCAAGCGAATTTACAGTGTAGGTAGCTAGCTATCCAGCTAGATTTGTAGCCATGGATTGTGCACCTTCCATTGTTTAGCTAGCTGGCTGATGTTTTCCTTCTGAAACCAGGGCAGAGGAAAGCAACATTCACCTCCACAAATGTTATTTACATTAATATCTATACTGAATGAAGCACCCTCATGGGCACCCTTAAAACCTCTTAAGGATCGGGCCCTTTTTTTTCAATTTACGCCTAAAATCTAACTGAATGGACCTGAAACAAGGATATTCTTGATACCATTTGAAAAGAATGACTGACGTTTGTGGAAATGTGAAAGGAATGTAGGAGAATATAACACATTAGATCTGGTAAAAGGTAATACAAAGAAAAAAAAACATTTTTTGTATTTTCTTTGTACCATCATCTTTGAAATGCATGAGAAAGTCCATAATGTATTATTCCAGCCCAGGCACAATTTAGATGTTGGCCACTAGATGGCAGCAGTGTATGTGCAAAGTTTTAGACTGATCCAATGAACAATTGTATTTCTGTTCAAAATGTTGTATCAAGACTGCCCAAATGTGCCTAATTTGTTTATTAATAACTTTTCAAGTTCATAACTGTGCACTCTCCTCAAACAATAGCATGGAATTATTTCACTGTAATAGCTACTGTAAATTGGACCCTGCAGTTAGATTAACAAGAATTTAAGCATTCTGCCAATATCAAATATGTCTATGTCCTGGGAAAATGTCTTGCTACTCACAACCTCATGCTAATCGCATTAGCCTACATTAGCTCACCCGCCCCGCGGTGGATCCACCGATCCTGTATAGGTGAACTTTTTCACTTAATTTAACGCCCTAGAGTTGATGTTGGCGCCACCGTGGAAATGTAATTCACATAATAAAAGAATCCCCATAAACATCTGTCAGTTCAAGTTAGAGATGTCTGTTTTTTTGCATTGGCTGCGTCTCAATCCATCTCAATCCACTGCATCCGCCGATGTCACACTTCCGCATCTGGGGTGAAAGGTGACAGAGCTACAGCACTGTTTGTCAGACCATGAGACATACCGAAAATCGGTCTTCTCACAAACTCGTCTGTAGCATCCAAATGGTTTGGCCTACCGACTAATATGAACACGATGGTGTTCTCCGTTTTGCTCAACGACCCCCAGAAGCGTCTTTGTACTGCCAACTTCTGCCTGTAGCGTCCGAACCGTTTGGGCTACACACTAATATGAACCCTCTGTGAAAAGATGAGACTCTCACGAACACGTACATGTTTTGCTCTAGGATGCCCACAGGTCTCACAAGACTAGTCTGAAGGTCCCCTGGTACCAGTTGAAAAAACGTATGGAAGTATATATGAAGTCTGTGTAGTGCCAAAATAAGGGGTTAAATACATGTAAAAAAAAAAATGTTTCCTGATCTTTCTTATACCTCTCAGATATAAGACAGACACTTCAGAACAGACAACCTTAAGACTATCAGTTGTTCCATGTAGTGAATCTGTTATTCAATACGTTTGTATTGGCTACTAGCAGTAAGGCCAAATAAAATGTTTCATCAAAAAAATGGAGTATATACTTTTCTTATACTTCAAAGGGTCTTAAAACTACAAATCAAATAGAAAAATTATCGTTGGTATGACCTTGTTCAAACAATCCCATATTGCTTAGTAGAACCCTTCCCCCGCCTTAGACAGGGCTCAGACTGTTTAGTGCCAAAAATAAAGGGTTAAATACATGTAAAATCTGTAGTGAATCTGTTATTCAATGTGTTTGTATGGGATAATAGCATGCCCCCCCCCCCCTCAAGGGGTCTATTATACTTCAAGGGGTCTTCAAGTTCAAAATCAAATAGCTAAATGATCATGCCACGGCTGCTGAAAAGCACACGAAAAGCCACCTCATCTTGGTAGTGGCTAAGAACAGTCCCTGAGCCTCTTCTGCCATCTCTGGACACAGCATGCAGTACTTGTTGTATTTCTCCTGGACAGATGAAACAATTAAGCCAGGACTGCATTATTTGAATCCAAACAGCCTGCCTGCCAGCTAGCTTGCTATAAACCAAAAATATTGACTTTTCATACAAATTCTGTAACTATGAGTGTGAGTGTGTGTGTGTGTGTGTGTGTGTGTGTGTGTGTGTGTGTGTGTGTGTGTGTGTGTGTGTGTGTGTGTGTGTGTGTGTGTGTGTGTGTGTGTGTGTGTGTGTGTGTGTGTGTGTGTGTGTGTGTGTGTGTGTGTGTGTGTGTGTGTGTGTGCGTGCGTGTGTGTGTGCGCGTGTGTGTGTGTGTGCGTATGTGTGTGTGTGTGTGTGTGTGTGTGTGTGTGTGTGTGTTTGTGTGTGTGGTGGGTGTGGAGAGGGTGCCTGAGGAGCATCAGTAATCAAACATCAAATCAGACTCCAGTCTGAAAGCAGCACAGACCGTGCAACTCTCCCTCTCTGACACCCAGAGGGAAACATCAGACAGCCTCAGTGACAGTCGGATGAACGGATGTTTGTCTCATATACTCAGACTACTGAGACTCCTCTCTCTGGCAACTTAGGCTACAGTACATCATATGATATGTTTTCTCCTTAGTAAAAAATACCACTGTGTTATTTCTCAATTCTGCTATTCTGAGTAGGTTTCTATTCCATGCGGTTTCTGTTTTTATCTTCATCACTCACTGTCAGTGTGAGGTGATCAGATAATCCAGGCTGGTGAATTTAGAGTAGGTTTAGAGTCTGTTGTTGGGGAAGAACTGATCAATCCCACTATCCACACTACCGCTACTAAAAATACCTCGAAAACACCACAGATCTCAAAAGACTATGCGTGTTTCTAAATTTGACTATATTACAGATGTAGGATCTTAATTTGATCACTCTTTTGTTTCTGAGAATTTTCCTGCTCGGCAGGAAATGCAAACTTGTTGTGTATTTGAGTTTTAAAAAGGATTTAAAAGTTTATCATTTCCACTTTGAAATTTTAGACTTGATTTTCCCTAAACAGAAAATGTATCAACCCATACAAAAAATGTCAATTTATTATAATCCACATAATAATTTGCATTTCCTGATGCCGCAGGATTATTTTCCTGCTGTAGCAAACTATCTCAAATTACATCTGTAGAAACAAGGAGAAAAACAGTTCACTGCTCTAGAGTTCTTCAACCAGTAGTCTTGATGCACAATATCACAACCACATTGGATTCCATCAGAAAAGTGTGCACCACAATGGCAATACACATCCATAGAAATAGAAACCCTATTCAATTTCTATGTATGCAACTTCACACCTCATGAAACATTCCACAAAAACACCGCCAGTCGGCCACTTACATGCCAGGCATTAGTCACTGTTGTGTTGTGACATGACAGCGCACTGAACGAATGTGTTCTTTTGTGACTTCCCCCATGGATTCAATTATAGTTACAGAAGCAAATTACAATACCAACTGGGTGGGCACACGAGACAGAACATAGCTGTGATTTGAACACATGACCCTCTGAGGAAGATGTTTCTCTGTCATAATAATCCACAATACAACCATCCATGTCATGAAACACACGGTAGACTACCTCAGGATGTAGAGGGCCACATATTCAGTCGTCTCTGGATACGTCTGCCATCTTCACACTATTCACTCTTTACCTCTTTACTGGTGACACGGAGAATCTGCTGAAGTACATAGGGGTGTGTGTTTTAAAGTGGTGTGTGTGTGTGTCTGTTTTTAGAAACCACATACTCCCACTGCACAGGAGGTCGGTGGCACCTTAATTGGGGAGGACAGGCTCGGGGTAATGGCTGGAATGGTATCAAATACATCAAACACATGGTTTGATGCCATTCCATTTACTCTGTTCCAGCCATTATTATAAGCCGTCCTCCCATCAGCAGTCTCCACTGTCCCACAGGTAGTACCAAGCGTGAGTGCATCTCTACCAAAATAGAGCTTTGGTAGCCCCTTCAGGGGGCTTTTGGTCCATCCACTGAGACAATCGCCCAAAGACCCTATAAGGGCTAGCGACATGCTTGAAGCCTCACGCCTGTCTCTCTGGTCTTAGTCAAGTGGTACATTCAAGATTCACTAGCGATGATGACAGCAAACCTGCATCACACATTAATAATGGTAGCATTAATTCAATGGAATACTACTACACAAAGTGCATAGGGGAAGTTTTAGGACACTGTGTAATGGTTCACAATCGGCGGGACTACCATTGGCCATGTTGGCTGTACATACACTGCCGCTCAAAAGTTTGGGGTCACTTAGAAATGTCCCTGTTTTTGGAAGAAAAGCACATTTTTCATCCATTAAGATAACATCAAATTGATCAGAAATACAGTGTAGACATTGTTAATGTTGTAGATGACTATTGTAGCTGGAAACGGCTGATTTTTAATGGAATATCTACATAGGCATACAGAGGACCATTATCAGCAACATCACTCCTGTGTTCCAATGGCACGTTGTGTTAGCTAATCCAAGTTTATAATTTTAAAAGGCTAAATGATCATTAGAAGACCCTTTTGCAATTATGTTAGCACAGCTGAAAACTGCTGTCCTGATTAAAGAAGCAATAAAACTGGCCTTCTTTATAGTAGTTGAGTGTCTGGAGCACCAGCATTTGTGGGTTTGATTACAGGCTCAAAATGGCCAGAAACAAATAACTTTCTTCTGAAACTTGTCAGTCTATTCTTGTTCTGAGAAATTAAGGCTATTCCATGTGAGAAATTGTCAAGAAACCGAAGATCTCGTACAACGCTGTGTACTACTCCCTTCACAGAACAGAACAAACTGGCACTAACCAGAATAGAAAGAGGAGTGGGAGGCCCGGGTGCACAACTGAGCAAGAGGACACGTACATTAGAGTGTCTAGTTTGAGAAACAGACGCCTCACAAGTCCTCAACTGGCAGCTTCATTAAATAGTACCCGCAAAACACCAGTCTCAATGTCAACAGTGAAGAGGTGACTCCGGGATGCTGGCCTTCGAGGCATGTGACAAATAACATTTGATTTGATTTGTTTCTGTGCATGATTGTGTGTGTAATTAAATAAGTATTTGAGTGTGTGAGTGTGTGTGTGTGAACATGAATAGAATCCTCTGTGTGTATTCTCCCTCAGCTCCCGCGGATGTTCTGTCCTTCCTGTTGTGTCTGAAGTGACCGCTGTTCTGACCACTATCTTCACACACACTGATAGTGCTGTCAATCTGCCTCTCACACCTCCCTTGTAGTGGAATTCATCCCATTGTGACGTTGAGCAGCCCAGAATTTCTTCTCTGCCACGCCCCTCTCCCCCTCTTTCTTTCTCTCTCTACATGATCTTATATACTGTATGTACAATACATGTTTTGAAATATTATTGCTCTCAATGTATTTACATAAGCTACCCGATATTCATGGCACCTGTCTGTGAACTTATAGTATGTGTTAACTTGAGAGAGAGAGAGAGAGAGAGAGAGAGAGAGAGAGAGAGAGAGAGAGAGAGAGAGAGAGAGAGAGAGAGAGAGAGAGAGAGAGAGAGAGAGAGAGAGAGATAGATAGAGAGAGAGAGAACAGAGAGAGAACAGAGAGAGAACAGAGAGAGAACAGGGCTCAGAGGTAAACCCTGGTGGATCTGCACAGCTATCAGGCACTGAACAGCTCAAACAAGCACTATCTACAGGAATTCACAGATAACAAAACAACACCCAATTATGTGATTCTGTGTCACTGAAAACATCTCTGAGGTACTTTGAGGTAACTGTGTGAGTGAAGTAAACACCCAGGTGCTGTAAGGTAAATGTAATAGACAACAATATCACTGTCTCTTCTACTTAATTCAGAGTCTGTGGAACATACCCAACTTCAGAGAGGGTTCTCTGCTGGTGAAATCAAGGGCAAATCAAGGGCACATCACATCAAGGGCACCTCAGGTGACAGTGAAAAGATGACAAACACTCATGTATGTACACACGCATGCACCTGACAGGGTCACAAATCTAACCCGTCATCCTCTCTTAAACGCCAACAGGGGTCCTCCGGCACAATTGGGATCCACCAGCTCTGTGGTTGTGAACAGTCAGGCCCCAGCCTTGGCTACGGTTTCAAACACGAGGCAGTAACCTCAGGCTACAAAGCTGCAGGCGTTTTCTCACCCAAAACAACTCTGTCTCAATCAAATTCATAAACAACTGCTAGTAATAAGTCAAATCAAATCAAAGTTTATTGGTCACAATTTAGCAGATGTTATATCGGGTGTAGCTAAATGCTTATGTTACTAGCTCCCAACAACGCAGTAAAATGTCAAACAAGTACACAAATAATCGAAATAACACTGTAACAGCAATCCAAACACAATCTATACGTATATACTACGGATTAATTTTGGAAATAAATACGAAGAATGATATGTACAGCAGTAGATATGTCAGAGTGAGCTATTTCAAGAATCCAGTATACTAAAACAAAAAACGACATTTCACGAGCACCACAATGCCTACTTCACCGATGCTCTAGCATGGTTTTCCAGCATACAGCTTTGACCTACTACAGTAACTCCTGTATATTGGTCTGTTGTTACTTCAAACCATGTGTAGGCAGATTGCTTAGGATTCAAGCCTTCTCAAGCAGCCTGATTCGTAGTCTTAGAGGAGGAGCTCCTGCAATAATGTGATTTGCTGCATACAACGTAAAGTATTGGATTCTTCACACAACACACTATCCCGCTCCTCTATCTTTCAAAAAATATACATGATATGAAAGCAAACGTCACTTTTATACTTACAAGACCATCGGGCTTGATTGAGTGAGCTGTTTCTTTGTTGTCGTAATGTGGTGCCTGCCTGTATTTCCTTAAACCTTTGTTTTAGCAATGCATGTCATTTCATAACATCTTTTCTTGGGCATTAAGTGCCCAGCAAAACAATAGGTGGACACAGATACAGTGCCTTCAGAAAGTATTCACACCCCTTGACTTTTTACAGCCTGAATTTAAAAAAAGATTAAATTGAGTTTGTTTTGTCAGTGGCTTACACACAACACCCCATAATGTCAAAGTGGAGTTATATATTTTTTTACAATAAGTATTCATCCCCTTTGTTATGGCAATGCCTAAATAAGTTCAGGAGTAAACATTTGCTTAACAAGTCACATAATAAGCTGCATGGACCGTGTGCAATAATAGTGTTACATTATTTTTGAATTACTACCTCATCTCTGTACCCCACACATACTATTATCTGTAAGGTCCCTCAGTAGAGCAGTGAATTCCAAACACAGATTCAACCACAAAGACCAGGGAGGTTTTCCAATGCCTCACAAAGAAGGGCAACTATTGGGTAAAAAAAAAAAACGGATGGGGGCTTGTTCTCTCTGCTGTCACATAACCTTTGCTGCGGTTAGAGCTGGCAGTATACTATAGAACGTATTCACCGTACTGATACGATTGCACTGAGGACCACATGCGACTCAACACAGGAACAAGGCAGACCAGGTGTGATTAAACAACCAAACATGTCTGCAGATGAAGGGACAATGTACATTTTACATTAACATTGAACATTTTAGTCATTTAGCAGACGCTGTTATCCGTAGCGATTTACAGTGAGTTAATTCATCTTAAGATAGCTAGGTGAGACAACCACATATCACAGTCATACTGAGTATATTTTTCCCCAATAAAGAAGTTATCAGCAAAGTCAGTGCTAGTAGGAAAAGACAAGTGCGAGTACTCTACGGATGTTGTTGAGATTGAACCTGCAGGAGCGAGTCACTGTTTAGATGTTTGCAGAGAACGAAAAGGTGTTGTCTTAGAATGGCATTCTTCGGGAGGAAGAGCAGCTCCGTCTTGTCAAGTTTGAGCTTGAGGTGGTGGGCTGACAAGTAGAGATATCTGCCAGGCATGCAGTGATGCATGTTGCCACCTGGGAGTCAGAAGGGGGGAGTGAGAAAAGTAGTTGAGTGTCATCTGCAAAGCAATGACAGGAGAGACCATGAGAGCATATGACGGAGCTGAGTGACTTGGTGCATAGAGAAAAGAGGAGAAGGCCTAGACCAGAGCCCTAGGGAACACCTGGAGTGAAAGCATATGGTGCAGACACAGATCCTCTCCACGCCATCTGGTAGGAGCGACCTGCTAGGTAAGATGCAATCCAGGAGTGTACAGAGCCTGAGATGCCCAGCCCTGAGAGGGTGGAAAGGAGGATCTGATGGTTCCCAGTGTTGAAGGCATTGGATAGATATTAGAGGATGAGGACAAAGGGGGGAGTCAGCTTTGGCTGAGCTCAGAGCTTCCATGACACAGACGAGAGCAGTCTCAGTTGAGTGACCCATCTTGAAGCCTGACTGGTTAGGGTCAAGAAGATCTTTCTGAGAGAGATAACGAGAGAGTTGTTCAGAGACGCTCAAGTGTTTTTGAAAGAAAAGAAAGAAGGGATACCGGTCTGTAGTTTTTGACATAGGGGTCAGTTTCTTTAGGAGGGGAGCAACTCTGGCCATCTTGAAGTCAGAGTATCGAGCCAGCTGGGAGGAAAGGGGACAGTGAGAGTCAAAGGAGGCGGAAAGGGAAGAGAATAGGGGTCAGTTTCTTTAGGAGGGGAGCAAGTCTGGCCATCTTGAAGTCATAGTATCGAGCCGGCTGGGAGGAAAGGGGACAGAGAGAGTCAAAGGAGGCGGAAAGGGAAGAGAGTAGGGTCGAAAGAGAGTCAAGAGACAGGAGGGAGAAGGATTTAGCAGAAGGGGAGATGATAGGATAGAAGAGAATAGTGGGAGAGAGAGTTTGAAGATTGCGATGGCGCATGGCCATCTGGTTAGGGGCTGAGTGGGTAAGGTTGGAGAAGAGTGTAAAAAGAAACAAAGTAGTGATCAGAGACCAAGAGGGGGGTTGCAGTGAGATTAGACAGCCTAATGTAAATATGAGGTTGACCGTATTGCCTGCCTTGTGAGTGGGAGAGGACTGGGAAAGGGTGAGGTCAAAATAGGCAAGGTTGGGAAAGAAAGAGGTGGAAAGAAATGAGTTGAAGTCAGGCGTTGGGAGGTTGACGTTTCCCATTACGATGAGTGGTGAGCCATCTTCGGGAAAGGAGCTTATCAAGGTGTCAAGCTCTTTGAGGAACTCTCCAAGGGCACCTGGTTGGCAATAGAGGACAACAATGTTAAGCTTGAGTGGACAAGTGACAGTGACAGCATGGAATTCAAATGAGGAGATGGGGGAAAATAAAAAATCTCCATTTATGATGAAATTTGTAGCCCTGTGCCACCACCGCAATGACCAGATGCTCTCGGATTATGAGAGCACATAGTCAGACGGACGAGAGAGCCGCTGGAATAGCAGTGTTCTCTAGGGGTATAGTACATCTACTGGAGTAGCAGGGTTCTATCGGGTATAGTACATCTACTGGAGTAGCAGTGTTCTCTAGGGTAGAGTACATCTACTGGAGTAGCAGAGTTCTATCGGGTATAGTACATCTACTAGAGTAGCAGTGTTCTCTAGGGTATAGTACATCTACTGGAGTAGCAGTGTTCTCTAGGGTATAGTACATCTACTGGAGTAGCAGGGTTCTATCGGGTATAGTACATCTACTAGAGTAGCAGTGTTCTCTATGGTATAGTACATCTACTAGAGTAGCAGTGTTCTCTAGGGTATAGTACATCTACTGGAGTAGCAGTGTTCTCTAGGGTATAGTACATCTACTGGAGTAGCAGGGTTCTATCGGGTATAGTACATCTACTAGAGTAGCAGTGTTCTCTATGGTATAGTACATCTACTAGAGTAGCAGTGTTCTCTAGGGTATAGTACGTCTACTGGAGTAGCAGGGTTCTATCGGGTATAGTACATCTACTAGAGTAGCAGTGTTCTCTATGGTATAGTACATCTACTAGAGTAGCAGTGTTCTCTAGGGTATAGTACATCTACTAGAGTAGCAGTGTTCTCTAGGGTATAGTACATCTACTGGAGTAGCAGGGTTCTATCGGGTATAGTACATCTACTAGAGTAGCAGTGTTCTCTAGGGTACAGTACATCTACTGGAGTAGCAGGGTTCTATCGGGTATAGTACATCTACTAGAGTAGCAGTGTTCTCTAGGGTATAGTACATCTACTGGAGTAACAGTGTTCTCTAGGGTATAGTACATCTACTGGAGTAGCAGGGTTCTATCGGGTATAGTACATCTACTAGAGTAGCAGTGTTCTCTAGGGTATAGTACATCTACTGGAGTAACAGTGTTCTCTGAGGTGTAGTACATCTACTGGAGTAACAGTGTTCTCTGAGGTGTAGTACATCTACTGGAGTAACAGTGTTCTCTGAGGTGTAGTACATCTACTGGAGTAGCAGTGTTCTCTGGGTATAGTACATTTAGTATATACTGTATACATCCCCATGCTATGGCAACAATGTTGTCCTGATACAGGTTTTCATAAAGTCTAGACTCAAACCAAACTGAAAAGTGTGCATTTTAGGTTAAGGGCGCTGTACTGCAGCGCCAGCTGTGCCACCAGAGACTCTGGGTTCGAGCCCAGGCTCTGTCGCAACCGGCCGCGACCGGGAGGTCCGTGCGGCGATGCGCAATTGGCCCAGCGTCGTCCGGGTTAGAGAGGGCTCGGCCGGTAGGGATATCCTTGACTCATCGCGCACCAGCGACTCCTGCGGCGGGCCGGGCGCAGTGCACGCTGTTTCCTCCGACACATTGGTGCGGCTGGATTCCAGGTTGGATGCGCGCTGTGTTAAGAAGCAGTGCGGCTTGGTTGGGTTGTGTATCGGAGGACGCATGACCGTACAGGAGTTGTAGCGATGAGACAAGATAGTAGCTACTAAAACAATTGGATACCACGAAATTGGGGAGAAAAAGGGGTCAAATTCACAACAACAACAAAAAAAAAGAAACAAAAAAAAAAGAAAAGTGCATTTTCAATCAACAAATACAATTAAGCCTAATATCAGAGAAGTTATAATCATAACAATGGCCAGGATATTCACATGCACTTGAGCACATTCATTAAGTGATATAGGTCTTGCTTAATGGCAGTCATACAACAACACCGTAACTGGCTAAGATACTCCTGCGACCAATTTTTTACCCAGGACTATAGGCTTAATCAGGGTCCAGGAAACCTGCCCCTACGATTAACTGTAACACTGCATTAATGAGTCCAATCTCCCTTATCCTCACAGCCTTACAGCTGTCATCCCATTGGTATTACTACATGACTAGAGGCTTCTGACTGTCAGAGGAGGTCCATTCAGCTTCATAGCCACTCTGCTACTGCATGGGTAAACACCACAGCTAGACAGCTGAGTCAAAGCCTATTGGCCAACCAGGCAGCTGAGTCAAAGCCTATTGACCAGACAGCCAGCAGGCATGAATGCTCCGCCCACAACGAATGAATGCCACCCAAACCACACACCACCAGTCAAACCAGTCTGGTCGGGGGCAGTAGGCTGGGGCTGAGAGTGTCAATAGGAGGGCAGTGGAAGGATGACATGAGAGCGCTGTTTGAAGGGATTAATGCTCTTTAATGTACAGTGGAATCAGAGCCAGCCAGACACACACACACTATCAACCCCCTAGTAATGACTAACCCAAGCCTATTATTCAGCCCCTGTCTGTCACCCAGACATTACGCAGTTACCGCATACTGTGCAGCCCTGACCTTTTAACAGTAGCTTCTTTTATCAAATGTGAGACAAGGCGTCTGTCATATCGGCTAATAAGCAAGGTCTTGTTCTATTTATGGCTTCGCTTGAGGATAAAATCTCAAGCTTTAAAGAGGTGTTAACAGTGGGGGAAACAGAAAGAAACACGTAAAAGCTAGTGGAGTGAGTTAAACTTTCTGTTGTAGATGCTGGATTCCCCTGGATTGCCATGTTCTCTGGGCATGCTCAGTAAGAGAAAGCCAGCGGTAGAAATCCCCAAACAGACAGAAGTTTACAGACAGCTTAATCTTCCCTACCTGCTCTACTTTCTGACAGAGCGTCCACTGGCTTACCAAAATCCCCAAATCTTGAATGCCGCTTTCAAACACTTGTTTCAAACAACAACAAAAATGGACACACTACAGGAATGATGGATTTCATCACTTTACTTGACAGAAATTACAAAGTGAAATTACAAAGTGTTAAGTCTCTATATGAGAACACCAACATAAGCACGCACATCCTCTAGATGCCATTGATGCCCCCAGAAAAATTATCATATTCACTACTCTCCATGTTCTATCAGTCTGTGTATATGAGGTGAGAGGAGGGACATGTTGTGTCGTGACCATGGTATTTGGTCAGAGTCTTATAAAATATCTTAGAAATTGTTTGTACTCACAAAATCGTTTTTCTCTCAAATTTTGTGCACAAATTTGGTTAAATCCCTGTTAGTGAGCATTTCTCCTTTGACAAGACAATCCACCCACCTGAAATGCGTGGCATATCAATAAGCTGAAGGAACAGCATGATCATTACACAGGTGTACCTTGTGCTGGGTACAATAAAAGGCCCCTCTTAAATGTCTAGTTTTGTCACAGAACACAATGCCACAGATGTCTACATTTTGAGGGAGCGTGCAATTGGCATGCTGACTTTAGGAATGTCCATCAGAGCTGTTGCATGAGAATTGTATGTTAATTTTTTTTACCATAAGCCACCTCCAACATCCTTTTAGAGAATTTGGCAGTACATCCAACCGGCCTCACAACTGCAGACCACGGGTAACTACGCCAGCCCAGGACCTCTACATCCGACTTCTTCACTTGCAGGATTATCTGAGACCAGCCACCCGGACAGCTGATAAAACAGAGGAGTATTTCTGTCTGTAATAAAGCCCTTTTGTGGGGAAAAACTAATTCTGATTGGCTAGGCCTGGCTCCCCATGTGGGTGGGCCAATGCCCTCCCAGGCCAACCAGGCCCAGTCATGTGAAATCCACACATTAGGGCCTAATTAATGTATTTCAATTGACTGATTTCCTTATATGAACTGTAACTCAGTAAAATCATTGAAATTGTTGCATGTTGCATTTATATTTTAGTTCGGTATACATTTAATCCAGGTATTTGAAAATAGTATTTGAAATAAGTGTTTGAAAATACTCTCAAAAATAGATGCAGGAAGTATGGGTGCCTGTTAAATTAGAATATTTCAGAATAAAATACAAAATACACAACATTTGTGCACTGGGCCTTGATTATTCCTGTATGAGGGAACAAAAATAGCAGTCAGCAGAAGTTTTCTACTGTTGAATCTGGCAAACACAAATGTACATGCACCTACACACGCATACGTGTTACATATACGTGTTTAGCAGATGTTATTGCGGGTGTAGCGAAATGCTTGTGTTTCTAGCTCCAACAGTGCAGCAATATCTAACAAATAACATCTACTAATACACACAATCTTAAGTAAAGGAATGTAATTAAGAATATATAAATATTTGGACGAGCAATGTCAGAGCGGCATAGACTAAGATACAGTAGAATAGGATAGAATACAGTATATACATATGAGTAATGCAAAATATGTAAACATTATTAAAGTGACTAGTGTTCCATTATTAAAGTGGCCAGTGATTTCAAGAGAGAAGAGGGAATCATGGCTTGAATGCGTTGTTACTAGAAAGTTCACTGTGCACATTGTGCATGGTGTGTATGGATTGGGACACTGGGAGAGTGTGTGTCAATAACATGTTGCTTTAGAGGGGTCCAGGCATCTCTCAGCCATTGGCTAAGCTCCACACACTGATGTCAACTCTTGGCAAGAGTTTGTGATCTTTGGACCTGATCAGCGGTTCCATCGCAGGCAACCAATGAGCTCGCAGAGATTTGACCAGGGGTGGTGAGGTCATACAGTAGGGAATGCAAACACGTGGGGAGAAAGGGAGGGGGAGGGGGGTGCAGTGGCCACACTATCACAGCTGTGACTATGTTGATTTTTCACAGGTTAAGTGTGTGTTTTGGCAGTTTGTGTGTGCATATGTGTGTTTGTGTGAATATTTAACAGGTCCACTACCTTATTTATTCTATATCCATTGTATTCATATCCTGTCCTGTTTTGTGATGGACAATGTGTAATGCTTTACCCCTTAAGCTCACTTTATTTCATCCGTGCTACACAATGCCATAAAGACTTTCGGATAAGATAAGACAAGATTATAGGTCTCCCTTGGCTCCCTCGTCACAGTTTTAAAAAAGGAAGCAAACATATGCCAAAATACCAAGCATTTCACAAGAGGAGCAACCAAAATGCTAACTACTGTTAATTTCACAAGATGGGCAACTCAAGTGTTAGGTGTTTTCTTCCTCCTCTTCTGTTTTTAGCTGTGTAGAACATGTCACTTCCTGTCTCTCTTGCCCATATTACTAAACACACTGCAGTGACTCATCCACTCAGCACTTATGAGAAGCAGCCGATACGCTGTTATGGGCTGAGGTTGACTACTCTATGTGAAACACCTTTATTGTCAGAGGTTGAGTGACTGATTAAGGTTGTAGGAGAGTTATGATGAGGATACGATAGTTTGCCGCTGTTGTTTATACCCGGATAGTATCAGAGACTGTCATTCTGGGCTTCACACACTCAGTGAAGTAGCTCTAGTATTTCACTGTTTATATTATGCCCCATTTACTTCTCATCCAGCCCTTGACATCCTCTCTGCGGGGCAATTGGTGAATTACAGACAAAACATGTAGAGATAGTGTGAAAGATTCTCTATAAATGCTGTGATAATGAACTGACAAAGCAGATACGAACAGACACACAGTGGAGGACAGACTGAGGTTAGGGAAATACCAGCGGTGTAAAGTACTTAAGTAAAAATACTACTAAAGTTTTAAAAAAGTACTACTTAAGTCGTTTTTTGGGATATCTGTACTTTACTTTACTATTTATATTTTTGACTACTTTTACTACATTCCTCAAGAAAATATTTTACTTTTTACTCCATACATTTTCTTTGACACCCAAAAGTACTCACACATTTAGGAAAATAGTCAAATTCACGCACTTTTCAACTGAACATCCCTGGTCATCCCTACTGCCTCTGATCTGGAGGACTCACTAAACACACATGCTTCGTTTGTAAATTATGTCTGAAAGTTGGAGTGAGGCTGGGGCTTTCCGCACATTTAAGAAACAAGAAAATGTTGCCATCTGGTTTGCTTAAAAGAAAGAATTTGAAATGATTTATACTTTTACTTTTGATACTTAAGTATATTTTAAACCAAATACTTTTATGCTTTTACTCAAGTAGAATTTTACTGGGTGACTTTTACTTTTACTTGAGTCATTTTCCATTAGGGTATTTTTTACTTCTACTCAAGTATAACAGTTGGGTACTTTTTCCACCACTGGGAAATACCACAGCACCTGGGGGAAACCCCTACTCCAGGAAACATATATGACACGAGTTACTGGTATGTCACATTAACTATACAGAAGGTATGACAACCTCCTCTCAGGGGCAAATCCTGTCCTGAGCTTTCTCTTGAAGAAGGATACCAAGGAATGTGCTCTGTTGGTGAAAAATATTCTCTCACCATAAAAAATACTCCACTGTCTTTCAGCATAATATTTACATACTGTAAATAGATGACTAAGTCTGCAGAGAGAGAGAGAGAGAGAGAGAAAACACCAGGGAGAGGCCAGCATGTGACCAGGGAAAGTAGTAGCTCCTTACAGGGGTTCCCTCTGCACTACACATCAGACCATTTGAAACCTAAAAAAGTGAGAAGAGAGAGCAAGAGAGGAGGGAGGAAGCTAGCTAACCAATAGCAAAAGCAGAAGTATATCTTGTGGTGGAGAAATTCCCCTTTGCCATTGAATAAGATTACACATATTTCCTCATTTTAAACTTTCCAAAAGGACTTTTGCATGGTTGCTTTATGATGTCACACAAAAGCATCTAGTTATAAGCACATGTCCACATAAAAGTGTAAGCATTTGAACTCGTTAAACTTATGAGGCCTATCGAATTTGGACTGTGTGGGCTTTATTATGTATGTTCATTAATCATGTCATGCTGCATAAGATAAATTTAAGAATTGTTCTCCACCTAACTCTGGAATTCAAAGACTGGCTCTTTTTCTCTCTCAAGGTTTAATAGCTTATTAGTTAGCGGCTCACAATAAATGTCTATATACTGGACTGTAACCCTGATTTAATGGCCATGTAAACCATTACAAGGTTAGAGAATGGCTCCTTCATGGATTCATTCAATAGCCCCACACAGGTCGTTGAGAATTGGACTTTATACGTCATGGGGGAAATGATGCTTGCCAGTGTAGGCAATACAATGCAACTGAAATATAAAAAATATCATCAACTTTTTATTTGGGCTTATAAAGACACAGGATTCCTGTTTTTTTTCACCTCTTGCCAGCCTCAGGAATACATAAGCCAAGGAGGGCTCTCTCCGTGTGTTCAAAACACAAACAATCATTAGGATGATCGGAGTGGCAGTTTAATTTATTGAATTACATTTTTATTACATTTTTATTTAATTTATTTTTAATCTCAGCCCCCGTCCCCTCAGGAGGCCTTTTGCCTTTTGGTAGGCCGTCATTGTAAATAAGAATTTGTTCATAACTGACTTGCCTAGTTAAATATATATATATATTGTTAAATAAAGCCATCTGTTTTTATAACCTACAGTGCATTTGGAACTATTAAGACCCCTTCTCCTTTTACACATTTTGTTACATTATAGCCTTATGCTAAAAGGGATTCTATTTTTTCCTCATCAATCTACACACAATACCCCATAACAACAAAGCAAAACATTTTTTTTAGAAATGTTATCAAATTTATTACAAATAAAAAACTAAAATACTGTATCTTATTTACATAAGAATTCAGATGCTTTGTTATGAGACTCCAAATTGAGCTCAGGTGTATCCTGTTTCCATTCATGATCCTTGAGATGTTTCTACAACTTGATTGGAGTCCACCTGTGGTAAATTAAATTGATTCGACATGATTTGGAAAGACACACACCTGTCTATATAGGGTAACCAACAGTTGACAGTGCATGTCAAAGCAAAAACCAAGCCCTGAGGTCAAAGGAATTGTCCGCAGAGCTCCGAGAAAGGATTGTGTCGATGCACAGATCTGGGGAAGGGTCCCGAAACATTTATGCAGCATTGAAGGTCTCCAAGAACAGTGGCCTCCATCATTCTTAAATGGAAGAAGTTTGGAACCATCAAGACTCTATCTAGAGAAATCGGGGAAGAAGAGCCTTGGTCAGGGAGGTAAACAAGAACCCGATTGTCACTCTGACAGAGCTTCAGAGTTCCTCTGTGGAGATGGGAGAACCTTCCAGAAGGACAACCATCTCTGCAGCACTACCAATCAGGCCTTTATGGTAGAGTGGCCAGACAAAAGCCTCAGTAAAAGGCACATGACAGCCTGCTTGAAGTTTGCCAAAGGTCACCTAAAGGATTCTCATACCAAGAGAAACAAGATTCTCTGGTCTGATGAAACCGAGATTTACCTCTTAGGCCTGAATGCCAAGTGTCACATCTTGAGGAAACCATTCCTACGGTGAAGCATGGTTGTGGCAGCATCATGCTGTGGCGATGTTTTTCAGCGGCAGGCACTGGGAGACTAGTCAGGATCGAGAGAAAGATGAACGGAGCAAAGTACAGCTCCAGAGCGCTCATGATCTGAGACTGGGGTGAAGATTCACCTTCCAACAGGACAATCACCCTATTCACACAGCCAAGAGAATGCAGGAGGGGCTTCGGGACAAGTCTCTGAATGTCCTTGAGAGCCAGAAACCGGACTTGAACTCGATCGAACATCTCTGAAGAAACCTGAAAATAGTTGTACAGCGACGTTCCCCATCCAACCCGACAGAGCTTGAGAGGATCTGCAGAGAATAATGGGAGAAACTCCCCAAATACCAATGTGCCAAGCTTATAGTGTCATACCCAAGAAGACTTGAGGCTGTAATCGCTGCAAAAGGTGCTTCAACAAAGTACAGAGTAAAGGGTCTGAATACTTGAATAAATGTGATCTTTTATACGTTTGCAAAAATGTCTAACAACCTGTTTTTGCTTTGTCATTATGGGGTATTGTGTGTAGATTGATTTGGGGGGGGGGACTATTTAATCAATATTAGAATAAGGCTGTAATGTAACGAAATGTGGAAGAAGTCAAGGAGTCTGAATACTTTCTGAATACTCTGTATGTTTAACAGCTGCAGAACTGCACTCTGCCTCTTTTATGGAGTCTCCTCCACACGTACCAGTAAGTTCAAATGGGGCGATGGGGTATTAGTGTATAAGAGGTTATACAAGAAGTTTTATAGTGATTCATATGTTGATGAATATTTGCTGGTCTGTGATGTGTAATGAGGAGCAACCAGACGCTGCACTTGACGCATTTATGAAACTACTTATTCCAGTTACTAATAAAAACTGTTGAATCCCCTTGGATTGATGAGGAATTGAGAAATTGTATGGTTTATAGGGATGAGGCAAAAGGTATGGCAATTAAGTCTGGCATCCCAACTGATTGGCAAACGTACTGCAAATTAAGAAATCATGTGACTAAACTAAATAACAATTACAAACATTCTACACTATGCAACAAAGATAAAGTATATGATGAATGATAGTAAATATCTTTGGGGCACCTTAATTGAAATTTTGGGGGAAAAAAGCCAACTCGGCTCCTTCATTTATTGAATCAGATGGCTCATTCATCACAAAGCCCACTGATATTGCAAACTACTTTAATTACTTTTTCATTGGCAAGATAAGCAAACTTAGTGATGACATGGTGTTTGACCAGATACAATGTTATTTTCCAGTGAACAAATTGACAATAGAATTTCAGCATGCTTATAGGGAAGGACACTCAACAAGCACAGCACTTACACAAATGACTGATGATTGGCTGAGATAAATTGATGATAAAATGATTGTGGGGGCTGTCTTGTTAGAATTCAGTGCATATTTTGACATTATTGATCATAGTCTACTGCTGGAAAATGTATGTGTTATGGCTTTATGGCCTGCTATAATGTGGATAAAGAGTTACTTGTCTAACAGAACACAGAGTGTGTTCCTTAATGGAAGCCTCTCAAACATAAATTAGGTAGAATCAGGAATTCCCCAGGGTAGCTGTTTAGGCCCCATGCTTTTTTCAATCTTTACTAACGACATGCCACTGGCTTTGAGTAAGGCCAATGTGTCTATGTATGCAGATGACTCAACACTATACACATCATCTACTACAGCGACTGAAATGACTGCAACACTCAACAAAGAGCTGTAGTTAGTTTCAGAGTGGGTGGCAAGGAATAAGTTAGTCCTAAATATTTCTAAAACTTTAAGCATTGTATTTGGAACAAAACATTCACTAAACCCTAAACCTCAACTAAATCTTGTAATAAATCATGTGGAAATTGAGCAAGTTGAGATGACTAGAGTAACACTAGATTGTAAACTGTCATGGTCAAAACATATTGATGCAGTAGTAGCTAAGATGGGGAGAAGTCTGTGTCTAATAAAGCGATGCTCTGCCTTAACAACACTATCAACAAGGCATGTCCTACAGGCCCTAGTTTTGTCGCAACTTGACTACTGTTCAGTCATGTGGACTGGTGCCACAAAAAAGGACTTAGGGAAATTGCAATTGGCAAAGAACAGGGCAGCACGGCTGGCCCTTGGATGTACACAGAGAGCTAATATTAATAATACGCATGTCAATCTCTCCTGGCTGAAACTTTACTTTTATAATTAAGAGGTATTGACATGTTGAATGCATGTCTGGCACACAGCTCGGACACCCATGCATACCGCACAAGACATGTCACAAGAGGTCTCTTCACAGTTCCCAAGTCCAGAACAGACTATGGGAGGCACACAGTACTACATAGAGCCATGGAACTCTATTCCACATCAAGTAACTGACGCAAGCAGTAAAATTTGATTAACAAAACAGATTAAAAAACACCTTATGGGACAGCGGGGACTGTGAAGCAACACAAACACACACACACACACACACACACACACACACACACACACACACACACACACACACACACACACACACACACACACACACACACACACACACACACACACACACACGATAGCATACGCACTGTACATACACATGGATATAGTACTGTAGATATGTGTTAGTGGTGGAGTAGGGGCCTCAGGGCACACAGTGTGTTGTAAAATCTGTGAATGTATTGTAATGTTTTAAAATTGTATAAACTGCCTTAGTTTTACTGCACCCCAGGATGAGTAGCTGCTGCTTTGGGGATCCATAATAAATACAAAAGTGACAAGAACCAGTCCTGCACACCGGCTCCATACTGATTATGGTCATCTTGAAGTTATTCCAGGTATATAACCACCTCCAGGATCACTAACAAGGACTTCAGTTATGGTACAAGCCCTTTGCTGGCAGAGTCGTGCCTCCATACACATACAGTAGACAGTTCAGCCTTTCCCTATCCTCTTCACTGAAGTGAATCCTCCTCATGGAGCTATGGACTAAACATGGTAAAATATTTTCAATAAAAAGGGGCACAGTTCTCTCAGCAGGGAAGTGCTCCTCTCTGGGTCCAGTGATTGGGCTCATGCTACTAAGTACCCGGCCCTATTCCACCAAGGCCTCTGCTCTCCACAGCTGTGTGCGCTCTCTGCTCTCCACAGCTCTGTGCGCTCTCTGCTCTCCACAGCTCTGTGCGCTCTCTGCTCTCCAATCCCTCAGGAAAGTGGGGACAGTGGGCGTTCAATCTAATCACAATTTAAACAGCAGGATTTCCCTCCCCACCACCCCCCAACACCACTACCATTATCAAGCTTTTCACCATCTTATTTTATTCTCTCTGTGTGCACGGTCAATTGCTTTGAGAGGCGCCAGCTTGCATGAGCAACACAAAGGAGAAAAAATACGGTTTTGCAAGGTCTAATCCAGGGAGCTGGAAAAGAGGGTCTGCTGTTTTTTTCTCTCTGTCCGTCAGATGGCCTGCTCCTTGATGAAAATGTCCCGCAGGATGAGGGCATTAGATGCCCTGTTCTAATCCCGTGTAATTTCCCATAATCCCCTTTGCCTGTGTCCTGCCAAGGAGGCCTTGGGCCATCCTGCTGAGCCCCGACTGCTGGGCTTGGCGTTCCCACACCCCTGGCTCACACCCCTTCCTCGTCCCTACCAGAAAAAACAACAAAGTCTGTCTCGCACTCTTCCTTTTCATCTCGCTCTCGATACACTGCTACACTGCTATATATTGATGTGTGCGTTCGTTCACAAACCATGATCTCCCTGTAAGGTGTCAGAACCATGTGGTGATTATATCAAATCAAATCAAATGTTATTGGTAACATACGCATATTTAGCAGATGTTATTGCGGGTGTAGCGAAAGGCTTCTGTTTCTAGCTCCAACAGTGCAGTAATATCTAACAATACACAACAATACACACAAATCTAAAAGTAAAAAATGGAATTAAGAAATATATAAATATTAGGACCAGCAATGTTGGAGTGGCATTGACAAAAATATAGTAGAATAGAATACAGTATATGAGATGAGTAAAACAGTATGTAAACATTATTAAAGTGACTAGTGTTCCATTATTAAAGTTACCAGTGATTCCATGTCTATGTATATAGGGCAGCAGCCACTAAGGTGCAGGGTTGAAAGACCGGGTTGTGGCTGGCTAGTGATGGCTATTTAACAGTCTGATGGCCTTGAGATAGAAGCTGTTTTTCTTTCTCTCGGTCCCAGCTTTGAGGCACCTGTACTTACCTTGCCTTCTGGATGATAGTGGGGTGAGAAGGCCATGGGTCAGGTGGTTGATGTGGTGGTGGGGTTGAGTGTGGTGCAGTTGCTGTACCAGGCGGTGATACAGCCCGACAGGATGCTCTCAATTGTGCATCTGTAAGTTTGTGAGGGTCTTAGGGGCCAAGCCAATTTTCTTCACCCTCCTGAGGTTGAAGAGACCCTGGTTTTAGTAATTACTATCAACACTAGGCATGTATACAGTAGGCAGAGGTGTAGTGGTGTAGTCATTACTAGAATCACAAGTGTTATTGGTTGTGAATTGTTGCTTTCATGGCTGTACTGTGTGTGTGTGTGTGCGACGTCCATGTCTGTGTTTACACGTGCACGCGTGTCGTGTACGTTGCCCATCATAATCCAGCGCAATCTCATGCTTATGTAAAATGCTTGATTATCATCTTTTTATCAGGAGCCACATCAGGTCAGCTAGGGGAAAGGCTGAATGCCATACTGTCCTCCCTCCCTCATGTCTTTGGCTATTTTAGGAGTGCCTGCCCATAACCTAAATCAACGGATTAATCTATTACTTATGCTTTACAGTGGGGTAAAACTTGTTAGGAGACTACCAAATAGCAGGGTGTGGATAACTGACTTTTTGCATAAAAACACATTAGCTGCTTGTTAGCACTCAATTCATCACACACAGTAGCACGCGTATCAACACTAGACATACAGTAGGCAGGGGTGTAGTGGTGCCTGGAGTAGTGGGTATATTCAAATTTGATCGAAATGGCCAGCCTGACGAAGGAAATGCGCCCTGTGTGAAAAATTCTATGAGGAACAGTGACGTACACTCTGAACATAGGAGGTTGGTCAAATCAAATCAATCAAATTGTATTGGTCACATACACAAATTTAGCAGATATTATTACGGGTTTAGCGAAATGCCAGTGTTTCTAGCTCTCAGAGCTTTACGTATCGACCTCACGGCCTTCGTCAGAGCTTTACATATCGACCTCACGGCCCTCGTCAGAGCTTTACATATCGACCTCACGGCCTTCGTCAGAGCTTTACATATCGACCTCACGGCCTTCGTCAGAGCTTTACACATCGACCTCACGACCCTCGTCAGAGCTTTACATACCGACCTCACGGCCTTCGTCAGAGCTTTACATATCGACCTCACGGCCTTCTACAGAGCTTTATGTATCGACCTCACGGCCCTCGTCAGAGCTTTACATATCGACCTCACGGCCTACGTCAGAGCTTTACATATCGACCTCACGGCCCTCGTCAGAGCTTTACATATCGACCTCACGGCCTTCGTCAGAGCTTTACATATCGACCTCACGGCCTTCTACAGAGCTTTACATATCAACCTCACGGCCTTCTACAGAGCTTTACATATCGACCTCACGGCCTTCGTCAGAGCTTTACGTATCGACCTCACGGCCTTCTACAGAGCTTTACCTATCGACCTCACGGCCTTCGTCAAGCTTTACCTATCGACCTCACGGCCTTCGTCAAGCTTTACATATCGACCTCACGGCCTTCGTCAGAGCTTTACCTATCGACCTCACGGCCTTCATCAGAGCTTTATATATCGACCTCACGACCTTCTACAGAGCTTTACCTATCGACCTCACGGCCTTCTACAGAGCTTTACCTATCGACCCCACGGCCTTCTACAGAGCTTTACATATCGACCTCACGGCCTTCGTCAGAGCTTTACATATCGACCTCACGGCCCTTGTCAGAGCTTTCCTTACCGACCTCACGGCCTTCTACAGAGCTTTACGTATCGACCTCACGGCCTTCGTCGGAGCTTTACGTATCGACCTCACGGCCTTCGTCAGAGCTTTACGTATCGACCTCACGGCCTTCGTCAGAGCTTTACGTATCGACCTCACGGCCTTCGTCAGAGCTTTACATATCGACCTCACGGCCTTCGTCAGAGCTTTACATATCGACCTCACGGCCTTCGTCAGAGCTTTACACATCGACCTCACGGCCCTCGTCAGAGCTTTACTTACCGACCTCACGGCCTTCGTCAGAGCTTTACATATAGACCTCACGGCCTTCTACAGAGCTTTACGTATCGACCTCACGGCCTTCGTCAGAGCTTTACGTATCGACCTCACGGCCTTCGTCAGAGCTTTACGTATCGACCTCACGGCCTTCGTCAGAGCTTTACGTATCGACCTCACGGCCTTCGTCAGAGCTTTACGTATCAACCTCACGGCCTTCGTCAGAGCTTTACGTATCGACCTCACGGCCCTCGTCAGAGCTTTACATATCGACCTCACGGCCTTCGTCAGAGCTTTACATATCGACCTCACGGCCTTCGTCAGAGCTTTACATATCGACCTCACGGCCTTCGTCAGAGCTTTACATATCGACCTCACGGCCTTCGTCAGAGCTTTACATATCGACCTCACGGCCCTCGTCAGAGCTTTACTTACCGACCTCACGGCCTTCGTCAGAGCTTTACATATCGACCTCACGGCCTTCTACAGAGCTTTATGTATCGACCTCACGGCCCTCGTCAGAGCTTTACATATCGACCTCACGGCCTTCGTCAGAGCTTTACATATCGACCTCACGGCCTTCGTCAGAGCTTTACATATCGACCTCACGGCCTTCTACAGAGCTTTACATATCGACCTCACGGCCTTCTACAGAGCTTTACGTATCGACCTCACGGCCTTCTACAGAGCTTTACCTATCGACCTCACGGCCTTCGTCAAGCTTTACCTATCGACCTCACGGCCTTCGTCAAGCTTTACATATCGACCTCACG
Organism: Oncorhynchus clarkii lewisi; assembly: GCF_045791955.1. NCBI lineage: Eukaryota > Metazoa > Chordata > Actinopteri > Salmoniformes > Salmonidae > Oncorhynchus > Oncorhynchus clarkii. The sequence goes on along the minus strand of NC_092171.1, from coordinate 16,525,422 downwards.
GCCTTCGTCAGAGCTTTACATATCGACCTCACGGCCCTCGTCAGAGCTTTACATATCGACCTCACGGCCTTCGTCAGAGCTTTACATATCGACCTCACGGCCTTCTACAGAGCTTTACATATCAACCTCACGGCCTTCTACAGAGCTTTACATATCGACCTCACGGCCTTCGTCAGAGCTTTACGTATCGACCTCACGGCCTTCTACAGAGCTTTACCTATCGACCTCACGGCCTTCGTCAAGCTTTACCTATCGACCTCACGGCCTTCGTCAAGCTTTACATATCGACCTCACGGCCTTCGTCAGAGCTTTACATATCGACCTCACGGCCTTCATCAGAGCTTTATATATCGACCTCACGACCTTCTACAGAGCTTTACCTATCGACCTCACGGCCTTCTACAGAGCTTTACCTATCGACCCCACGGCCTTCTACAGAGCTTTACCTGTCGACCTCACGGCCTTCGTCAGAGCTTTACATATCGACCTCACGGCCCTTGTCAGAACTTTCCTTACCGACCTCACGGCCTTCTACAGAGCTTTACGTATCGACCTCACGGCCTTCGTCGGAGCTTTACGTATCGACCTCACGGCCTTCGTCAGAGCTTTACGTATCGACCTCACGGCCTTCGTCAGAGCTTTACGTATCGACCTCACGGCCTTCGTCAGAGCTTTACATATCGACCTCACGGCCTTCGTCAGAGCTTTACATATCGACCTCACGGCCTTCGTCAGAGCTTTACACATCGACCTCACGGCCCTCGTCAGAGCTTTACTTACCGACCTCACGGCCTTCGTCAGAGCTTTACATATCGACCTCACGGCCCTCGTCAGAGCTTTACATATCGACCTCACGGCCTTCTACAGAGCTTTACATATCGACCTCACGGCCTTCTACAGAGCTTTACATATCGACCTCACGGCCTTCGTCAGAGCTTTACGTATCGACCTCACGGCCTTCTACAGAGCTTTACCTATCGACCTCAAGGCCTTCGTCAAGCTTTACCTATCGACCTCACGGCCTTCGTCAAACTTTACATATCGACCTCACGGCCTTCGTCAGAGCTTTACATATCGACCTCACGGCCTTCGTCAGAGCTTTATATATCGACCTCACGACCTTCTACAGAGCTTTACCTATCGACCTCACGGCCTTCTACAGAGCTTTACCTATCGACCCCACGGCCTTCTACAGGGCTTTAGCTGTCGACCTCACGGCCTTCGTCAGAGCTTTACATATCGACCTCACGGCCCTTGTCAGAGCTTTCCTTACCGACCTCACGGCCTTCTACAGAGCTTTACGTATCGACCTCACGGCCTTCGTCAGAGCTTTACGTATCGACCTCACGGCCTTCGTCAGAGCTTTACGTATCGACCTCACGGCCTTCGTCAGATCTTTACGTATCGACCTCACGGCCTTCGTCAGAGCTTTACGTATCGACCTCACGGCCTTCGTCAGAGCTTTACACATCGACCTCACGGCCCTCGTCAGAGCTTTACTTACCGACCTCACGGCCTTCGTCAGAGCTTTACATATCGACCTCACGGCCTTCGTCAGAGCTTTACATATCGACCTCACGGCCTTCTACAGAGCTTTACATATCGACCTCACGGCCTTCTACAGAGCTTTACATATCGACCTCACGGCCTTCGTCAGAGCTTTACGTATCGACCTCACGGCCTTCTACAGAGCTTTACCTATCGACCTCACGGCCTTCGTCAAACTTTACATATCGACCTCACGGCCTTCGTCAGAGCTTTACATATCGACCTCACGGCCTTCGTCAGAGCTTTATATATCGACCTCACGACCTTCTACAGAGCTTTACCTATCGACCTCACGGCCTTCTACAGAGCTTTACCTATCGACCCCACGGCCTTCTACAGAGCTTTACCTGTCGACCTCACGGCCTTCGTCAGAGCTTTACATATCGACCTCACGGCCCTTGTCAGAGCTTTCCTTACCGACCTCACGGCCTTCTACAGAGCTTTACGTATCGACCTCACGGCCTTCGTCAGAGCTTTACGTATCGACCTCACGGCCTTCGTCAGAGCTTTACGTATCGACCTCACGGCCTTCGTCAGAGCTTTACGTATCGACCTCACGGCCTTCGTCAGAGCTTTACGTATCGACCTCACGGCCTTCGTCAGAGCTTTACATATCGACCTCACGGCCCTCGTCAGAGCTTTACATATCGACCTCACGGCCTTCGTCAGAGCTTTACATATCGACCTCACGGCCTTCGTCAGAGCTTTACATATCGACCTCACGGCCTTCGTCAGAGCTTTACATATCGACCTCACGGCCCTCGTCAGAGCTTTACTTCCCGACCTCACGGCCTTCGTCAGAGCTTTACATATCGACCTCACGGCCTTCTACAGAGCTTTATGTATCGACCTCACGGCCCTCGTCAGAGCTTTACGTATCGACCTCACGGCCTTCGTCAGAGCTTTACGTATCGACCTCACGGCCTTCGTCAGAGCTTTACGTATCGACCTCACGGCCTTCGTCAGAGCTTTACGTATCGACCTCACGGCCTTCTTACAGATCTTTACCTATCGACCTCACGGCCTTCTACAGATCTTTACCTATCGACCTCACGGCCTTCGTCAAGCTTTACATATCGACCTCACGGCCCTCGTCAGAGCTTTACTTACCGACCTCACGGCCTTCTACAGAGCTTTACCTATCGACCTCACGGCCTTCGTCAAGCTTTACATATCGACCTCACAGCCTTCGTCAGAGCTTTACATATCGACCTCACGGCCTTCATTTACTATCGACCTCACGGCCCTCGTACATATCGACCTCACGGCCTTCTACAGAGCTTTACATATCGACCTCACGGCCTTCTACAGAGCTTTACCTATCGACCTCACGGCCTTCTACAGAGCTTTACCTATCGACCTCACGGCCTTCTACAGAGCTTTACCTATCGACCTCACGGCCTTCGTCAGAGCTTTACATATCGACCTCACGGCCCTTGTCAGAGCTTTACTTACCGACCTCACGGCCTTCTACAGAGCTTTACGTATCGACCTCACGGCCTTCGTCAGAGCTTTACGTATCGACCTCACGGCCTTCGTCAGAGCTTTACGTATCGACCTCACGGCCTTCGTCGGAGCTTTCCTTACCGACCTCACGGCCTTCTACAGAGCTTTACGTATCGACCTCACGGCCTTCGTCGGAGCTTTACGTATCGACCTCACGGCCTTCGTCAGAGCTTTACGTATCGACCTCACGGCCTTCGTCGGAGCTTTACGTATCGACCTCACGGCCTTCGTCAGAGCTTTACGTATCGACCTCACGGCCTTCGTCAGAGCTTTACATATCGACCTCACGGCCCTCGTCAGAGCTTTACGTATCGACCTCACGGCCTTCGTCAGAGCTTTACATATCGACCTCACGGCCCTCGTCAGAGCTTTACATATCGACCTCACGGCCTTCGTCAGAGCTTTACATATCGACCTCACGGCCCTCATCAGAGCTTTACATATCGACCTCACGGCCCTCGTCAGAGCTTTACTTACCGACCTCACGGCCTTCGTCAGAGCTTTACATATCGACCTCACGGCCTTCTACAGAGCTTTATGTATCGACCTCACGGCCCTCGTCAGAGCTTTACATATCGACCTCACGGCCTTCGTCAGAGCTTTACATATCGACCTCACGGCCCTCGTCAGAGCTTTACATATCGACCTCACGGCCCTTGTCAGAGCTTTACTTACCGACCTCACGGCCTTCTACAGAGCTTTACGTATCGACCTCACGGCCTTCGTCAGAGCTTTACGTATCGACCTCACGGCCTTCGTCAGAGCTTTACGTATCGACCTCACGGCCTTCTACAGAGCTTTACGTATCGACCTCACGGCCTTCGTCAGAGCTTTACGTATCGACCTCACGGCCTTCGTCAGAGCTTTACGTATCGACCTCACGGCCTTCGTCAGAGCTTTACGTATCGACCTCACGGCCTTCATCAGAGCTTTACGTATCGACCTCACGGCCTTCATCAGAGCTTTACGTATCGACCTCACGGCCTTCTACAGAGCTTTATGTATCGACCTCACAGCCTTCGTCATAGCTTTACGTATCGACCTCACGGCCTTCATCAGAGCTTTACGCATCGACCTCACAGCCTTCTACAGAGCTTTATGTATCGACCTCACGGCCTTCATCAGAGCTTTACGTATCGACCTCACGGCCTTCATCAGAGCTTTACGTATCGACCTCACGGCCTTCATCAGAGCTTTAAGTATCTACCTCACGGCCTTCATCAGAGCTTTACGTATCGACCTCACGGCCTTCATTAGAGCTTTACGTATTAACCTCACGGCCTACATCAGAGCTTTTGTGAGTTTTTTTAATTAGCACCCTTATGTAGACCTAGCCCCCCCCCCCCCCCCCCCCCCCCACATCCTTTCCACGCATCGAATGGGGTTGGAGTCTAAGGAAAATAAATAAGTGCTACCAAATATAACAATATGCATTTCATAAATATTAAAATAAAGTGTGTACATAAAACATATTAAACACGTCTGTAAAACCACAATGAGGACATCGACCTACCAAGCAAGTTTTCATAAATCATTGGGTACAGCGGCATAATTCATGGTCAAATTTACAACATAACATACATAGGCATTTCAACATTAAGACCTCTAGGAAATAATGTCTTGAGGGTTCAGAGTATTATTTACATCACCGCCCCTTTCTTCAGCCTCCTGGGGTTGAAAAGGCGCTGTTGTGCCTTCTTCACCACACTGTCAGTGTGGGTGGACCATTGCAGATCGTCAGTGATGTGTACGCAGAAGAACTTGAAGATTTCCAAACTTGATGATTGAGTTGGAGACGTGCATGGCCACTCAGTCATGGGTGAACAGTGAGTACAGGAGGAAGCTGAGCACGCACCCTTGTGGGGCCCCTCTGTTGAGGATCAGCGAAGTGGAGGTGTTGTTTCCTACCTTCACCACCTGGGGGCAGCCCATCAGAAAGTCTAGGACCCAGTTCCACAGGGCAGGCTTCAGACCCAGGGCCACGAGCTTAATGATGAGCTTGGAGGGTACTATGGTGTTGAACGCTGAGCTATAGTCAATGAACAGCATTCTTAAATAGGTATTCCTCTTGTCCAGATGGGATAGGGAACTGTGCAGTGCAATGGCGATTGCGTTGTCTGTGGATCTATTGGGGCGGTAAGCAAATTGAAGTGGGTCTAGGGTGTCAGGTAAGGTAGAGGTGATATGATCCTTAACTAGCCTCTCAAAGCACTTCATGATTACTTTGTGAGTCCCACGGAGCGATAGTAATTTAGTTCAGTTACCTTTGCTTTCTTGGGTACAGGAACAATGGTGGGGTGAAGCAAGTGGGGACAGCAGACTGGGATTGAAAATGTCTGTTAACACTCCAGCCAGCTGGTCTCTCGCATGCTTTAAGGGTGCGGCTAGGGATGCCGTCTGGGCTGGCAGCCTTGCGTGGGTTAACACTCTTAAATGTCTTACATCAGCCATGGAGAAGGAGAGCCTGTGTCCTAAGTAGCGGGCCGCATCTGTGGCACTTTGTTATCTTAAAATATCTCAATGTTCATCTTTCCCTCGATCCTGACTAGTCTCCCAGTCCCTGCCACTGAAAGACGTGAGCACGTGCATGATGCTGCCACCCCCATGCTTCACCGTAGGGATCGTGCCAGGTTCCCGCCAGACGTGATGCTTTGCATTTAGGGCAAAGAGTTCAATCTTGGTTTCATCAGACCAGAGAATCTTCTTTCTCATGGTCTGAGAGTCTTTAGGTGCCTTCTGGCAAACTCCAAGTGGGCTGTCATGTGCCTTTTACTGAGGAGTGGCTTCCGCCTGATTGGTGGAGTGCTGCAGAGATGGTTGTCCTTCTGGAAGGTTCTCCCATCTCCCCCAGAGGAACTCTGGAGCTCTCAGAGTGACCATCGGGTTCTTGGTCACCTCCCTGACCAAGGCCCTCCTTCCCCCAATTGCTCAGTTTGACTGGGTGGCCAGCACTAGGAAGAGTCTTGGGGGTTCCAAACGTCTTCCATTTAACAACGATGGATGCCACTGTGTTCTTGGGGACCTTCAATGCTACAGAAATATTTTGGTATCCTTCCCCAGATCTTTGTCTCGACACAATTCTGTCTCAAATCTCTATGGACAATTCCTTCGACCTCATGGCTTGGTTTTTGCTCTGACATGCACTGTCACTTGTGGGACCTTAAATAGACAGCTGTGTGTCTTTCCAAATCATGTCCAATCAACTGAATTTACCACAGATAGACTCCAATCAAGTTGTAGAAACATCTCAATAATGATGAATGGAAACAGGATGCACCTGAGGTCAATTTTGAGTGGCATAGCAAAGGGTCTGAATACTTATGTAAATAATGTGTTTTTGCTTGATCATTATGGGCTATTGTGTGTAGATTGATGAGGAAAAAATGTATTTAATCCATTTTAGAATAAGGCTGTAACGTAACAAAATGTGGAAAAAGTCAAAAGGTACCTGAATACCTCCACTACACTACTTTGATACGCATCGGGTGGATTAAGAAGTGAGTATACGCAATGCCCACTGAAAAATAAGTGGGTATAAGACATACCTGTGTATACCCTCCACTACACCACTGACAGAAGGTGATTATTACATCAATTAGCTAAAACTCAAATTCCTCCCTTCTACTGTAGACGATAACCTTACTTATCCTTGCCTTGCCTTATGCCCTGCTGCTACAGTCTGAGAGTGGAGAGACATGGAAGCTGCACAAGTGTTTGTTTACCCTCTCACATTAAGAGCTGTGAAACATGTGAATCTTACGAGAAGACGTGTCTCGTTCAAATGTTCATATATATTTTCAGATTTTCTGTACAGTTTCAGTATGTGTTGCCCACGTTTGTTTACATGTCTGAATACAGTACGCCAGGTCAACATTTGTGCATGCATGTCTGTCTGCAAGCTGACCTGCAAGAGCTGCAAAATCTGGATCCCTACAAATAAGCTGGGCAAGACAACCTGGACCCTCTCTTCCTAAAATTATCTGCCGCCATTGTTGCAACCCCTATTACTAGTCTGTTCAATCTCTCTTTTATATTGTCTGAGATTCCTAAAGATTGGAAAGCGGCCACGGTCATCCCCCTATTCAAAGGGGGAGACACTCTAGACCAAAACTGTTGTAGACCTATATCCATCCTGCCCTGCCCTTCTAGTCTTCGAAAGCCAAGTGAACAAACAGATCACAGATAATTTTGAATCCCACCATACCTTCTCCGCTATGTAATCTGGTTTCCGAGCTGGTCACGGGTGCACCTAAGCCACGCTCAAGGTCCTAAACGATATCATAACCGCCATCGATAAAAGACAGTACTGTGCAGCCATCTTCATCGACCTGGCCAAGGCTTCCGACTCTGTCAATCACCGTATTCTTATCGGCAGACTCAATAGCCTTGGTTTCTCTAATGACTGCCTCGCCTGGTTCACTAACTACTTCTCAGATAGTAAGTTCTGAAAGTCAGCTTTGAGTCTGGCAGCGACACCTCGCCTGGCTCTTTGCAGCTCCGCTCCTGTAAACACAGCCTTGGCTACTTACCGTCACTGTCACCAAGGCTAAGAGAGGACATGAGTCAGAGGTCATACACAGCTACCAATGATTGTTCAATACAGCAGTTATGCGCACACAAAGCTGGAACCATGCCAAGGGACCTTCGCTGTAAGTGTCCAGCCTATTATTTAAGACTTACAATTTATTTCCAGCTGACTGCAAGAATAACAAGAGACTACATTACCGTGGCAAGCTATGCCACATCTTTATATATCTAAAGAGTCGTCATAAAGGGATTGGCTGAAAATGCATTTGTGACTGGTTATTTAAATGTACTCTGATAGGGAAACTAGCCTTTTCAGTTAGACCTGTCTTTCTAACATAATTTTCCCTTTTCATGGTATCCAATTTCAACTTGCGATCCAGGATAATCCAGAAGTTTATTTCACTGCAACAAGGCCACGCAGTTTTAGGAGGTCTTAATCATAGCCTTCACAAACTTCCAACCTCTGTTCAGTCTCACCATAAGATTAAGAGTAAATAAACTCCAGGAAATAGTTGAAACAACATCACTGGCATGTGTTGACTTACCCATGTCCGGTCGTCCACTTCCCATGGATATTAAGTTTTAATGACAACAATAACTTCACAAACAATAATAAACTGCAGAGAACAGCTGCCAAGACTGAGAGTCTAAGAGAGGGTGGGATTGCCAGATTCCTACCCACTGTATATAGACGTCATTTCAACGTCTAGTTTTGATTGACATTTTGATTAGTTGTCAGCTAACGTCAATTCAACATGAAATCAACAAAATATTTCACCATGTCATTGGATTTAGGTTAAAAGTTTGGTGGAAAAAAAGACAAAATGCCCACAGAGAAAATATTTTGGAGTTGTTTTGCGGTTGTGTTGTTGCTTTGCCCAGGCACAAGGGACTGTTTGGGGAAGTGTAACGTCTGTTGTCGGGAGAACGAGAAGACCAAGGTGGAGCGTGGTAAGTATTCATGATACCTTTTAATCAATACGAATACTTGAACAAAAAAACAACAAAACGACAAACGAACAGTTCTGCAAGGTGCCATACACAAGGAAACAGGAAACAACTACCCACAACCCATAGTGGGAAAACAGGTTGCCTAAGTATGGTCTGCTCTGGCAGCTCGGGACTGACGGGCGGCTCTGGCAGCTCCGGACTGACGGGCGGCTCTGGCAGCTCGGGACTGACGGGCGGCTCTGGCAGCTCCGGGACGGGCGGCTCTGGCAGCTCCGGGCGGCTCTGGCAGCTCCTGACTGACGGGAGGCTCTGGCAGCTCCTGACTGACGGGCGGCTCTGGCAGCTCCTGACTGACGGGCGGCTCTGGCAGCTCCTGACTGACGGGCGGCTCTGGCAGCTCCTGGCTGACGGGCGGCTCTGGCAGCTCCTGACTGACGGGCGGCTCTGGCAGCTCCTGACTGACGGGCGGCTCTGGCAACTCCTGACTGACGGGCGGTTCTGGCAGCTCCGGACAGGAGGGAGAACCTGGAGGGTGGAGACGGAGAGACAGCCTGGTCCTCGGAGGAGGCACAGGATAGACCGGGCCGTGGAGGCCCACCGAAGGACTCGAACTAAGGGCCTGCACAACCCATCCTGGCTGGATGGTGACTCTAGTCCGGCACGTGCGGGGCGCAGGCACAGGACACACTGGGCTGTGCAGACACACGGGAGACACAGTGTGCAGCGCCGACGCAGGATATCCTGGCCCGAGGAGACGCACTGGCTGTCTGGAGAGCAGGGCTGGCACCATCCGCCCTGGCTGGATCCTCACCCTAGCCCGGCAGATGCGGGGAGCTGGTATGTAGCGCACCGGGCTGGAACCGTACTGGAGACACCGTGCGCTCCACCGCATAACACGGTGCCTGACCAGTACGAAGCCCGCCACGGTAAGCGCGGGGAGTTGGCTCAGGTCTCCAACCTGACTCTGCCACACTCCCCGTGTGCCCCCCCAAAAAACATTTTTTGGGGCTGCCTCTCGGGCTTCCTTGCAAGCCGTGTATGTCTCGCCAACTCAATTCTCGCACTGTTCTAGAGAATCCCAGGCGGGCTCCGGCACTCTCCCTGGGTCAACCGACCACCTCTCTATCTCCTCCCAGGTTGTCTCATACTCCAGATAGCGCTGCTCACCTGTCCAGGAGTCCCTTTCACCACGCTGCTTGGTCCTTTGGCGGTGGGTAGTTCTGTATCGATCTTCTTCATCTGAGGAGGAGTATGAAAGATCGGACCAAAACGCAGCGTGGTAAGTGTCCATTTTAATGAAATATAACTGAACACTGACTACAAAATAACCAAAGTGAAACAATGAAAACCGAAACAGTTCTGTATGGTGAACCACAGACACAGAAAACAACTACCCACAACCCATAGTGGGAAAACAGGCTGCCAACAATTGACAGCTGCCTCTGATTGGGAACCATACCAGGCCAAACACTTAGAAATATAACACTAAACATAGAATGCCCTGACCAAACTAAAATAGAGACATAAAAAAGGAAGTAAGGTCAGGACGTGACAGGAAGCTACAGCCTGAGATTGATTACAAGTGTTTTTTGTACCATATTGACTCAACCATAACCCTACCATCGGGTTATGGTTGAGTCAATATGGGAGTGTCTGGATGAAATACACAACAGGAAATACACTGTTACAGAAATGGCAGAAGCTGACAACAGATTAAAAAAAGTTGACTCTGAAGCAAAGTTCACTGCCATCGCTTCCCTTCTTGTCTTAAATACACTTTTCTTTATTTTGGGGAAATGTAAGAAAGTCCAACCTCAGCAAAAACTAAATGTGGTATTCTCATTTCCTCTGAGAGAGATTGGCTCCACCAGAGGAGTGAGATGGGACTAGTGATACAGTTTGGCTACTGTGACTCAGCCTTACTGTAATGTAGGTTTCATGAAAAGAGTCAGGCATAGTACTGCAGTGAACCATAGAATCTCCAAATACAGTAAAAACATACAGTAGACAGAAATAAACATCTATAAATGGAAACGTATTATATTAAACCAGAGTTTCTACAATGACGTAACCTCCACCTATTGCTTTCATCGGAATTATTAAGGCAATAAAACTGATTTCATTAGGTGGTGTGTTCGTCTGTTTCAGCAGCATTGTGGGAAGTCTTGGTCGTGAGAGGGAGAGAGAGGTTGGGGCCAGACAACCATAATGTGCATGTCGTGACCACAAATCATAGGAAGCAGCTAGCTGAGCAATGTGAACATAGAGGGCCCTATGGCTCTCATTCTTTGTGGTGGTGGAGTGGGAAAATTGGGCGTGTTGGAAGAGAGGGGGGGGGGGGGGTCCATGGGAATCTTCTCACGGCGGGTGGTTGGAACTGCTCGCAGTGAGGTACCACCTCAGTGCATGTTTCTATTGCCTCGGCTGACATCCCCTTCCCATCATGCATTGTTGTGGAATGTAAGATGGCGTCTCAGACGGAGCGAGGCCACCGGGGGACTGTCTCTGCGGTCTGCCACAGTGGGAATGAGGAATAAACACAGAAACATGAGCTGCCTTTATGTTTTTACTGGGAAGGCTGCTCCCTGCTTAAACAAGCAGAAACAGTCCTATAAAGTAAATAGATTTCCACATAACTAGAACATTCTTTGTCAGTGTTTGAATTGAGGGGAAACCACATTCTATTGTTCAGCATATTATACAATTTACAGTGCACGAGCAACATATGAAATGTAATCAACATCCATTACAACAAAGGTTTAGGCTGCACAAATCTATAGCTACCATGCACCATTTCATCCATCCAATCACCCCTTATCTGTTTCCTACTCCCATCCTCCTCCTACATCTCTCCTCCTCATCCCTTCATCCTCAATCACTCAGTCAGACTAATCAGATCCCTCCCTCCTAGATCCGAGCCTCATCTGTGTCTGAGAACAATGGAATTCGATCTCAAGCTCTTCCTAAGCTCTAGAGGAAAAGCCACAGGGTGGTCACGAGCTCCGGGGCGATGGTCTAGACCTTTATACCTCCTCTCTGATCCTCTCTCCTCCCTGTCAGTCAGCCACACAGAGGTCAGGGAGTTCAGATAACATGAGACAGCACCAGTCATCCATCAGCTACAGGCCACAGTGCTCAGGACACAATCAATGCAGGAGTCTCGACCGGAGTCTCCCTGGCACATAGACAGACTGCATACTCAGGCAGGACAGGCCACCTCCAAAGTCTCCCCCACAAATGAGCAGCGATGATACGTCTGGTCTGACCTCCTTGGGCTGCAGCTCGTAAGAGACAAGCAATTCCTCTTGAAGATCTGCTTTGTCCAGCCCTGCCGCCAATATTGACTCGGCTTTCTCTGTCTGTGATGGAATGAATAGCTCTGTCTCCGACCGGCGGCACAATGAATAGTCGAGCCTGTCTCTGAGTGGGAGAGTTTGAAGGAGTCCATTCTGATGAATGAAAGGAGCTGCTGCCGGGCAGAGAGAGAGAATTACTACACAGTTTATTCATGGACACCATAGTGTCTGTCCTAGTGTCTCGGCATGCGGTTGTTAAATGAAAGAGGAAAATGAATGAATATGAATGTGTTCTGAAATTCACACCAAATTAAAGTGCAACATCTATTTGTCTAGCTTGTTGAAATGCAGAGCGTCGGGGGAGCAACAAACCCCCATCATATTGATCTCGAGAAGGAGGAATGGACCGTTTCCCTGGTCGATAGAACTGTAACCACCCAGCTAAGCTTCGAAAGGCTTTCATTTAGTAGAATACTCCACATTAGAATTCAGACTGCTAATTTCATGGGAAAAACACAGGGATGTATTCAGAATAGTGACATAAACCTTTATATTTATGCACAAGCTTCACAGACACATGCAGAAACACAGAATAGACGAATACGACGAATACGTACAAGCACATACACATACCCAGGACAAAATCACAGGGTCAATTTACAAGGTTTGTGAGGTAATAAATAAAGTGCTCACAGAGCTGGACCTTTTTGTCAATTGACCACTAAATTAATGGAAGAAAAAAGGGACTTTTATCAAGATCAATTTGGAATTGGTTATTACATGAGCCCAGGAGGCCTGTATGGAAACATGTGATATGCTATCTTCTTTATTGCCCTCATTACTATTTATTTATTGCATCCTCTTTAATCTCATTTATTGCGGCTCAGATCCCCCGACCAGACTAAAGGTTTGTCCCTCCTCCATTTTACGGGCTAATCTTAATTGGAAACTGTTGCGGGGCGGAGAGATTGTGTACAGAGGGCTATGAGACTGAGAGACAAATGGAAGAACAGAGAAGAGAAATCCAGGAGAGATCAGAGAAATGTTGAGTTCAGAGAGGAGAGAAGTTCATCGTTTTAGCTCTATCATATCACCCTGACAGATGTATTTCAGCTCTAAGGAAAAGAACATACCATTAACTAAGGGCTGAGGGGGTCCTCTTTATTCTGTTACAATGTCGTTGAGGATAGAGATATTATAAAGAATCCTCAATGGCTGATGGCTCACTTCCACACTTGGGTGATGTAATAATTAGCAGGATGGATAAATACTCATTGCAACAGCTCTATATATGAACTGAACAAAAATATAAATGCAACATGTAAAGTGTTGGTCCCATGTTTCATGAGCTGAAATAATAGAACGCAGACATTTTCCATATACACAAAAAGCTTATTTCTTTCAAATTTTGTGCATAATTTGTTTACATCCCTGTTAGTGAGCATTTATCATTTGCCAAGATAATCCATCCACTTGACAGGTGTGGCATATCAAGAAGCTGACTAAACATCATGATCATTACACAGGTGCACATTGGGCTGGGTACAATAAAAGGCCACTGTGAAATGTGCAGATTTATCACACAAAACAATACCACAGATCTCTCAAGTTTTGAGGGAGCGTGCAATTGGCATGCTGACTGCAGGAATGTCCACCAGAGCTGTTGCCAGAGAATGTTATGTTAATTTCTCTATCATAAGCTGCCTCCAACGTCGTTTTAGAATTTGGCAGTACATCCAACAGGCCTCACAACTGCAGACCACATATAACCTCGCCAGCCAACAACCTCCACATCTGGCTTCTTCACCTGCAGGATCATCTGAGACCAGCCACCCGGACAGCTAATGAAACTGAGGAGTATTTATGTCTGTAATAAAGCCCCTTTGTGTGGAAAAACTCTGATTGGCAGGTCCTGGCTCCCCAGCAGGTGGGCCTGGCCCTCCCAGACCCATCCATGGCTGCACCCCTGCCCAGTCATGTGAAATCCATAGATTAGGGCCTAATACATTTATTCAATTGACTGATTTTCTTATATGAACTGTAACTCAGTAAAATCATTGAAATGTTGCATTTATATTTTTGTTCAGTATAGCTCCCATTGCAAAAGCTTAGCTCTTTCCCAAAGACAGCCAACCTTGGACTACATAACATAGCTGCATTTTTGGGCGGATGGGGGGAAAGGGGGGGTCAAAGGTCATTCAGTCACAAAGGTCAGAGGAAGTTCTGCTCTTGATATCATGGGGCTGGAGCTGAATGCACAGGGACAGACAGCAACGCAAAGAGAGATTAGACAATGGAGATACCTGGCCTGTCAGCACCGGGCCAGACAGCATAAACACACAGACACACACAGAGAAAACACACAGGACGCCTGGGAGAGGGACCAGAGGTTGAGCAGCATGCACAGAGAGAAAACAGGAGAGGAAGAGAGAGAGAGAGTATCATTGGAAGACGATGGTCTTATGGTGGTCTTGTGTCATGTTATACCCAGGACCAGCATGTGTGTGTGTGTGTGTGTGTGTGTGTGTGTGTGTGTGTGTGTGTGTGTGTGTGTGTGTGTGTGTGTGTGTGTGTGTGTGTGTGTGTGTGTGTGTGTGTGTGTGTGCGTGTGCGCGTGTGCGTGTGCGTGTGTGTGTGTGTGTCAGGGAGTGGTCCTCCCTGTTCTGTTTCTCATTACAGCAGTATCTTTCTGAGATCACTCCTGGGCTATAAATCTCAGTATGATTGTGAGTGACAGGCTCCGCTGCGTGTAATGAAAACAACACTCGGGATCCATGTTTTTATATCAAACTATAATGCCAGTATATGAGCCTCTGCTCTGCTTTACGACCAGTGACATCCAATCACGCTGACTTAATAGTGCGGAATGTGTGTTAGCAAGCACAACATGCCCCAGTCATGATAAACACGCCACAGGCACATTAGAGTTCTCCTCCAGTTGGCTCTACCTCATTGGCGACAGCAGCTCGCTCACATCTGGTTTTAGTTGCACACGCTCCAAACGATTAAGATGGAGCCGGAGCTGGGGCTGAGGGGCTGGGGACTGGGGGCTGAAAGCTGGGGATTGGGATTGGGGGCTTGGGCCTGGGGGCTCATCTGGTTCTAATAGGTGATGAAAGGAAACTGAGCTGCCCTGGAAGTGCCTAAAGGCCCACAGCCAGAGTGGTCAGGGAGGGAGACATCTCACCCTTCACATTACACTGAGTTATGACTGTTACATGAGGGCTCGTTTACGTGATGTACATTATGGAGAGAGATTACTAAGCTGCCGCTGTGCTGCGACGTGTTTCGCAACGTCACACCACGTTATAATGGTAAGGCTTCATAATCCTCGGTGTTGTCGGCTTAACAACAGCATCAGCAAATCACTGGAGTCCACGCTTCTTATCATATTGTCCTTTGCTCATCTCGTTAGTGGCGAGATTACTGCCGGAAACAATATTACTGGAATTAAAAAGGATGAAAACATCCACATATTACTCCAACAATAGATGTCAGAATGTCATTTGTAGCTGCTCTGTCTCTAAGAGAGGCCCTTCATTTGTCCTTCTAGCAGACCATTCAACAGGGAGCAGAAAGGATAAACAATGTCATATTTAGAAAATATCAACAATGCCATTGGCCATTATGATGGATATTACTCCTAAAGATAAAAGATAAGCCCGGTCAGTCATCAATGATGTGGGAATCTGAATAGGCTAAGTAAGTAAGAAACTATATTGGACAATTTGGTAAGTTGATAGTAACTGTGCAAGTGAGAAAGGCCCAGAGTTAGCCATTCATGATAAAGTATGGAAATGCCTGCACCCTACGGTACGTTGCTCTGGATATGAGTGTCTGCTAAATGACTCAAATGTAAATGTAAAATGTCATTCAGAAAGAAAGGACTAAAATGAGTGTGTTGTAGCATAGGGAGGGATCCTGCTGAAAGCCTCAGTGGCACACGTCAGACCAAAAGTTCACATCTACCTCTCTGCATCAAAGTGCTCTGCTTGTGCAAATTGGGGTAATGGTCCTTAGACACTCATTACTACAGGCAGCCCAGCCTCACTGCTCAATACTTCACTCAGTGCCTGGCACAGACCCACATAGTGCATGGGGACTCAGTAGGAGAAACCACTCTACCTCTCCTATAGCACCTGTGTGAGATTGAAAGAGACCTGTACCTGAACCTGTCTGCCAGGAAGGGGGTATGTACTGTAACATCCACACACCCACTAGACTAGAACTATAATATTGGATAATGATTATGCCTCTAATAACCCAAGAGTAGGGTTTAGTGGTATTATACGTCAAGCAACAGTTTAAAGGTCCAATGCAGCCGTTTTTATCTCAATATCAAATCATTAGTGAGTAACAATTAAGTACCTTACTGTGATTGTTTACAATGAAAATGGTCAAAAAAGAAACAAAAATAGCTTCTTAGCAAAGAGCAATTTCTCAAGCAAGAATTTGGCAAAGACTGTCTGGGAGTGGTCTGAGAGGGGGAAACTGAAAACTAGCGGTTATTGGCAGAGCGATTTGAAACTCTCTTTTATATTGGTCTTTTAACTAATTTACCACCCCTGGGTGTGCTGTGTTCGGGCGCTGCAGGCCTGGGGGTCACAGAGTATGAGGAGTGCTGAGACTCTCACAGGCTCCACTTATCAGCTGCATGACTCGGCCCTGCCCAGTGAGGCCACGGCTGCTGCAGGCACAGAGGGGGAAATATGCATGGGAGGTCGGAGGTCAAAGATTCAACTTCCTGCTGTCCGGGTGAGTAGAGTGGGGCGTGGATAGGAGGCTGGGAGGAGGGAGGGGGGTTGTTTGGTGCAGCTGTGAAGGTGCCCTTCCTCTCATTCCCCTCCCCCAACCCCATCCTGCCCCTCTCTCCCTCGTGGAACATTAAGAGAGTTAGGGGGAACATTAGCTCGTCTCCTCTTTCTGTTTAAGTGCCAGCGATCCATCTCACCCGTCCATGCGACCCTCACAGGTGCACATAGCATCAATCACTCCCAGGCTGCTGCCACCTCTTCTGGGGCTTGGGATCTGGGGCTGGAGCCAGGGCTGTGGGTCTTGGGGCTCTGAGGGTGGAGGTGGGTCCCCTGGGATGGGAACCTGCAGTTTCTCACAGGCCTCCCAGTGCCATCCAATCCCCAGTGAGCCACTGTGGATGGAGGTGATTTACTCAGTGCCCCTCTGTTTGTTTACCTTCCCCTGCTGTTGGTTCTGCTAAGCACCCTGCTTAGATACTTAGCTGCTGAGGGATTCAGCAGGGAGGTCGTGTGTGTTCAGAGGTGTTGCTGATTCCCTGTGCTCATGAGCAAATCCACAGGAGGGGAGGGGAGACGCATGAGTGTGCGGAGGGGTGGGTCTAGGGCGTGGTCTGATAGGTGCAGTATGAACAATAGGAGGCTGCTGAGCGGAGAACGGCTCATAATAATGTCCGAAAAGGCGCAAATGGAATGGCATCAAACACCTGGAAACCATGTGTTTGGTGTATTTGATACCATTCCACACATTCTGCTCCAGGCATAAACACGAGCCCGTTCTCCCAAATTAAGGTACCTCCAACCTCCTGTGGTATGAACATGTGGTATGAACAGAGTGACGACAGAATCAGCCAATAGAGGGGCCATAATAACCGAAAAGTAGTAAGCAGAGTTTTTTTTAAATAACCCCACCTAATAGAACAGGTAGCCTAGTAGTTAGCACTTTGGACTAGTAACTAAAAGGTTGCTAGGTCGAATCCCTGAGCTGACAAAATAGAAATCTGTTGTTCTGCCCCTGAACAGGGCATAACCCACTGTTCCTAGGCTGTCATTGTAAATAAGAATTTGTTCTTAACTGACTTGCCTAGTTAAATAAAATAGAGGAACCATAGGGTGAGACAAAATAGATTTAGCCTATAATAAAGTATGGACTTCCTGTTGCCCGTGATGCATATTATCATAGCGGCTTGCGTCATCATTTGACACACGGCCCCGAAAACTCTTCATGAGCAGGTGGCGAGGGCATGGCCCCCATCAGGGCACACACACCCAGACAAAGAAACACACAGCCATTACCAAGCGTCCCCTCGTTTAGCAGGGAGCCGGGGGGCAGCAGGTGACTAACTCTCTCTCTGGGTGCCTATTACTCGCCCAGTTAAGCCCGTGTTGGGGTGTGCCGGCGGAGTGCAGGCCTGGATATTCACTTGTCACAGAGAGACAGCCTAATTAACAGTAACCGCCTTCATCTGACCCCCTCCCAGAATGCAAGTGCTAACCCACGCTGCCTGCCTCCATACAGGAACATGCAGAGTCCTGATGAAGAGCGGAATGAAGAGCGGAATAGTGTTCCAAGCACTTTCCTAGGTCTGTCTCATTCATTTCCTCAGTGGGGATGACACCTGGCGATACACTGAGTGTATAAAACATTAGGAACACCTGCTCTTTCCATGAGATAGACTGACCAGGTGAATCCAGGTGAAAGCTGTGATCCCTTATTGATGTCACCAGTTAAATCCATTTCAAATCAGTGTATATGAAGAGGAGACAGGTTAAAGAGGGATTTTTAAGCCTTGAGACAATTGAGACATGGATTGTGTATGTGTGCCATTCAGAGGGTGAATGGGCAAGACAAAATATGCAACTACCTGTGAACGGGGTATGGTAGAAGGTGACAGGTGCACCGGTTTGTGTCAAGAACTGCAACACTGCTGGGTTTTTCACACTCAACAGTTTCTTGTGTGTATCAAGAAGGGTCCACCTCCCAAAGGACATCCAGCCAACTTGACACAACTGTGGGAAGCATTGGAGTCAACATGAGCCAGCATCCCTGTTGAAGGAAGGTGCTCTTAATGTATGGACACTCAGTGTATATCATGTGAAACACTTGTCTAGCTATGTATCATGTCAAAACGTATTCCTGGATACAATGTAAGTGAATGTGGTGGTCATTTCTCTGTGTGGTTATTTTCTGCCCATTGAGAATGTGTATGGGATCTGGCTGTTTGATCTGAACACAACGCCTATTCATGCTCTCTACAAAGGCAGTGCAGCACAGAGGGGTGAAATACTTTCCATCATAAATCTGCACATCCAACTCCTGTAGCATCAGGCATATCCTTGATTCCCTGAAGACAGGCAGCACATTATATAGGGCGCACAGGTCAAGCTACGCTACGGCGATGCAACTCCACTCTGAGGACGGGCAATTACCAATGCATGAGTAGGTTCTAAAGGAGCACTTTGAAATAACGACAAACATGAACATCTTTCCCTGGCCCAGTTGAGTGGACAGCATCCACTGATGCATGTGGGTAAACTTGCTTCTCTGTTCCTTGTGCGAGTAGAGCGATAGGAGAATCAGGGGAAGGGGTTGGGCTCTGGCACCCATCCAAGTTTCTAAACCGCTGCAACATGCGCACACATGCTGACAATCAAACATACATAGACACATACCGTGAGCTGGTTGTTGTTTTGGCTCTGCACTCCAGCACCTTGGATTTGAAATTATACAATGACTATGAAGTTACAGCTTTAATTTGAGGGTATTTTCATCCATATCGGGTCAACTGTTTAGATATTACAGCACTTTTTGGAAAAATGTTTTTTTTCATGGTTCGGGCTAGGCCCCTTAATTGCAGTGAAGGGAAATCTTAAAGCTATAGCATACATTATAGACAATTCTGTGCTTCCAACTTTGTGGCAACAGTTTGGGGAAGGGCCTTTCCTATTTTAGCATAACAATGCCCTCGTGCACAAAGCAAGGTCCATACAGAAATGGTTTGTCGAGATCGGTGTGGAAGAACTTGACTGGCCTGCACAGAGCTCTGATCTCAACCGCATCGAACACCTTTGGGATGAATTGGAACGCCAACTGCGAGCCAGGCCTAATCGCCCTACATCAGGGCCCGACCTCACTAATGCTCCCGCAGCAATGTTTAAACATCTAGTGGAAAGCCTTCCCAGAAGAGTGGAGGCTGTTACAGCAGCAAAGGGGGGACCAACTCCATATTAATGCCCATGATTTTGGAATGACATGTTCGATGAGCAGGTGTCCACATACTTTTGGTCATTACGTGTATTTAGTATATACAAATTTGTTGGATGCATTTGCGGTTTGGTTTGGTTGTGTTTCAGATTATTTTGTGCCCAATAGAAATGAATGGTAAATAATGTACCTTCAAATCAAGTCAAATCAAATTTTATGCGCTGAATACAACAGGTAGACCTTACAGTGAAATGCTTACTTACAAGCCCCTGACCACCAATGTAGTAAAAACAAATATGGGTAAGAATAAGAAATAAAAGTAACAAGTAATTAAAGAGCAGCAGTAAAATAACAATAGCGAGTCTATATACAGGAGGGTACCGGTACAGAGTCAATGTGCGGGGGCACCAGTTAGTTGAGGTAATATGTACATGTAGGTAGAGTTATTAAAGTGAATATGCATAGATGATAACAACAGAGAGTAGCAGCGGTGTAAAAGAGGGGGTGGGTAGCCATTTGAGTAGATGTTCAGGAGTCTTATGGCTTGGGGGTAGAAGCTGTTAAGAAGCCTCTTGGACCTAGGCTTGGCCCTCCGGTACCGCTAGCCGTGCGGTAGCAGAGAGAACAGTCTATGACTAGGGTGGCTGAGGTCCTGGATGGCAGGAAGCTTGGCCCCAGTGATGTACTGTGCCGTACGCACTACCCTCTGTAGTGCCTTGCAGTTGTGGGCCGAGCAGTTGCCATACTAGGCAGTGATGCAACCAGTCAGGATGCTCTCGATGGTGCAGCTGTAGAACCTTTTGAAGATCTGAGGACCCATGCCAAATCTTTTCAGTCTCCTGAGGGGGAGGCCCTTTGTGCTGTTGTCTGTGCCCAACAATGTTTGTACCATGTTTTGTGCTGCTACCATGTTGTGTTGCTACTATGTTGTTGTTGTCATGTGTTGCTGCCTTGCTATGTTGTTGTTTTGGGCCTCTCTTTACGTTGTTTTTTGTTGTCTCTCTTGTCGTGATGTGTGTTTTGTCCTATATATATATATATATATATATATATATATATATATATATATATATATATACACTGCTCAAAATAATAAAGGGAACACTTAAACAACACAATGTAAGTAAATCACACTTCTGTGAAATCAATGCTGGACCTCATGTGGCTGGAGTGTGTCAGCAATTCCTGCAAGAGGAAGGCATTGATGCTATGGACCACCCGTTCCCCAGACCTGAATCCAATTGAGCACATCTGGGACATCATGTCTCGCTCCATCCACCAACGCCACGTTGCACCACAGACTGTCCAGGAGTTGGCGGATGCTTTAGTCCAGGTCTGGGAGGAGATCCCTCAGGAGACCATCCGCCACCTCACCAGGAGCATGCCCAGGCGTTGTAGGGAGGTCATACAGGCACGTGGAGGCCACACAAACTACTGAGCCTCATTTTGACTTGTTTTAAGGACATTACATCAAAGTTGGATCAGCCTGTAGTGTGGTTTTCCACTTTAATTTTGAGTGTGACTCCAAATCCAGACCTCCATGGGTTGATACATTTGATTTCCATTGATCATTTTTGTGTGATTTTGTTGTCAGCACATTCAACTATGTAAAGAAAAAAGTATTTAATAAGAATATTTCATGCATTCAGATCTAGGATGTGTTATTTTAGTGTTCCCTTTATTTTTTTGAGCAGTGTATATATATATATATATATATATATATATATATATATATATATATATATATATATATATATATATATATATATATATAGACAACAGCACAAAGGGCCTCCCCCTCAGGAGACTGAAAAGGATATATATTATTTATATATATTTAATTTTTTAATCCCAGCCCCCGTCCCCGCAGGAGGCCTTTTGCCTTTTGGTAGGTCGTCATTGAAAATAAGAATGTGTTCTTAACTGACTTGCCTAGTTAAATAAAGGTGAAATGTTTTGTGTCATTTTTGGAATCACTTTTATTGTAAATAAGAATAGAATATGTTTCTAAACACTTCTACATTGTGGATGCTACCATGATGACTGATAATCCTGAATGAATCGTGAATAATGATGAGTGAGAAAGTTACAGAGGCATAAATATCATTCCTTCCCCAAAATGCTAAAGTTAATGGTGAGAGGTTAGCATGTCTTGGGGGTATGATATTTGTGCATCTGTAACTTTCTCACTCATCATTATTCACAATTAATTCAGGATTATCCACCATCATGGTAGCATCCACATGAATCTTAAAGTGTTTAGAGACATATTCTATTATATTTTACAATAAAAGTGACTCCAAAATGTCACAATACATTATTTACCATTCATTTCTATTGGCCACAAAATCATCTGAAACACAACCAAAACGGACAGCAAATGCATCCAACAAGTTTATACAGTCACAAGCTTAATGTAGTCATTGCATGCAAGGAATATGGGAACAAATACTTTACTTTTTACTACACATATAAGTGAACTTGTCCCAATACTTCTGGTCACCTAAAATGAAGGGACTATGTACAAAAAGTGGTAAACGGTTCACCCAATATGGATGAAAATACCCTCAAATTAAAGCTAAAAGTCTGCTCTTTAATCTCATTGTCATTGTATCATTTTAAAAAAATAGGGTCCCAGTCCCAAAACATTTGGCGCTCACAGCGTTTGTTCGCAGTACAACATGCAAGCTCAAACGACTGATACATGTGATGCACTGAAGCATGAATATGAAGTACTTAAACACATACTCCTTTGAGAATTACATCCCCAGGCGCACCTTTTAAAGCCATCTATGTCAGCACTACTCTCCCTACATCCATCTCCGTCTGTTGATACATCTCACTCTCACCCTCTCAAACTTGGCCATAAAACATCTCACTCCCCCACTCCTCCTCACGTTCCAAGGTCTCTCCTCTCTCTAAACCTCACATAAACTCTTATCAACTCTCCTTCAACAGACCCAGACCAGAACAGAAAGAGGGAGGGATTGAAAGAGGAAGGGAGAGAGAGAGAGAGAGAGAGAGAGAGAGAGAGAGAGAGAGAGAGAGAGAAAGAGAAAAAGAAAGAGGGGTGAAAAGGTCAAATAAAAAAATGGAAAGAGACAAAAGAGAGTCTTGTCTGTGACAGGGGGGTAAAAGGTGAAGACAAAGAGGAGAGACAAACCAAGATAACTTTCTTGCTCTCTGGTCCCCTCTCATCTCCTCTGCTGTCCCTTTCTATTGAGGTTAGGGAGAGATGAGCTCAGGAAGAGAGCTGAGGCTTTCTTTGCCTCCCCTCTCCTCCCCTGCACCAGTGTCTGCTCTACAGAACATGTTCCGCCTGATAAGATGTGACATTTATTACAGTTTAGCCTTTAGGAGCATTGGAGGGGAGCGAGGGTTTTCACCCAGCACAGGACAGCCCCTCTCCCCTGCTCCGCTCCCTCAGGAGAGCTGTGCAAGGGTGGGTGTGGCAGGTTTAAGGAAAATATAAGAGTTGAGACTGGGGATGGATCTGTACAGTTAAGGGTGGGGGATAGGGCTGAGTATGAGCTTGAGCAGATCGTAGGCTGAGGCTCAGGCTTGGAGTTGGAGATTAAATTTGGGCTGTAATTGCAATACGACTAGGCCTGGGCCTGAGGATTTGTTGGAGCTGGAACTGGGGCAGTGCTGGAGTTGGGGCTGTGGCTGTAGTCAAAGCTGAAATTTGTCATCCAATGTTGGAGTAGAGCTGAGGCTGGGGTGGGGATGAGGCTGGGACTGATACAGACCTGAGGCTGGGATGGGGATGAGGCTGGGACTGATACAGACCTGAGACTGGGATGGGGATGAGGCTGGGACTGATACAGACCTGAGGCTGGGATGGGGATGAGGCTGGGACTGATACAGACCTGAGGCTGGGATGGGGATGAGAATGGGACTGATACAGACCTGAGGCTGGGATGGGGATGAGAATGGGACTGATACAGACCTGGGGCTGGGATGGGGATGAGGCTGGGACTGATACAGACCTGAGGCTGGGATGGGGATGAGAATGGGACTGATACAGACCTGGGGCTGGGATGGGGATGAGAATGGGACTGATACAGACCTGAGGCTGGGATGGGGATGAGAATGGGACTGATACAGACCTGGGGCTGGGATGGGGATGAGAAGGGGACTGATACAGACCTGGGGCTGGGATGGGGATGAGAATGGGACTGATACAGACCTGGGGCTGGGATGGGGATGAGGCTGGGACTGATACAGACCTGAGGCTGGGATGGGGATGAGGCTGGGACTGATACAGACCTGAGTCTGGGATGGGGATGAGGCTGGGACTGATACAGACCTGAGTTTGGGATGGGGATGAGACTGGGACTGATACAGACCTGAGACTGGGATGGAGATGAGGCTGGGACTGATACAGACCTGAGGCTGGGATGGGGATGAGACTGGGACTGATACAGACCTGAGTTTGGGATGGGGATGAGGCTGGGACTGATACAGACCTGAGGCTGGGATGGGGATGAGGCTGGGACTGATACAGACCTGAGGCTGGGATGGGGATGAGGCTGGGACTGATACAGACCTGAGGCTGGGGTGGGGATAAGGCTGGGACTGATACAGACCTGAGGCTGGGATGGGGATGAGGCTGGGACTGATACAGACCTGAGGCTGGGATGGGGATAAGGCTGGGACTGATACAGACCTGAGGCTGGGATGGGGATAAGGCTGGGACTGATACAGACCTGAGACTGGGATGGAGATGAGGATGGGACTGACACAGACCTGAGGCAGGGATGGGGATGAGGCTGGGACTGATACAGACCTGAGTTTGGGATGGGGATGAGGCTGGGACTGATACAGACCTGAGGCTGGGATGGGGATGAGGCTGGGACTGATACAGACCTGAGGCTGGGATGGGGATGAGGCTGGGACTGATACAGACCTGAGGCTGGGATGGGGATAAGGCTGGGACTGATACAGACCTGAGGCTGGGATGGGGATAAGGCTGGGACTGATACAGACCTGAGGCTGGGATGGGGATGAGGCTGGGACTGATACAGACCTGAGGCTGGGATGGGGATAAGGCTGGGACTGATACAGACCTGAGGCTGGGATGGGGATAAGGCTGGGACTGATACAGACCTGAGACTGGGATGGAGATGAGGCTGGGACTGACACAGACCTGAGGCAGGGATGGGGATGAGGCTGGGACTGATACAGACCTGAGTTTGGGATGGGGATGAGGCTGGGACTGATACAGACCTGAGGCTACATTTGAGCGGCTCTGGGTTATTGATGAGTCTGTCAGGAGTAGTTTTCGTCAGGCTGTTGTGAGTTAGAGGGAGAGGGAGGGGGAGAGAAGAGGGGGTAAATGAGAAGGGTGTGGAACAGGGTCTGAGTGAGATGATGGGTTCAGATCAAGGTCTACTGAGCCTAAAACGGTTCTCCAGACACTAGTGAATAATGAACAGAGTGAAAAGGAAAAAAAGAGAGGTAGAGCTACAGTACCAGTCTAAAGTTTGGACACACCTACTCATTCAAGGGTTTTTCTTCATTTGTACTATTTTCTACATTGTAGAATAATAGTGAAGACATCAGAACTATGAAAAACACATATGGAATCATGTAGTAACCAAAAAAAGTGTTAAACAAATCAAAATATATTATTTTAAATTCTTCAACGTAGCCACCCTTTGCCTTTATGACAACTTTGCAAACTATTGGCATTCCCTCAACCAGCTTCACCTGGAAAGTTTTTCCAAAAGTCTTGAAGGAGTTCCCACATATGCTGAGCACTTGTTGGCTGCTTTTCCTTCACTCTGCTGTTCAACTCATCCCAAATCATCTCAATTGGGTTGAGGTCGGGTGATTATGAAGAATAGGTCATCTGATGCAGCACTCCATCACTCTCCTTCTTGGTCAAATAGTCCTTACACAGCCTGGAGGTGTGTTGGGTAATTGTCCTGTTGAAAAACAAATCATAGTCCCACTAAACACAAACCAGATGGGATGGCAAATCGCTGCAGAATGCTGTGGTAGTGTGTACTGAATTCTAAATAAATCACTGACAGTGTCACAAGCAAAGCACTCCCACACCATCACACCTCCTCCTCCATGCTTCACGGTGGGAACCACACATGCAGAGATCAACTGTTCACCTACTCTGCGTCTCACGAAGACACGGCGGTTGGAACCAAAAATCTCAAACTTGGACTCATCAGACCAAAGGACAGATTTCCACCAGTCTAATGCCCATTGCTCGTGTTTCTTGGCCCAAGCAAGTCTCTTATTATTATTGGTGTCCTTTAGTAGTGGTTTCTTTGCCTCAATTCGACAAATAAGACCTGATTCACGCAGTCTCCTCTGAGCAGTTGATGTTGAGATGTGTCTGTTACTTAAACTCTGTGAAGCATTTATTTGGGCTGCAATCTGAGGTGTAGTTAACTCTAATGAACTTATCCTCTGCAGCAGAGGTAACTCTAGGTCTTCCTTTCCTGTGGCGGTCCTCATGAGAGCCAGTTTCATCATAGCGCTTGATGGTTTTTGCGACTGCACTTGAAGAAACTTTAAAAGTTCTTGATATTTTCCGGATGTACTGATCTTCATGTCTTAAAGTGATGATGGATGGTTGTTTCTCTTTGCTTATTTGAGCTGTTCTTGCCATAATATGGATTTAGTATTTTACCAAATAGGGCTATCTTCTGTATACCCCTACCTTGTCACAACACAACTGATTGGCTCAAACGCATTAAGAAGGAAATAACAACAAATTAACTTTAACTTTAAACAAGGCACACCTGTTCATTGAAATGCATTTCAATAAAATAAAAAAAGATCAACTGAGACAGA
The DNA here is from genome assembly GCF_045791955.1 of Oncorhynchus clarkii lewisi. Taxonomy (NCBI): domain Eukaryota; kingdom Metazoa; phylum Chordata; class Actinopteri; order Salmoniformes; family Salmonidae; genus Oncorhynchus; species Oncorhynchus clarkii. The sequence goes on along the minus strand of NC_092171.1, from coordinate 16,498,822 downwards.
GTGGAAGTGACAGACTGAGAAAGAGAGAGGGGGGTAGAGAATGATCATAACGATGAAGAGGGAGAGAGAGAGAGAGAGAGAGAGAGAGGGAGGAGCAGAGAGAATGGGGGAGGGATGTCTAAACGGAGAGATAACGAAGAGAGTGATGCAGAAAGGGAGGCTATGAAATAAGTGTGTGACCTTTCAATGTGATCTGATGTCCTAGTATATCCTGCCCATATACAGTATGTACTCAATGTGCCTTACGTAAAGTTGAATGAATATAGTCCATACATACTTCAACCCTGGGAAACTTTATGGCCATTCACACTCCCTATACAAATCAGTTCTATTGTCTCTAGTGTATACATTATAATAATGCAAACACCCATTGGACATCATTGGACATACGTACTCTCTCAAACACATATATACCACAAGCCTCTTAGCTTCACTCCAACACAAGAATAGCACAAATGACTCTGGTTGGGTAACCTGGCTAAATGTCTCTTTATTTCTCCTCTTCTGAGGCTGTCCAGTTCCTCTTGTAACACAGAAAGTGATGTGTCAAACCAGAGACACCATACAAGTGGCTGCTGCTGATAAGAGGTGGAGGACAACGACAGTCCCTCAATCTCCCCGAGCCACGACAACACGGCCCTGGTTATTTCTGTGGTGAAATACAATTCAGTGGCAGCGAAGTGGGGAAAATGTGACCTATTTTTGTTTCCCCCTTATTTTGCATGCTATTTAGGTCACAACGGGACAACGTTTCCAGTTTGAGGACGAGTGGTTACTGTACTGCTGGCTCATAATTGAAAACATACAAATGGATTAGCTGCAGAGGGTTCGAAGCCAGTCGTCTAGTCACTGCTGGAGATGGCACAGCATTCATCCCTTTAATACCAGGGAGGAAAGGAGGGGAGAGAAAGGAGGGAAGGGGATGGAGAGTAGGGGAGAAGAGGAGAAGAGGGGTTGGAGAGGAGGGGAGTGGGTGGAGAGGAGGGGAGGGTGTGGACATGCACACACGCAGACACAACACACACATAAACACACAGATAAATGGAAAAAGGAAGGCCCACCCAGGGTAATTCCATGGTAACAGAAATAGGATGAGACTCAGATTATTCATTTTAAATTGAATACCAAATAAAACCATTGATTTCAAAGTTTAACAAACCATAGAACTCTATGCACAAGGACTACTTTTAACATTTTCCACAGAAAATTTAACAAAAACACATTTACAGGAAGAATTGTGCAGATACAACATTTGAATTTGAGGTATATTTTACTGTAATTCTGTTGCCAAGCTTTGTGTCTGCACTGTTTTTCTAGTAAATGTTAATTTTTTTAGTTTACTGTGTAAACTGTTTTAAGTAGTCATTGTGCATAGAGTTGTATGGTTTGTTAAGGAAATGGTTTTGGTTTGGAGTACATTTTAAAGTGAAAAACACAAAAAAAACACACACTTATACCCATTCACTTAAACACACACACACACACACACACACACACACACACACACACACACACACACACACACACACACACACACACACACACACACACACACACACACACACACACACACACACACACACACACACACACACACACACACACACACACACACACACACACACACACACACAGAGCATGGGAGATGTATTATATTTTACAGCAATACAGACTACAGCATCCCCATTCTGACATTTTATTGTGTAAGAAGAACGTGGCTTTCATCTGGCAGAGAGAGGTCAGGTGTGACACCAATGGTGAAGCCAGCCAGTCAGCCAACCAACCAGCCAAACAGCCAGCCAGTCAGCCAGCCAGCCAGCCAGCCAGCCTGGCCATGGTTACACTGGAGACAGCCTCACAAGTTTACCAGTGGTAATGTGTTGGTCTGTGTCACTGCTTGGTTGTGAGATGGCCTGTAAAGTGCTGACAGCATGACCTTCTCCATGAGTGATAGAGGTCAACAGAACCATTACTACAAGTCAGTGTCCGTGAATGAGCTGTCCGTCAACACATTATTTTTTGTTGTAATGTATTCTAGGAGCGTTTAACAGTTGGGGTATTGGGAGTCCATATTTCTCTCCAATGTTACCTCTAAGCTACGCGCATGTGCGGCTTAAGCAGTGTAGAAATGGACGAGATTGAACTTCACTCAACTTTCTAGAGTTTTTCCCTTTAGTTAACACTCTCAACGTTTCCCTTTACTGTGGGAATTGTGATCAAATCAACGCAATATTAACTACTTTCAAAGCAACATACCGAAACAAAACGAACTATGCAAGACTTTGTTTGCCAACTAGCTATGCAAGAGATTTTGTTGTTGGCAGAGCGCATTGGAGTAGTATTCTATTGCATTGACAGGCACGACTCAGACCTGTACAATACACAGACCGGTGCGGCACAACCAATCAGAGCTGCAGGAGGCCTATATGCAAATAAATCATTGCCATATGGATTTGCGCCATTCACTTTGAACTGGACTGTTTTACAACATGAGCGGTCGCGATTATTATGCGCTTGTTTTGAGATCAAAGCGAGAGCTGCATGTGCATATTTGTTCATATTCTTTGCTAGTTAGTGAGATATTAGCCCAGTTATAGCTAATTCGTAGTCAGCGATAGGGGAGTGATTGCTTCCTACAAGAGCACAAAACGTGCACATATATAGCAATCTTTGAAAAGCGAGTCAGGTAAAGAGTTTTTTTTAAAGGGGCAGTGTTGTATTTTGAGACAGACTTGAATAAGCTAAGTAGCCAATAGGCAGACGGTAGCATAATGTGTCTGATTTTCTGTAATAATGGTATGGGAATAATAACACATTTTATTTTGTAAAGTGGTTTCTTGCATCAAACAAGACAACAAAATGTTCAGTCACCTCCTGCTCTGAAGAATAAATCAAATCAAACTTAATTTGTCACATGCACCCAATACAACAAGTGAAGATCATACCATGAAATGCTTTCTTACAAGCCCTTAACCAACAGTGCAGTTCAAGAAGATTTAAGAAAATATTTACCAAATAAACTAAAGTAACACAATAATAAAAAGTAACACAATAAAATAACAATAACGAGGCTATATGCAGGGGGTACGGGTACCGAGTCAGTGTGCAGGACAAAAAGGCTAATAGCAGTTGGTATGATCCATCGACAAAATGTTTTTTTAAAAGGACAGAAAATGTTAAGACAGGTTACGTGATGTAATATGTACATGTAGGTAGGGGTGAGATGGCTATGCATTGATAATAAACAGCGAGTAGCAGCAGTGTACAAAACAAATGGGGGGGGGGGGGGGGGGCAATGTGAATAGTCCGGTGGCCATTTGATTAATTGTTTCATTGTTCAGAGTCTTATGGCTTGGGGGTAGAAGCTGTTAAGGAGCCTTTTGGTCCTAGACTTGGCGCTCCTGTACCGCTTGCCGTGCGATAGCAGAGAAAACAGCCTATAACTTGGGTGACTGGAGTCTCTGACAATTTTATGGGCTTTCCTCTGACACCTCCTTATTATATAGGTCCTGGATGTCAGGAAGCTTGGCCCCAGTGATGTACTGGGCCGTACGCACTACCCTCTGTAGCGCCTTACGGCCAGATGCTGAGCAGTTGTCATACCAGGCGGTGATGCAACCAGTCAGGATGCTCTCGATGGTGCAGCTGTAGAACGTTTTGAGGATCTGGGGACCCATCTGCGGACCCAAATCTTTTCAGTCTCCTGAGGGGGAAAAGTTTTTGTCGTGCCCTCTTCACAACTGTGTTGGTGTGTTTGGACCATGACAGTTCATTGGTGATGTGGACACCAAGGAACTTGAAACTCTCGACCCGCTCCACTACAGCCCGTTGATGTTAATGGGGGCCTGTTCGACAAGTGGATAAGCAGGTTAATGTCAAGCCCTCATGGAATGTAGGCCTACATTGAACACCACACAATGGCTGCTACTGTAGGCTGAACGATAGAACTGCTATTTCCATGTTAACATTTTATGTGATGCATTTTCTATATAGTTTTTTATGGTAGGCCACTCTGGTAGGCCTACATTATGATCAAATAGCCACAGTAGCCTACAGCCATGCGCGTCGGAAGTTGCACAGTATTTTCAAAAGGTTCAGCTAAGCAGACCTGAAATTTGCTCAGCACCCAAAAAATGTAAAGGGAACATTGTTTGGCACCCTGGCTGCCTATTGTAGGCGTTGTTGTTGGAGAAGACAACGCAATAAAAATTATATATTTTGAAGAAAAAGAACAAGAAGTGAAAATAAAAGCTATAAAGAAGACTTAACTGAGAGAGGAGGTGGAGGAAGGGGAGAGAAGCCACAGAGAGATGAGAAGAGAAGAGGAATACAAATGAGAGGAAGAAGAAGTGGGAGAAGGAGAAAGTACAATTTGATGAGCGAGAAGTAAACTGAGAGGAAATGGGGAGGGGAGGAGATGAGTGGTGAGTTAGAGTACGAAAGAGGGAGAGGGAGCTCTGAAGACAAAGGGGATATAGGGAGAGAGCGAGAGAGAAAGAGGGAGAGAGGCGTACTCAGTGAAGGAGCCTGAGACTCGCCGGCACATCCATGACCTAGATTCCTGTTTTTCCCCAGATTCCACTCTCTCATGAATGTTTGACTACACCTCCGACAATAGCTGTATTTACAGGAAACGCTTTCTAAATTACAAACCGTGGGAGCAGCAAAAGGCAATCCATTCTAGATGGAGTAAATATGGAGGGGAAATGTATTTGAAAATTCTCACACCCAACGGAGAGGTCCTTCTGGACTCTGGAAGAAAGAAAGCAGACAATGCAGAGACTTAACAAGCACAAACACACACACACACACACACACACACACACACACACACACACACACACACACACACACACACACACACACACACACACACACACCCCCACACACACACACACACACACACACACAAACATGCCAGGGTAACTGCTAATTAAACACATCACCAGACACATATTACCGGTGTGTCGGTGAGTAGCTTCTCAATGTGAAAAATGTGTACCACTTTGGTGGTGCTTGAGATATTTCAACCTAGGCTAATAGCTTGTTGACGGGGACGCAAGCACGTACACTCCACAAACCCACTGACGCATCCATAACAATTTAATTGTTGCTGTACGATTGAAACAATCAGTATGGTGGTCCACCCCTCCCCTCCCCAATACATTCTACCATTCCCCCCCCCCCCCCCCCTCCCCTCAGTCCCAAACCATGGCATGGCAAATCTTACTAGTGCATTAGTCGTTGTCATGGGCTTAGATAAGCCTTCAGTGGTGTTGCTATGGTAACCGTTCTGGGGATTCAAGCCTGACTCTGCAGCCACCAAAGAGAGAGAGGAGAGACAGAGACAGAGAGAGAGAGAGAGGGGGGGGGGGGGGCACCAGACAACAAAATGACGGCAAGATTAAACAGAGAGGGACGTGACTGAATCACATCTATCAGAGGGCAACAAAGGAATCAAAGGAAAGTGTCAACAAAGTCACACTATTTTTCTCTCTCTATATTTTTCTTTTTTTCATTCTCTCCCTGGCACACACTGAAAACAGGCACATACAAACACACAGCTGTTAATCCCATTCTAGTAACCAGAGAGAACTGGTTCAGAGGCGGTAATCTCCAAAAAGCCCCGTTTTTGGCGGCTGTGTGACAGCTGGCTCCAAGTGGAACAATCCAGCCAGCCATTACAGGCCCCCATTTTGAATCGACTGCCCAAATCAAGGGAGAAAGACACTTTCTAAACAAACAGCAACAAAACTGTGACAGAAACAAACAAAAAACAATGAATTACCCCATTGGCAAATGCATGTAGGGCCAGGAGGAGAAGTAGAGGAGGCCATCTTGCTTAAGACAGATAGACATAGGCTATACTACAATTCTATTATTTATTTATTTTTAATTCACCTTTATTTAATCAGGTAGGCCAGTTGAGAACAAGTTTTCATTTTCAACTGCGACCTGGCCAAGATAAAGCAAAGCAGTGTGACACAAACAACAGCACAGAGTTACACATGGAATAAACAAACATACAGTCAATAACACAATAGAAAAGGTCTATATACAGTGTGTGCAAATAGCGTAAGGCAATAAATAGGCCATAGTAGCGAAGTAATTACAATTCAGCAAATTAACACTGGAGTGATAGATGTGCAGATGATGATGTGCAAGCAGAAAAAGTGGTGTGCAAAAGAGCAAAAAAGTAAATAAAAACATTATGGGGATGAGATAGGTAGTTGGATGGGCTATTTCCAGATGGGCTGTGTAAAGCTGCAACGATCGGTAAGCTGAGGTAGATATAAGTCTCCAACTTCAGCGATTTTTGCAATTCATTTCAGTCATTGGCAGCAGAGAACTGGAAGGAAAGGCGGCCGAAGGGGGTGTTGACTTTGGGGATGACCAGTGAGATATACCTGCTGGAGCGAGTGCTACTGGGGGTGTTGTTATGGTGACCAGTGAGCTGAGATAAGGCGGAGCTTTACCTAGCATAGACTTATAGATGACCTGGAGCCAGTGGGTCTGGCGACGAATATATAGCGAGGGCCAGCTGACGAGAGCACACAGGTTGCAGTGGTGGGTGGTATATGGGGCTTTGGTGACATAACGGATGATGGCACTGTGATAGACTGCATCCAGTTTGCTGAGTAGAGTGTTGTAGGTTAATTTGTAAACAACATTCCCGAAGTCGAGGCTCGGTAGGATAGTCAGTTTTACGAGGGTATGTTTGACAGAGTGAGTGAAGGAGGCTTTGTTGCGAAATAGGAAGCCGATTCTAGATACAATTTTTGATTAGAGATGTTTAATATGAGTCTGGAAGGAGAGTTTACAGTCTAGCCAGACACCTAGGTATTTGTAGATGTCCACATATTCTAAGTCAGAACCGTCCAGAGTAGTGATGCTAATCGGGCGGGTGGGTGCGGGCAGCGATCGGTTGAAAAGCATGCATTTAGTTTTACTAGTATTTAAGAGCAGTAGGAGGCCACGGAAGGAGTGTTGTATGGCATTGAAGCTCGTTTGGAGGTTTGTTAACACAGTGTCCAAAGAAGGGCCAGATGTATACAGAATGGTGTCATCTGCATAGAGGTGGATCAAGGAATCACCCGCAGCAAGAGCGACATAGTTGATATACACAGAGAAAGGAGTCGGTCCGAGAATTGAACCCTGTGGCAACCATAGAGACTGCCTGAGGTCCGGACAACAGGCCCTCCAGTTTGACACACTGAACTCTATCTGGGAAGTAGTTGGTGAACAAGGCGAGTCAGTCATTTGAGAAACCAAGGCTGTTGAGTCTGCCGATAAGAATACGGTGATTGACAGAGTCAAAAGCCTTGGCCAGGTCGATGAAGACGGCTGCACAGTACTGTCTTTTATCGATGGCGGTTATGATATCTTTTAGTACCTTGACCGTGGCAGAGGTACACCCGTAACCAGCTTGGAAACCGGATTGCACAACGGAGAAGGTACGGTGGGATTCGAATTGGTCAGTGATTTGTTTGTTGGCTTTCGAAGACTTTAGAAAGGCAGGACAGGATGGAAATAGGTCTATAACAGTTTTGGTCTAGAGTGGCTATGTGGCTTTCATAGTTGAGGGTTGCTTCATTACCTCCAATATGGTTTATTTATCCCTCCCCTGAAATCAAGATGTTTTTCAACATTCATAGTCCAGATCTGGAATCTGACATGATAATATTTATCTTAATAAATGTCCCTCTCTCTGACACAGTGTGAGACATATAGAGCTACACTACTCTTCTCTTCTCTCTGGTCCAGTACTCCTCCTTCTCCTCCCCACCCCATCCCCCTCTCATGGAGGCCTAGTCCCCCACCACAGTAGTCTGGCTAGCTCGATAGACCAAATCATTCTTTCTACCCCCTGCCCTCCAGTTGCTACGGAAACGGTGTGTGTGGTGCTGCCGGGGGATTGGTTGCCGGGTGTGAGGCGCTTTCCAATCAAACCTGTTACTGGGGCATGGGGCCCCCTGTATCAGAGAAGAGGGGGTTGGGGGGTGGGGGTGAGAGTGAGAGTGGGGGATAAAGAGAGAGTATGGGGAAAGAAAGCATGGGTGTAGAGGGAGAGAAAAAGGAGAGAAAGAGAGAGAGGGAAGGAGAGAGACAGAGACATAGAGGGAGAGAGAGGGGGATAGAGGGAGAGAGACACATCATGGCAGAAGGAAGTCCCTGTGTATCTAGTCCTGGCTTGACATTGAGAAACTACGCCCTAATAAGACTAACAGGCTTCCTGCAGCCTTACATTAACAAGCTGTCCCTCACCTCAGCCTTTCACTGTCTCTCTCCATAGGAGAGTGAATAAGCTTCATTGGTGTTGCTCATTGATAAGCTACTGTGGTTCTGTTCAGAAAGCTAAAACACAACTTCAAACTAATGTTATCCTGGTAGTGATGCCTATAGTGATGTAATGGATTGAGGGTGTCTCATTAACCCCTCTGTGCTTTAATCATCTTTACCTATCCTCTATCAAGGACGCAACTAGACAGTCCATTCTCTGCATCTGTCTTCCACACCTCCATACCAGTCAGTGACACTGCTACTGTAACAGGAAGGTCCATGGTTTGATCATGATGTTATGGGCAAAGGGAACAGAGTTGTCCTGTTACGGTCCAGACTTCTTGTCTTTGTCTCAGGACTGATTACATCGTCTTGGATCCTAGGCCAGCTACAGCGTGCTGGGCCACAGCCAGACATGTTTCCGAACCATCTCTCTCTGTCTCACAAACTAACAACAGAGACAGAGAGACTGATCATTTAGTGCAACAACTCACTGAGCTCAAATGGGACAAAGAACAACCAGATCAGGCCTATCCCGTTGAATACCGAAGCCCAGTAGAATTCTAGTTGTGGGGAGTATATTCACTGGGTCAACGCAAAAACAATTCCCAATAGCTTATAGACAAATGTGAACTAGCTGGTGAGACTTTGCCACCATGCAGTGACAACTTCCCTGATATCTAATAGCCAACTGTTACTGGAGTGTAAACAAGCTATTTTGTTACACAAACAATGCAAATCCGATGCTCTTCAGCCATTAGACTTCTGTCTGCATACTTACAGTACCATGGTAAAACCAGCAAATCACATATCTGTGATATTGGTTAGTATTATATAATTCTGTATGTTCTGTTTGCTTAGAATCTGTCCATTCCACTGCGGGGCAGAACAAAGTGTTACTTGTGATGCATTTCCATCCATCAGCCATCTGGATGCCCCTGGAGGAGCATGTTCTGCTACAGCCCGTATCATGTTGTTTATGATCGGAGGTCTGTCAGGATCAGAGGAGGAATAGAGAGACCCTGCTGTGTGAAGACACTGTCTGTACTCATCCTGGAGTAATGTCTCTGTGTGTCTGTCTATCTGTCACTTTTTTATTTCTGCCTGTCTCTCTACCACTGTCTCAGAACCGGTCTCTGTCTCTCTTCCTGTCTTCTCTGAATACCTTTAGAGCCACACCTCATCATACCCACTTTCTCTCCCTCTCCCTCTCTCTCCACAAGGAACACCACAGCCAATGGTGGGAGAGAGAGAGGGGGAGAGACAGGGGGAGCGATAGGAAAGAAAGAAATAGAAAGAGGGGAAGACAAACAGAGAAGGAAAGACAGACAGACAGACAGACAGACAGACAGACAGACAGACAGACAGACAGACAGCGAGAGAGAGATAGGAGAGAGAGAGAGAGAGATAGAGATAAATAGATGCCAATTAACCGTTCACTAAGCCCCGCCCCAGAATTTTGGGAAATCAATTGCAGAGCTTCAATAGTAGGGCTGTTGCGGTGACCGTATTACCGCCACACTGGCGGTCACGAGTAATGAAGGCAGTCAAATTCCACTTGACCGTTTAGTCACGGTAATTAGGCTTCTCCAAGCTCTGATGTTGCTGATGGTCATTAGTATCCTACCAAACTTGCTAACTACCTGGTACTCTGCACTCTATTGTCCCTCTAATCACTCTAACATCAATGCAAATGTGATCCAAAATCTAATCAAACACTTCATAAGAGCCCATGAGCTCACGTTGCGGAATATTTCTATAGGCTATGCAATTGCGCAAGAAAACAGAGAGATGGCCTCTATTAAAAAGAGGAGTATCCCATTAGTTTTCTATAGACTAGACCTACTATTTTTATTTCTGAACTATCCTAATATTAAGCACATGGTTTATATTTACAACAGGAGTATAGCCTACCCGGCTGGCATGACAATTAACCTTGGGAAAAGCATCCTCCATTCCCTATTTAAGTGCATGACATGTATTTTTTTCTCCTTCCCCTGTTTCGAGACAGGTGAATATAATGGTCCATTCTCAATCAAACATTTTTTCACACGTATATTATTTAGTATATTTAAAGACAATATTAACTAAAGAATAGTCTGATGGGTGACAATATTAGCCTATAACTTGTGAATGATATATTATCACTTGTGAATGATGCACAGCGTAAGGCAAGAAACAATACCTTTTTTTTTGCGACTTTTTCTAATCATATTCGCACACCTCATGTAGCCTAGCCCATATGTTTTGTATCACAACTAAAGTGGCCAAAGAATTTCTTGCAACTAAGTACATTACTCCACTTTACAAGGGGTGTAGATCCTAACTAGCATACATAAGCATTGAGTGAGTTTCAAGTTTGGGGAAGATCATTTTCACCATAAAAATTCACCTTTAAAACAAAAGCATTACATGCATAATCGCATTTGCGGTCACTTTTGATAATGGTGTTTCATTCACACTTATAGTCTACTTTCGTGTATTTCATACACGACCGTTGAGGAAAAACGGGAAAGTAATTCTCATTGAAAGTTGATCATCTTGAACCTCACTTTTGAGGAAATGGCCTTTGAATGTTTTGGTACACCAACTGGAGACTTCTTCTTGGTTTACACCCATACAGCATCATTCACATCCTCTTAAGCTTTAGCCGCACTCATCTTCTTAAGGTATGAGCCGAGCGTTCTGTTCTAACAACAGCAGTCAAGCAAGCTGGCTAACGCTGGCTAGCTTACTAGCTACTTCAAGGAAACAAATGAGAGAACAGCTCACTCTGACCATTTAATCGCCCTAGCAGAGCTAGTTAGCTCTGCTGTTATCCAGAATGTTGGTGACTGCTACTGTGCTGCTGGCAACAATATTTTCCCATATTCAACGGGTGATGTGTTGGTAAATTCATCAGTTATTCTGCGCTCTGGTACACTCAGACGAGAGTGCTCTGAAATCAGAGGATATAGTCTGAGTGAATTTACCAGCTAACGTTATGTAAGTTGTCGCAGAAACGTTCTATTGAAATGGATACTTGCATAGTGGAGTCTTTTGTTAAGACATGTAACCAGCTATGTAACCATAATCCCAACTCGGCACAGGTATTGAATAAGAATCTGTAGCAATGCAGTTCGCGCTGCGATGCAGTGTCTTAGACCGCTGCGCCACTCAGGAGGCTCCATCCACAACGTTTTTAACATTTAAATCAATTGCCTTGCACAAATGGAAATGGAAAACTAAATAATGAAACGTTAATTATACAGTTGAAGTCAGAAGTTTACATACACCTTAGCCAATTACTTTTAAGCTCAGTTTTTCACAATTACTGACATTTAATCCTAGTAAAAATTCCCTGTCTTAGGTCAGTTAGGATCACCACTTTATTTTAAGAATGTGAAATGTCAGAATGATAGCAGAGAGAATGATTTATTTCAGCTTTTGATTTCTTTCATCACATTCTCAGTGGGTCAGAAGTTTACATACACTCAATTAGTATTTGGTAGCATTGCCTTTAAATTCTTTAAATTGGGTCAAATGTTTTGGGTAGCCTTCCACAAGCTTCCCACAATAAGTTGGGTGAATTTTGGCCCATTCCTCCTGACAGAGCTGGTGTAACTGAGTCAGGTTTGTAGGCCTCCTTGCTTGCACACACTTTTTCAGTTCTGCCCTGCAAATTTTCTATAGGACTGAGGTCAAAGCTTTGTGATGGCCACTCCAATACCTTGACTTTGTTGTCCTTAAGCCATTTTTCCACAACTTTGGAAGTATGCTTGGGGTCATTGTCCATTTGGAAGACCCATTTGTGACCAAGCTTTAATTAACTTCCTGACTGATGTCTTGAGATGTTGTTTCAAAATATCCACGTAATTTTCCTCCTCATGATGCCATGTATTTTGTGAAGTGCACCAGTCCGTCCTGCAGCAAAGCACCCCCACAACATGATGCTGCCACCCCCGTGCTTCACGGTTGGGATGGTGTTCTTCGGCTTGCAAGCCTCTCCCTTTTTCCTCCAAACAAAACAATTGTCATTATGACCAAACAGTTCTATTTTTGTGTCATCAGACCAAAGTACATTTCTCCAAAAAGTACGATCTTTGTCCCCATATGCAGTTGCAAACCGTAGTCTGGCTTTTTTATGGTGGTTTTGGAGCAGTGGCTTCTTCCTTCCTTGCTGAGCGGCCTTTCAGGTTATGTCGATATAGGAGTCGTTTTATTGTGGATATAGATACTTTTGTACCTGTTTCCTCCTGCATCTTCACAAGGTCCTTTACTGTTGTTCTGGGATTGATTTGCACTTTTCTCACCAAAGTACGTTCATCTCTAGGAGACAGAACGTGTCTCCTTCCTGTGCGGTATGATGGCTGCGTGGTCCCATGGTGTTTATACTTGCGTACTATTCTTTGTACAGATGAACGTGGTAACTTCAGGCGTTTGGAAATTGCTCCCAAGGATGAACCAAACTTGTAGAGGTCTACAATTCTTTTCTGAGGTCTTGGCTGATTTCTTTTGATTTTCCCATGATGTCAAGCAAAGAGGCAATGCGTTTGAAGGTAGGCCTTGACAGGTACAACTCCAATTGACTCAAATTATGTTAATTAGGCTATCAGAAGCTTCAAAAGCCATGACATAATTTTCTGTCATTTTCCATGCTGCTTAAAGGCACAGTCAACTTAGTGTATGTAAACTTCTGACCCGCTAGAATTGTGATACAGTGAATTATAAGTGAAATAATCTGTCTGTAAACAATTGTTGGAAAAATGACTTGTGCCATGCACAAAGTAAATGTCCTAACCGACTTGCCAAAACTATAGTTTGTTACCAAGAAATTTGTGGAGTGGTAAAAAAACGAGTTTTAATGACTCCAACCTAAGTGTATGTAAACTTCCGACTACAACTGTATAAAGCAAGCAGCCTGTGTAATCATCTTCCAGAGAGTATCTCCAATCGGGCCACATGACATCGGCTGAGTCTGACTCTCAGCCGAGTGCCCCGACTCTCAGACAGAATCGGCCCAGATCCACTGTGCAAGCTGGGTAGCTAGACTATCTTACCCGTGTATACATGGATGGACACTTCTGCCTCTCTCACGGATGCCATGATTGCCCTTAGTTTGAAGAGGTAATCTGGAGACAGGTGTTTTCTCCATCTCCTTATACCATCATACTCTAATTCCACTGATTTCAAAACTCGGTCCTCCAGAAAGTGGAGAGCAACACTTATGCAGTCCTACTACGCGATATAAAAAAAAAGCTGTGTTAGACAGGATTACCTACACATACTAACCAGCTCAAATAGACAGAAGCGCTCTACATGGCAGACCAATCCTAACTCATCTCTCGGCATGCCCACTCATTATCTCAGCCAATCATGGCTAGCGGCAAGATTGCTGTCTTTTTCTGTAGCTAAACCAACTAGGCTCGTAATTTAACAATTTTATTCATATCTACATATGGCATACAAGTTTGTTATTAAGGCACAGGAAAGATCACATGTTCCAGAAGAAAAACAAACTTTGATATAAACAAAAGGCTCCCTATGAAGTGGTGATGTGCGACAAACGCCTAGTTTCAATATACATTGAGCGTGTAAAACATTAACACCTTCCTAATATTGAGTTGCGTGGACTCTACAAGGTGTTGAAAGCATTTTACAGGGATGTTGACTCCCATGCATCCATTCTTGATACACACTGTTGAGCATGAAAAATGCAGCTGCGTTGAAGTTCTTGGCACAAGCCGGTGCGCCTAGCTCCTATTACCATAACCCGTTCAAAGACACTTACACTTACATATTTTAATTTTTTGTCTTGCCCATTCACCCTTTGAATGGCACACACACAATCCGTGTCTCAATTGTCTCAAGGCTTAAAAATCCTTCTTTAACCTGTCTCCTCCCCTTCATCTACACTGATTGAAGTGGATTTAGCAAGTGTCATCAATAAGGGATCATATCTTTCACCTGGATTCACCTGGTCAGTCTGTCATGAAATGAACAGGTGTTCATAATGTTTTGTACACTCAATGTACCTTTGTGATTGCTAGGCATACAAATAAGATTGTTTATTGATACCTTTTGAAACAAGGTCTATGTAGTTGCGGTAGCAACCGGACTAGATTTTGAACGACTCTTGGCGGACGAGGAAGATTAACACCCTATTGTTTGTGAACTGCAGCAGCCCCCCCCCCCTGTTTTCAAGTTCGAGGATCGAGCACAGGCAGGCTGTGTATGTTATGGTTCCACAAAGCTGTGCCCATCAAGAAACAATCAATATTCAATGAATAGCATTCTTTCTTGCACCATGCGATCATTTATCAGTTCTATACATGTATTTTTCTCCTTCATGCTGCCTGCAACATGATGTACATGATAGACAGTTGCTGTCAGAGCTTATGTTTCTACGTCTAGCAGTCTCCGGAGCCACTGAGCCGGAGGAGCGTTGTATTAATCCTGTACAATTCATTGGGGCCAGCAGGGCAGGAAGAGGGCGTATTTATTCTGCTGTAGAATTCCTTGTGGCCAGCAGATCAAACAAACAACTAAAATGAACCAGTCACTCGGAAAAACAAATCATAACTCTCGAGTCAGTAAAAATAGTCATTCAAAAGGATTGAATAGTTCGAAAACTGCACATCACTACAGTGAGGGCAATGGAAAAAAACGAGTTTTCTTTAAAAAATGAATGTTAGAATGGCTAAATAATTCAACAGTGTACCTGGAGAATTGCTGAAATGCAGAGCCTATTGATGGAGTATTTTTCGAATCTGAAGTTAACATTTTGTTACATTATTTGCTAGCTCATGTGGTTAGCTAGCTCTCAGTCTCATTGACCACCAAACATTGCTATTGCTAGCGAGCCACTTAATGTAACTTTTTTTCTCAAAATGTATGTTAGCTAGCTAACTTAGCAATGTTATGAATACAACTCCCATCTGCTGTCGACATCAAGATATGATTTGAGAGCGCTAGTTAGCTCCAAAAGTGGCTGTAGCTTTGACTGGATGCTGACAGTGAATTCAGAGCCATTCAGTGGTTTGCTACACTACAAACATAATTTTACCAGATTCCCGTGAAGTAATAGTGATGGACAGTCCACCACAACATACCCTAAGAGTTTCCTGATTAGCATGGAGTAGTATGTGTTTAATTTAACTGTGTATTAGATTTCACATTTTGAGATCATTGTGAGGGGATTTCAACCAGTGGTTGAATGGGGAATTGAGCTTCCTAGGAAAATGAGTAACCAAGGGGGGTGGGGTTTAGCAAAGGGTCAATTACAACAAAGAGATCCTGGTAATTAGATGATGAATGCTGCACAAGAGAACAAAGACAGACAATATTGATTGGGATGAGAGCACGTCCAACATGAAGTGGAGCGCAACCATTCTCCAGAGAGAAGGGTAAGAAAGAGCGAGAGATTAAGAATGACTGATGGATAAAGGAGTCCCAGAATATAAACACATTTTCATCTATTCATGTGGCACAATATCTTACAATGGACATACATTTCGATTGCTGTTTGTTCTCACAACTTTTTCTTGTGTTTGATGACACAAATGATGGTGTCATCTTTTCAGCATATGGCACTCCTCTTTTCCATCCATCATAACCAGAAGACAGCCCTGTCTCCCTCTCTCTTTCCCTGCTTTTAGAACTCTCAGGAACATTCTGTTGCTACGGGCAACCAGTGGAGCACAGCTGGGGAGGGTGCTGGGTGGCTGGCTGGTTGGTGGAGGCTCCATCCACTATTATGTGCCCCCACAGCGCTGTGCTAATTATGGCTGAATAATAGATCTCTTCATTTATAATTACACTCACTCACAGCCAAGGGAAGCTGTGTTTTGTCAGCAGCACACCCACCCTCTCAATTCAACCCAGAAACCTTTTCAATCGCTGTCCAGCTCAGCCAAACCAACAGAACACAACTGTAGCCTACCTGACTTTGACTAGTGGACCACCACAATGTAATGCTACCCTGGTACCAAATCTGGTAGCACATATGGCAGGGATCAATAGTTAGATTCAGCTGCGGGCCAATCTTCTCTTGAGCGGATGGTCAGGGTGCCGGAACATAATTGCAAATGATTTGTAGACTGCAAATTGACTACAAAAAGCCCAAACAGATATCATATTTGACTAAAACATAATCATTTCAAACCTTGCTTATATATTTATACAATCACATATCTCTCTTTTATTCGTGGGAATACTTTAGAACAGATTTCCAAAATTAAAATAACTTGGAGCTGATTTGCCAGGGTTTTTATAGTATTTTATGTCTAACAATAATAAATAAATAAATAAAATAAAATAAAAAAAATTTTCTCAGAAAACATGGGGGGCCAAATAAAATCACCCATGGGCCGCCAGTTATGGTACCCTACCATATGGCATGGAGACCACGATCAGTAAAATTGGCTTAAGCACATCGGTCAGTTGGCTAATGTAATGTAAGTTCAACTGATGTCATTATGCATGGATGCATGATAGATTGGCTGGTGGAGAGTGCCAGTGTGAGGCATGCACGGACCACACTGCACTAGACCAGACAGAGACACGTCAGTGACATCGCCCTCCAGCTCCAGGGTCAGGGGTTAAAGGACCATTCAGACAGGGTGAGTCACAGTGAGTTAGATAGTGAACAGACTGGGTTTATGTCATAGTGACCCAACGGTGACACATGGCAGGCTATGTACAGACAGATAACCAGTAGAGTAGCAGGGTTGGTTGAATCACATCACACAGATATACTGTAGAGGGATCTAATCAAATTAGAACCATGACAGCTGCTATAGTATGTTCTAAACGGTTCATTTTTACCTCAATAGCATAGTTTGGGAATAATATGAGTAAGAGAGGAAGATTGTCTCTACCAATCAATCAACAATCATCGGACCCCTCAAGTCTCAATGGGATCATAGAATGTGTCACTGCCCTTACTCAAACTAACCAAACAAAAACCTCCCAGAGTAACTTTTTCATGTTATCATTGTAACTTGGTGCAGACTTTCTTCTCTGTTCTCCTCTTTTCCTTATTCCTCTCTTCCCTCTTTCAACTTTGTTGATGAATGGTACTGGCGGCCATTCTAAATCCAGTCCTGTGTGTTCCAGAGCCCACAGGGCCAATGCTGCCTTCCAGGGCCCGCTGTGGCCAGCAGGGCCATATGGCCACATGCACCGCGCCAGGGAGTCAAGGAACACCAAATTAATTCTACGCAGTGAAAGATTAAATCTGAGAGCCTTTGTGGCATTAAAGCCAGAAAAAATGTGTTGCTTGCTTGCGGTTTCCCAGGCACATACAGCTGTCACAGCACACACACGCATGGACACAAAAACACACACAGAAATGCGCGGTTGCACAGCTCCAAATCATGAACATAATGGACAGCATGCATATTATGTACAAACCAACAGACGCCAAACCAATAGAACTATGATAACCTATGCCCTTGGAAGTCAAGCAAAAAAGTTGTAACAAATATTTGAAGGTTAGGCTATAACTGTACCGTACTATGGTAACTGCTGATATTTCTACCTGATTGATAGATCATTAATCAATGACCTTTGAGGGCGTAGAAAGATGACAATCTTCAAAAAACTACCTTAATACAGGCAAAACAAAATGACGCCTGCATGTCTGATACCAGCTCCCGTTGTGAGGCCTGGGGACATGAGGACCTGTATGAAGTGACCGTAACTGTAACTATAACTGAACAGCCCTGTCTTCGGGCACAGTGAGAGTGAAACCAGGGTCATGGGGGTAGATCCGTGTAAGATAACATCAACTAGGACCAGAATGAGCGACCTTTAGGCTGCTGTTACCGCAAATTCCACCCTCTGA
Organism: Oncorhynchus clarkii lewisi; assembly: GCF_045791955.1. Classification (NCBI taxonomy): domain Eukaryota; kingdom Metazoa; phylum Chordata; class Actinopteri; order Salmoniformes; family Salmonidae; genus Oncorhynchus; species Oncorhynchus clarkii. Next base: position 16,480,716 of record NC_092171.1, on the reverse strand, counting down.
AAATGTATTGGTAGTAATAACCCTTTGAGGCATTGCCTGTGGTCTGTTCTCTGTCGCTGTCTCTCTTCGACTTCACTAACTACATTAGTTTGGTCAGACAACAGCATGTGATCCATGTGCTTTGAATGCAGGACAGTAACCTCCAGTCAACCAAAATGTCCTCATAAGAGAATCAACACTTCTGCTTCAACAATTTCAAACCAGTTGCTGTATCTATGTCTCGGCTCAAAGCAAATCACTGAATCTGAAATGCTGTTTGTTTTAGTACGAAGGTAAATAGGTGGAACTATAATAACATAGTTTGGCCAAAGTTACATTATCACATCACTTCCTCATTGTAAGAGCAGTGCAGAAAGTCCAACATGCAGCTGTTTTGGAGCTTAAAAACATCACATAACATAACGAGTCCATAGCCTTAAACAATTATTTGCAGCTTGCGCCCCACATTAGGTCAGCACTAGAAAGGGAGTGTTAGAGAATGTGCAGATGGTATGTCTTATTCTTTGGCTAAAGAATGGGACAGAAATTGAATAACAACAACTAAAAGAGCCCAGCCATCAGGTTGGCTCTGCATGCACAGCAGCCAATCAGGATAATCCAATATAGTGTCAAGCTACAGTATAACCAAGTGTTATTTGTTTTTCATTGCTCGTGTAATTACTCCCCACCTCCCTGTCGACAGCCAGGATATCTGGGGAGAGGGAAGAGAGGAATAAGGAAAAGAGGAGAACAGAGAAGAAGAATGGAGTGAAGAATGGAAAGAGTAATGGACAGAGAAAGGAAGAAGAGGAATGGAGGAATGGAGAGAGTAACAGAAGAAAGAAATGTAGAGAGGAGGAGGAGAAAGACGAGGGGGAAAGGAATGAAGAGAGAGAGAAATGAAGAGGATTGCTGAAGCTTTGCCATTATCTCTCAGCTCTGCTCTCATCCTCTGTGGTGGACTAACTGTTGGGTGTGACAGGCTGGGCCAGATGTTTCAGTCAACTGGGAGATATTAGAGCTGATGAGGGTATGGGGAACAGTTGGAGGGAGTCTACACATCAACAGTGTTTGGAGTTCAGGGACTGGCAAATTAGGGGAGGGAAGGGAGGGGGCTTCATGTGCAGATTGGACCATTATTCTGAGTTAATAAAGTCATCCTTCTGGACTCTCCCCAGACTCAGCCCCTCAGCTGTGTGTATCAGGCCCTGCAAAAGCAGGGCGGGGGTGTGGAGAGCCTCAGAGAGTACAGTCATTCCTTTACCGATAGGCTGGCCCTCTCCCACGTGTGTTTTAGTTTCTTTAATATAACACATATCAGATTAGCTACACCTTGTATTGATGAAGCAAATGGTTGTAGAGCATTAGATAGTCACTATGAGTCATAGTGACTATCTATAGTAAAAAATCTACAAAGATACAGAAAAAAAGGACCTTGTGCATTTCAGGTAAGATAACAACCCAACATTTATATCCGAGGACAAATTAGCTAGCAACAGCAAGCTAGCTAGATAAATGTCCATGAATATTTAATGTGCATCGACCTCTCCCCAAATTAATATAGTTGGTTCAGAGTTCGTTTTGATATTTCAACCTGTGTGTCCTGATCGCGTCTGGTGTGGATGGACAAAATCAACAAGTGCGCAATGGCAGACACACGCGCGTGCCTGGTCTAGTCAGCATGAAAGTCAGATTACATTGAATATAAAGTCCAAGCAACGAAATACCAAATCTTCGCTCACAATAATCAAGCGTACCAAAATACAGTCGACCTTCATCCACCCTGATTCAATTATGAGCTCATTGAGATCCTCCGTGATAAATGCCATACACAGTCAGTCAGGCCTGAGATGGGTGGGATGAACGTACTCAGCAGAGGATGAATAACAGCGACGTGCATAGTTACTGGTTCAACAGGGCTAAGAAAATGAAAACCATGTGCCAGGGAACAGGGACTGTATAATGTTACTCCTGTGATTCTGTGCTACCCCCTTGGAAAATCAGATAACTTGTGGGTTATTCCTTGCCTGGGTTCCAGTCTGTTTGGCTAACATTCCACTGCTTGTACTCTGTGTCATATGCAAACTATTTAGCATAACAGGAGTGTCAAGAAGTGGAATGATAGCTAAACAGACTGGTATTTAGACTAGGTTACTCCCCTCATCACATGAAAAACAATTAGCACTTTCTTTCATTCAGAGACGGAGGGCAGGACTCAGAGATGTGGAGAATTCCTCTCTTCTTCATGCATGCCAATGAAATGTCTCACTTGAAGGAGTGAGAGAGATGCCAGAAACCAGATAAGGGGAATTCAGGAGAAAACAAGAGAGTAGATAAACTTGGTTTGTTTGCCAATGGGGTATCCTGAAGTCAGGAGAGGCTGATCGCATGCCAGATGGACGAGAGAGAGAAAGATTGAGTGCGTGTGTACATGTGTGAGAGAGAGAGATTTGAATAACACATGGAAATCAAGAGATATGGTCAGAGGTGAAATGCGTTTTTATGAGCAGATCATTCCATAATAGCGTGGGGAAAAAAATCATTATTTCTCCACCACTCCTCATGTGAGTGGCCTCAAGTGGCTCTGGGCCTCAAGTCATTATGGTTGGATGTAAACACTGTGTAACCCATAAAGACATTAACGTATAGGCTCCATACAGAAAGAAAACCGTTCTCATGAGTATGGACATCCAGCAAACCATCTGTGAAGTATAATTTCCAATACTTTATTATGCAGATAGTGAGAGGGGCGCAGGGAAGGGCTGGAATGAAAAGTGTCTTGTCAACAAAGCAAAATATGTGGTCAGAAGAAATAAAACAATGGGGAGGGACAGGCGGCTGGGATTTGGTGGAGGGGTTTGTTGTTACGTTGTTGTCTGGTGGATTGCTACAGTATAGTAAACTCAGTCTCAGCATTCAAAGGGTTGTGATTGAGGCCCTGTTGGTTAAGAACAGGGGTGTCAAACTCATTCCATGGAGAGCCTAGTGTCTGCAGGTTTTAGTTTTTTCCTTTCAATTAAGCCCTAGACAACCAGGTGAGGGGAGCTCCTTACTAATTAGAGACCGTATCTATTCGGTCAAGTACAAGGGAGGAGTGAAAACCAGCAGACACTCGGAACCTCTGTGGAAGGAGGTTGACGCACGTGGTTTAGAAGCTATGGGACTGGGACAGTTGGTATAGTTCTGGTATGTTGAGCCTGAGACTGGGAGTTTGTGGTATGGTATTAATGTGGGACTTGGTGTGTGAGAGGTGTCATTGTGTTGGGCGGTCGGACAATGGGTGACGTTCTGGGAATATGTGTGTGTGCCTGCTGTGGCGAGGATAGTACACCGGCTCCTGGTTACTGTCTCTCCTTGTATTTCTCCATGGCTTCATCTCCCTCTGTGAAACCGCAGCATTTTAAGGAGACCAGCGACAGGGGGGACAGATCCCCCAATCCTACATGAAATATGCTCCATATTTATCTCACGTCTGGAGAAAGGTCTGAGACAGAATAGAGCTCCACACCCTTAAACCCCCTCCTCCTCCAGACTCGCATCAAGTCTCAGAGAGAAAATACTGATTCCCACTTAGGCCTGGGATGTCATGTAATATGGTTTCACTGAGGACAACCACCCACTACTCTCCCAAATGTACCCCATTCCTCCCTCATCCCCCATCCACCAAGTACTCACCCAGAGTCATCACCCCCCCCCCCCCCCCTCTCTTTTCCTCCTCATTTCTACCAGGCAGAATCAGATAAGACATGCAGGGGGTTTGAGAGGAAGGAGGGATCAACAGAAAAAAGAAAAAAGAAAGGTCACATTTCACACCATCATCCATCATTTTTTGTTATGGTTTGAGACTTTAGGCTGGGGTGGAGTGTGTGAGGGGGGAGAGTGTGCACTTTTGTTTTGATAAACCTGTCTGATGAAAGATGAGCACTTGGCCTTGTGGTGGCCCCCATCAATCTAGTGATGTCACCTGTGTGTGTGTGTTCTTCTATCCTTGCGGGGACCTAAAATCCCCAAAAGTCCCCACAAGGATAGTAAAACAAGGGAAATTGTCCCTCGTGGGGACGTTTCCCTCATCCCCATGAGGACAAAGGCTAATATAGGCTTAGGGGTTAGGTAAAGGGTTAAGGGTTAGGAGTTAAGGTCAGGGTTATGGAAAATAGGATTTTAAATGGAAATACATTTTAGGTCCCCACGAGGATAGAATAACATAACGTGTGTGTGTATGTGTGCGTGGAATGTTGGTCCGGAAGAGCAGCTCTGGATCTGGGCCCTGTAGTAACGCCTTCAGAAATGGAGTGAGAAGGAGAAGAGGTGTCACACGAAATAACGATGGCTGTCTGCACTGCATTTCAACATTGGACTGTGTGTGTGTGTGTGTGTGTGTGTGTGTGTGTGTGTGTGTGTGTGTGTGTGTGTGTGTGTGGGCACGCTCACTCGAGTATATGCCATATATGTATGAATGTGCCATGTGTGAGCGTGAATGTCTCAAAGCTGTGCGGTCTAAGGTGAGTATCAAAACCCTCTCCTGTATTCAGAGGGAACCTAAAACCACAGTGTGACCAGATTTACACGGGATGAAGAAGCGAGGGAGGGGAGTGTGACTACGGGAAACAGAGGGCTGAACACGCCCCCATTCACATCCACAAGGCTGTAGTAGAGCGGCTCGAGAGCACATCACTAAGGACCTATCATGGTCCAAACACACCAACACAGTCGTGAAGAGGGCAAAACAACACCTCTTCCCCCTCAGGAGGCTGAAAATATTTAGCATGGGGCCTCAGATCCTCAAAAGGTTATATAGCTCCACCATTGAGAGCATCTTGACTGGCTGCATCCCCGCTTGGTATGGCAACTGCTCGGCATCCGACCGCAAGGCGCTACAGAGGGTAGGTAGCATGTAAGGCCCAGTAGATCACTGGGGCTGAACTCCCTGTCATCCAGGACCTCTATATCAGGTGGTGTCAGAGGAAAGCCCTAAACTCCAGCCATCCAAGTCATACTGTTCTCTCTGCTACCACACGACAAGCAGTACCGGAGCTTCTACCCCCAAACCATAAGACTGCTGAACATTGAATCAAATGGCTATCCGGACAATTTACATTGACCCTCTCAATTATGTATTTAATTGTTTTGCACTGGCTGTGTGTGTGTGCACACTCACTGGACTCTACTCACACACTCACACTCACACAGTACATATTGTACACTTTCTCTCTCTCTCACACACACACACACACACACACACACACACACACACACACACACACACATGCATATTGATGCCACATACACTATCACACTCACACATAGACACACACACACACACACACACACACACATGCATATTGATGCCACATACACTATCACACTCACACATAGACACACTTCATACCCTGCAGCTACTATGTTTATTATTTATCCTGATGTCCTAGTCAATTTTACCCCTACCTACATGTACATACTGTATTACCTCGTACCCCTGCACATTGACTCAGTACTTGTACTCCCTGTATATCGCCTCATTATTGTTTTTGTTACTATTTTCTTTTTTATTTAGCAAATATTTGTATTACTTTTTAACTCTACACTGTTGGAAATGTGCTCGTAACTAAGCAGTTCCCTCTAAATAATAACATTTTATCTTATTTGAGGGGAGGGGAAGAAAGGGGGGTAAAAGAAGCGACAGTGAGGCCTAGAGTGCCAGAGTGTCATTGGTCGTCTGTCTACACTTACATGCGACTTCTGCTATCAGAATACAAAGATCGCATTGAAAAGATGGGTCAAGATTGACAAAAGTCGCATTGTGGTCTGACCACCTTAGGTGGTGGTTAGGGAGCCATCTTGTGTGCCAATTTTTCCTCAGTTGAGATGCAATCAGGCTACCGAAAGAGCATACAGTGGGCGACGTCATCAGCACTCTGCCTACAAGACCCCGAGAGGCACCTTCCATTATAACGTTGGAAGAAATAGGCCTGTGTTCCCAGCATGTGGGGAACACGTTTGTTGGTCTCATAAATTTATTGTTTGGCTAGAATTAACCCGTTAGCAATCCCTTTAGCTTTGCTTGCTAGTTTGCTGGCTAGATACAGAGGTTGGCTGGCTAGTTAGCTACAGTAGTTAGCTACTGCCATCAAGCCGTTGTTGTGTTATCATATTTAGCCTATTCCACCATTTGCAGAATGCATACTGGCTATTGAATATAGCGCAGGAAAAAGGAATCCAGACACAATGTGGACACATTTAAATGCAGGTGTAGACGGAGGATGTGTTCGGAATTCCATGATCAGAACTTCATGATCAGAATACAAAAACGGCCTTAATTGCCAAGTCTAGACACAGCCATTGGCTTTCAATTTCACTTGATGAGACCAATTTGGCTGGATTAGTTTCACACTCCAAATCACCCAGAGGGGATCCTCTGATCAGGATTAGTCTTCTGCGGCTGCATTACGGAGCATGGAGAGGAACCTCGATCTGTCTACTAGTGATGGGTCGTTTGCAAATGAGCCGGCTCTAAGAGAACGCTGGGAGCCGGCTCGCATATCAGAAGAGCTGAATACATTTATACAAATATTTTAAAAATTAAGATATGAATATTCAAAAGATTTAAATGAATATAATTAACTATTTCAAAAAAATGAAAAAATACATATAATAATATAGGCCTAAATGCTCAAGCGCACACATTCGTTCTGACTGTCTGCTCAGACTAACAGCCTCACCTGTTGTTTCTGTCAATCAGACACGTAGTATGAACCAAAGATGCGTGAGGGAGGTTCGAGCCAACTCACTCACAGTCACACACCTAGCAGTCGAGGAGTGAGAGGAAGGACAGCTGTGAAAACAACAGCTGGAAAATGAGGAGTCGGAAGCACAGTAGCATTTGGATGCATTTTAATAATGTAGACAATGTTAGAGCACAGTGTAGAATTTGCCAACACAAAATCTCATATAAAGCCGGTTCTACGCACAACCTACACCGGCATATGCGAACTGTGCACCCAACTGTGAAGCTAGCTGCAGCGGAGCTTCAGAAACTAGCGGGCCTGCTAGTGATAGTGGTGGAGCCAGCACCTCCACACATGGAGATGTATCCACTCAGTCAAGTAGGCCACCTCCGCGACCCACAGCAACGCAGTCTTCTATGGACCAGATTATGCCAAAGTATATGTCTGTAGCAAAACAAGGCCAAATTGATATTGCATTGGCTAAAATGATTGCCACCGATTTCCAGCCACACAATCAACCTGATTGTAAGAGATGTTCTGAAGGTGATGAAGCCCACTGTGGACAAAGTGAAAGCAGTTGTGGAATACTTCCACACGAGCACAGTAGGTGCTGAAAAACTAAAGTCTACACAACACCAGATGGGGATGCCTGAGCTGAGGCCTAAACAAGACTGCACTACAAGGCGGAATTCAACATTTTATATGTTGAGGTGAAAGGATGCCATGATCTCTACCCTGGCCATTGTCAATGCACATGTTGATGCTCTGACCCAAGAGGAATGGGAGGTGGTGGAGGAGGTGTGTAGAGTCCTGGAACCCTAAGCAGGTCACTGTGGAGATCAGTGGAGAGAGGTACAGTAAGCAGTTATTACTACATCATTATTTAATCCCGTATTATATATGTACATGAGCAGTAGATGAGAATGTAGTATCAGTAGACAAAACATGAACCTGAACTAATAAATTACTGTTCTCTCTCTTCAGCTATGTGACAGCCTCAAAAATGATACTCCTGTGTAAAGGTTTGCAGCGAATCACAGCCAGCCGCCAGAGAGAAGCAAATGTAATCACAGGACATGTGACAAAGTTGATGGACACCCTATGTTCATCAATGGACAGGAAGTTCCACTGAATAGAATATAATCACATGCTATCAGAAACCGCTGCACTTGACCACAGGTTTAAGAAGTTAGCCTTCAGTGATGCCAGAGCAATTGATTAGGCTCTTCAAATAATAACCTCAGCAGCAGGGAGTGACAGCCCCAGCAGTCAGCTGGCTCAGGCACCAGGGCAACAGGAGGAAGAGGGATCAGATTGAGCAGAAGCACCAGCAGTAGTGCCACAAACGTCTGCTGTTTGACGAGAGAGCAACTGGGGATGCAGCACGAAGGAATCCCTCAGCAGATGCCATAATGGAGGTCCGATCCTATTTGGAGGAGCCCCTCCCCCAAAGATCTGCAGATCCTCTGAGCTGGTGGAAGGCCTCTTGTGGCTCTGACAAGGAGACTCTGCATAGTGGACACATCCCTACCCTCTGAGAGTCTTCTCGAAAACGTGACAAATAATTACAGAGAGAAGAAACCGCATCAGCCCCTTGAAAGTGAGGCAGCTTGCATTTCTGAATGCAAATCTCTCATAAAAGCAAAATATGGTCAGCATTGCTGTGTGCTGCTGGTTATAACATGGCAATAAAGAAGAGAGAGAAAAGAGGAACCAGTTTCATGTTTTAAGTGGGATGCTGCAGTTATTTATTTTTGTTTGATATGGTGCAATATTCTATTATGTTGTTCAGATTGTATTAGTTTTGAATGGTTAAATTTATATGCACTTTGTTTATATACATTAAAAAGTTACTTTAAATACAAATGTTTAATAGCATTCTTTTTCATAACAAACCAATGCATTTTTAAATACATTGTGGTGAAGGTAGAGTATGATTTCATTTAATAATTGAATTAGAATTATTTTAACACCAATCATAGTCAAACTATCGCAAACTGTTTGACTTAAAAAAATTAAATAAAAACATTTTCAAGAGCCTTTTTGGAGACAAAAGAGCCGGCTCACTGAAAAGAGCCGGAACGCGCATCATGACTGTCTACAGACAATACTACACAACCTCTGGAAGACTCCTCCAATCCGCAGACTGACGAGTCAGTTTTTTTTAACCATTGAAGAAACCACTAACATTGCAGTAGATATATCCATACTATACATGAGAGCGGTACTGTATTAGATTGATCTGCTTGTTCAATAAAAGGGTGTATTTTTTCTATAGACCAATGAAGAAGGCTCTTCTCGGTCTGCCGACTAGTGCTGTCTGTCTGTTTGGTTGGTATTATTGCAGGTGAGCATCGCTTTGACGTTTTCTAATGAGTTTTTGTGGTTTTGCGTCTGTGTGTTTTAGTGTGGTCTGTTTGTGTATGTGTGTGTGTGTGTGTCCACCTGCAGGCTCCCTCGTATGTACTCCTAATTATCAGCTATATAAATCAATGGTGGGTGCGTTGCCATGGCAGCCAGAGGCAGCTCTGTGCTGGCCCATCATTGTGGGAGCACGCCACAGCTATTTCATTAACTTTCAAAGGACTTGGTATTTATTTTAGTGGCAGCACTATGAATATAAATGTGTCATTTTAGAAAGGGTCAGGTAATAAGTTTAGGGCCTTGTTCACAAGCCCCCTCCCTCTTTCCCTCCACAGCTTTATCCTCTACTTCTGGACTACTGGAATGAATAATGGAAAATAACTGTTGGAAAAACTCATCCCCCAAAGACACACACGCGCAGCTCACCTGATGTTCCCTAGCACTAAGGCCCATGACGAGGTAGGTGGGACAAAGCATAGCACCCTGAACATGTATACAATCCTCCAAGAAAATAGGCACTCTTTCATTATGCAATGCTGTAATAGAAAAACCATATGGCCCATTCTTCATTCACAGACCTCTGATTGTGCCATTCAGTGTATGGCTAACAATGGAATACATTGTACCAGTTGTGTCCCACTCTGTAAAGGTGTTGTGAGTAGCCTATATCCTAAGGCTTCTATCTTAATGCATTTACCATCGTCCCTCGCAGTGCAGTTCACTGCCTAGTACCATAGGCCAATTGAGGTTAAACTTTTATTGAGGATAGAGTGAACTTTGGGTTAAGTCAGGAGAAAGCTCTGTAAGCCATATAGGGAAACAGTCACATAGCTATAGGACATTACATGAGGAGGACAAAAAGAACTCGTTCACCACAGTGCCTTTAGGGTGATAGGGGAATGGAAAATGAGCTCTTTGTGTGATGCTATTGGCTGGTTATAAGGAGCATTCTCCAGATGCCTGGGCGGTAAGTGAGGCCTCTGTTGCCAATGGCAATTCGATTGTACCACATGATGGGGATCAGGAGAGGCTTGGCACCACAGGCCTAATGAGGGTTTGCGTCACAGACAGAGACAGAGACAGAGAGACAGAGAGAGAGAAGAAAAAGATTAGGTCACAATGGACATGGAATGGAACCAACCCTCTCACAAAGGGCCTGAACTGGCATGAGAATAGAGTGGCCGCATAGAAAGGTTTTATTATGACTAATTGTGTGTGATGCAACAGATGTGAATGGAGGATCTGACTGATAGGATCCACAGACATAGTGAGAGCTGTAATTAGCTGATGAAAAACAGAGACACAGACAGACACTGTAGAACTTCAGCAAAGTGGTGAAAACAGGAACCATGTGCACAAGAGCTCAGAGGGGGTACAATAAAAGCATATCTGGATTTCTTTAGCTATTTAAAGAAAGCTCTCTCTGAGCCAGCCAAGATACCCCACCACCACATTAAAGAAATAAGCAACAAGCCACGTACAACACTGTGTTCTTGAATAACTGTCTTAGAGTATCCATCTTAATTTTAAAACGCATACTACACTGAACATAAATGTTAACACCACATGCAACAATTTCAAAGATTTTACTGAGTTACAGTTCATATGAGGAAATCTATGCATTTCACATGACTGGGAATACAGATATACATCTGTTGGTCACAGATAACTTTTTTTTTAAAGATTGGGGCGTGGATCAGAAAACCAGTCAGTATCTGGTGTAGCCACCGCTAGCCTTATGCAGTGCAACATCTCTGTGGTTTAGAGTTGATCAGGCTGTTGATTGTGGCCTGTGGAATGTTGTCCCACTCCTCTTCAATGGCTGTGTGAAGTTGCTGGATATTGGCGGGAACTGGAACACGCTGTTGTACACATCGACCCAGAGCATCCCAAACATGCTTAATGGGTGAAATGTCTGGTGAGTATGCTATTATGTTAGTTGTCCGTGGCTTGTGCCTGCACCCCACCGCCACCATGTGGCACTCTGTTGACAACGTTGACATCAGCAAACAGCAAACCGCCTGCCCACACGACGCCATACACGCTCTGTGAAGAGCACACTTTTCCAGCGTGCCAGTGGCCATCGAATGTGAGCATTTGCCCACTGAAGTCGGTTACAATGCCGAACTGCAGTCAGGTCAAGACCCTGGTGAGGATGACGAACACGCAGATGAGCTTTCCTGAGACAGTTTCTGTCAGTTTGTGCATAAATTCTTCAGTTGTGCAAACCCAAAGTTTAATCAGCTGTCCAGGTTTCTGGTCTCAGATGATCCCGCAGGTGAATAAGTCAGATGTGGAGGTCCTGGGCTGGCGTGGTTACACGTGGTCTGCAGTTGTGAGGCCGGTTGGACGTGCTGACAAGTTCTCTAAAACAACATTAGAGGCAGCTTATGGTAGATAAATGAACAGAGATTTTGCAAGAGAATTGAATGGTGGACATTCCTGCAGTCAGCATGCCAATTGCACGCTCCCTCAAAACTTGAGACATCTGTGGCATTGTGTTGTCTGACAAAACTGCACATTTTAGAGTGGCCTTTTATCGTCCCCGGCACAAGGTGCACCTGTGTAATGATCATGATGTTCAATCAGTTTCTTGATATGCCATTGTCTTGGCAAAGGATAAATGCTAACAGGGATGTAGACACTTTACATATTGCATTTATATTTTTTGTTCAGTATATACAGTGCATTCAGAAAGTATTCAGACTCTTTTCCTTTTTCCACATTTTGTTATGTTACAGCCTTATTCTAAAATGTATTAAATAAATGTTTTCCCTCATCAATCTACACACAATACCCTATAATGACAAAGTGAAAACAGGTTTTAGAAATGTTTGCACATTTATTAAAAATGACAAATAAATACCTTATTTACATAAGTATTCAGACATTTTGCTATGAGATTCAAAATTGAGCTCAGGTGTATCCTGTTTCCATTGATCATCCTTGAGATATTTCTACAACTTGAGTCCACCTGTGGTAAATTCAATTGATTGGACATAATTTGGAAGGAAGCCCACCTGTCTATATAAGGTCCCACAGTTGACAGTGCACGTCAAAGCACAAACTAAGCCATGAAGTTGAAGGAATTGTCCGTAGAGCTCTGAGACAGGATTGTGTCAAGGCACAGATCTGGGGAAGGGGGCCAAAACATTTCTGCAGCATTGAAGGTCCCCAAGAACACAGTGGCCTCCGTCATTCTTAAATGGAAGAAGTTTGGAATGACCAAGACTTTTCCTAGAGCTGGCCGCCCGGCCAAACTGAGCAATCGGGGGAGAAGGGCCGTCAGGGAGCTGACCAAGGACCCGATGGTCACTCTAACAGAGCTCTAGAGTTCCTCTGTGGAGATGGAAGAACCTTCCAGAAGGACAACCATCTCTGCAGCACTCCACCAATCAGGCCTTTATGGTAGAGTGGCCAGACAGAAGCGACTCCTCAGTAAAAGGTACACAACAGCCTTCTTAGAGTTTGCCAAAAGGCACCTAAAGGTCTTTTACCATTAAAAAGAAGATTCTCTTGTCTGATAAAACCAAGTGTGCCAAGCGTCACATCTGGAGGAAACCTGGCACCATCCCTACAGTGAAGCATGGTGGTGACTACATCATGCTGTGGGGATGTTTTTCAGCGGCAGGGACTGGGAGACTAGTCATGATCGAGGGGAATATGAACGGAGCAAAGTACAGAGATCCTCGATGAAAACCTGCTCCAAAGCGCACAGGACCTCAGACTGAGGCAAAGGTTCACCTAAGCACACAGACAAGACAGCGCAGGAGTGGCTTCAGACAAGTCTCAATGTCCTTGTGTGGCCAAGCCAGAGACCAGACTTGAACCTGATCGAACAGCTCTGGAGAGACCTGAAAATAGCTGTGCAGCGACGCTCCCCATCCAACCTGACAGAGCTTTAGAGAATCTGTAGAAACTCCCCAAATACAGGTGTGCCAAGCTTGTAGCGTAATACCCAAGAAGACTCGATGCTGCCAAAGGTGCTTCAACAAAGTACTGAGTAAAGGGTCTGAAAACGTATGTAAATGTGATATTTCCGTTTATTGTTTCGTCATTATGGGGTATTGCGTGTGTGATGAGGGGAAAAAACAATTGAATCCATTTTAGAGTAAGGCTGTAACGTAAAAAATTGTGGAAAAAGTCAAAGGGTCTGAATACTTTCCGAATGCACTGTATTGGTGTATAGCTCTGTATACCTCATGAGAGCTTGAAGGTGTCTGAAAATGTTGTATAGTATCAGTAATGACCAGAGTCCAGTCAGTCCCAGTCAGTCCCATTGATGAGCAGTGGCTCAACAGCAACTGTGTCAGGATTCCAGAATGAGGCTCATTCCGAAGCGATCACTCTCAAGCTCATACGGGTGGAGTGGAACAAGGTTGGGTTATGCTAATTTGTGCACACCGTTACAGGAAAAGGAATAACACCAAACAGGGAGGGAACAGAAAAGCACAGTTTCCATGGTAACCATTCTCCTCTAAAGCCCTCATCTCTCCAGTGGCTTTCAGTTGTTTTTTGATGTCCTCTTTGTTTTTCTGTACCCGGTGAAAATCAACCACCAGGAGAGACAGGAATAAGGCAGCATTCTTTCAAGTTTAAAAGAGAGTAGGGTAGGAGAAGAACTGTCTAGATTCAAAACAGGATATCTAAAGACACACATGGAAATACACACAGACTCATAAACATAAAAATGTAACACTCTAAACATAACATTTGAGAAAGGTAGCCCAATAGAATTCCAGACAGTGTCTGATGCAGACCTAGAGAAAATGGAGAAACAAGGGGGCAGAAATATAAAGCTAAGAGAGACAGTCTCTCTCTCTCTCTCTCTCTCTCTCTCTCGCTCTCTCTCTCTCTCTCTCTCTATCACACAGCCATTCCTGCCCAATAATTCATATTTAATCTTGTCTGCTGGAGGATTTCTTGGCCCAGTCTGGTGTAATCTTGTCGAGGGGCAGATGGCATTCTGGTTGTCTCAATCAGATCCCCTGGATGAGGCAATGTTGCAGTACAGTTCTCCAGGGTCGCTGGGGCGGTGTGACGCTGGGATGAGCAGGTTGGGCTATTCATCAGCATGACAAAGGCATGTCAGTCATGAACCTTTAGGTGTTCACATATAGCAGGTCTCTAAATATAAAGTAGATGCAAGTGGATCCTTGTTATTTTTCAACTTCTAAATTATGAATTTATTAGTTTTAAAAGGTGAGTTTGGGAAAGGTTTCGTCGTTAGGTGAGTGATCATGCTAATGCCAAGCTCATTTTCCTCCAGCTGTCTGGGTTTTACACTCCACACTGAATCACACACTATCACTAGCCTCTTTCTCAGAACACGCATACATACAACACACACACCCAAGGACACACACAGACACAGACAAGGAGACATGCACGCACACACACGCACAACCTCAAGATACAAGATCCACCCGATGTCCATATGATGTGGGTAGCCACTGGTCCTCTCTCAGTGCCAGCTTAAAAAGCTCTTGATGTTCGGGTAAGTGGACCTCCATCAGCATCTCGTTTACTCTAGTTCAATAAGTTGAGGTGATCCTGGCCTTGAGCACAGAGACTTTCAGACTTGCTGAGACATGACAGAAACCAAGGGACACCGCATAGTTCCTGCCTCTCTAACTCTAACCTCAATGTATACAGTAGAAGGTGGTCTCTACTACACAATTAGAAATGCTGGGGCACAATACATATATCATGGATAGCTAATTATATGGCGTAACCTCTCACAGGCAACAAGAGATCCTGATAACATACCCATCCTTTGATCTGTACCATTTTGCCTCTGCGATTTCTGTGGAAAATGTACATAATAGCTCGTGTCAGCCTTAATTTGTTGAATGACTGCGGCGATGGTCAAACTTTAATCCGCCTCGCTGCAACCAGTGAAATGAGGCTAGACGGAGACTGGCCCTTCGCTCCACACTGCATCTCCACAGCAACTCTCATACTCTCATACTCAATTACTGTCTGGCTGATGACAGCAGGGAATGAAACAGCGTGTGAGACATGAATGGGTCTGCTGGTGTCCCAGGTCAGAAGATAGGAGTCTGGGGACGGTAATGAGTGAATGAATGGGAGAAAAATGGAGCAGGAAGGAGGGACGGAACATTCAAAGAAAGGAACTGGAACAGGACAGAGGTCACTGGACAGGTCAGTCAGAGAGGGTTCTCTACTAGAGCTGGGACGATAAACCGAAAATGACTGACACTGACATTGTCTTCCTCCTACAGGAGCATTTTACTTACGTCGGTCATTTTCTTAACTTTGCTACACAACGTTTCTGTAGATTGTTCTAAAACCATTATTTGGTCAACAGTAATAAATACATTACGTGGATTCCTACAATGAAAGTATCTGCCTGTCTCTGTTTCACTGTCGCCTGCTGACTCTCATTCCCTCTCCCCACTGTGCGCACGGAGGAGGGAGAGATGCATTCTGAGCAGCACAGGCATATGATCGTTGCACAAAATGCTATTGCGGGAAAAATAGAGTTTTCAAAGCAACTATTGTTCTAGTTACAGAGAGGAGAGTCACAGCTTTTCTGTGAGTATATTTCATGTATTTCTTATCTCTTAGTTTTTAGTTCATGGCACCAATTTACATCCAGAGTAGGCTGTGTAGTATTGTTTTGATGAGCCCGTGGAACGGAGCCGAGTGGAGAGGCAATTTGCACTGAATAGGCCTACATCAAGTAGCCTAGGCCTAGCGCTGGAAAGTCTTTGTAGGTCGTTAGCCTACATTTACGGATAGATTAACCAATTAGTCTACATGGCTATCTAGGCTAACAATATCACATTTAGAGTTGGCAATCTAGCTAGGTGTTTTGAGTTCCCACTTCCTCTGGTAGTGTATAATATAGCCCATAGGCCAATATGCACAAAGATGTCG
The DNA here is from genome assembly GCF_045791955.1 of Oncorhynchus clarkii lewisi. Taxonomy (NCBI): domain Eukaryota; kingdom Metazoa; phylum Chordata; class Actinopteri; order Salmoniformes; family Salmonidae; genus Oncorhynchus; species Oncorhynchus clarkii. The sequence continues at coordinate 16,464,745 of NC_092171.1, read as the reverse complement.
GCAAATTCTCTGAAGAGCCAAAAATAAATCTGATCATTCTGGATCCTATTTTGACAGGTTGACCATCAAAATATCAATCATGCATTTCCTGGATATGTTAGATGAAATAGCTTACTTTCTTAAACATAGGCTACCATCTCAGCTGTCTTACTTGGCACACAAAAAAAATTGTCTAGAGCCCTACCGCTAATGTAAAGTAACTGTTAATTAAAAACATTTGTAATTGTTGTATTTTTTGTTATAACGTGTTACATTCATTGTGATAGGACTTTTGTCCATATCCCCCAGCTCTGGCACCTCCCGCAAAAATGAATGTACTGTAATTTATCGCAGATTTATCGTATACGCAAAGAATGTGTCAATTCACTCTTTAAAGCGTTCACAAAAAAAGAGTACATACTGTACAGGTCTAGCCTGCATGTTTTCTTACAATAAGAACACACAAACCCTCCACAAACGTAGAAGCAACTTCACCTTGATGAGAATCATTCATCTCTCCGTCATTGTCCATGTGCACAGAGAAGGAGAAGGAAACCCCACTTCACCATCCCTTGGGAGAGCGGGAACAGGGACGTAAAGAATAAACTAGGGAACAAAGAGTAAACATTTGTTTTGGCAGCAGGCAGAGTAGTCTCCTGACGTGGTTACAGAGGAGCCCCTCTGTCCTGACCTTAAATCTGAATGGAGGGGGAGTTATCATAGCTTCCCCCCGTCCGCTGCCCTTCCAACTCAAACCCACATTCCTCCCCAACACCACTTAGCACAAACAAAGTGGCCCGTTCCCACCACTGAACTTTGGAAAATGCTAAATTTGTTTGGAAAAGTCAGAAGAATCTCAAGAGCCTTCAAGAGTCAACAGAGACCTCAGTCAATTAGACTGTCTCCTTACCATGTAGTCTAGTGAGTTATAACTTGAAATATGTCAGATAGTTTGAGACAATTCCCATACGCACACATTTTTCATTAAAGAAATTGCTAATAGTCAAGTGTCTGTGCGTGTAGATGAAATAGGCTAAAAACCAACAGAGAATACACTCCTACATGTACATTCACAAGCACTCATGTACACACACACACACTTTTTCACACACAGCTGTATGAATTTGGACATCTAGTCAGTCTCCAAGCCCTGATTACACATTCCATAGTGCTCAACCTCCTCCTCCAATCGGAGTCTTTTGTACCTGTTGAAAGGCATTGAGGTTACAGGGTTTCTACCTTTAGGGTGCACAGCATAATGCTCTCTCTCAAGACAATGACCTCATCGTGACACCCTCGCTCTCTCTGTGTGTGTGTGTGTGTGTGTGTGTGTGTGTGTGTGTCAGAGAGAAAGGGGGACAGGGAGATGGTAAGAAAATGAAGAGGCAGAGCACGTTTGAAGAGTAGGAGGGAAGACTGCAATATGCCACTTTGGAGGGGAGTCAGGGGACTACCTTGGTATAGGCTACAGACAACTGTCAAGTTTATTTATGTTTAACTTCTTGCAAGCAAAAACATGAACCGTCCAAATAAATAATACTTTACTTCATAAAGATGCAGCCTTGCTAAAAATAGCTGTGCATTTTGGGCGTGGCCAACAGCAGACTAGGGAGTGCAGCTTCAGCAGCAGAGTAGATAGGATAATCTAGGGACTGTAGCTACCATGTTGCTCTCTCACTGGATGGTACGGTAGACTATATTACTGCATTTTATTACAACACATTTATCTCCTCTTATGTGGTTATTTATTACTGTACTAGCAGGACTCTGAGCTCACTCTGTGTAATAAATCCTACAGTAGCCTACATTGCTTACATTGCATTCCATACGGTCAGTAGCTACTGCTAAAACAGGCTGTACTTAGATTAACAACTGTAGTACCAATGCCTAAATGTAAAGCACACATACCACTAAGCCAAGGGAGCAGTCATTCCTTACAGGAAATTCCTGTACAACCGTACAAGTCCAGTTGGAGTCCTTGGACCTTATATGAGAATTCAGGTGGTCTCTATGAAACAGTGTGCTGTGATTTGTATGTGGTAATGTAGCATGCAAGTTACCATTATAGTGGGTAAAATAATTCAAATGGTATAATCATTTAAACGTTCTCCTAAAGGTTCTATCCAACCCTTTTAGCAATCCTTTCAACTGCCGTGATACATCTCAAAAATCCTCCACAAGAGAGAAAAGTTAGAGAATCAAAGACAGAAAGCAGAGCAGAGCCCTCCATTGGCAGTGTGCCTGTCTCTGTGCTGAGACATACGCAAAATGTTAGAGAACCATCGGATTCGTGGTCTCATCTCTGACCAAGGCCCTTCTTCCCCGATTGCTCAGTTTGGCCGGGGGGCCAGCTCTAGGAAGAGTCTCTGTGGTTCCAAACTTCTTCCATTTAAGAATGATGGAGGCCACTGTGATCTTGGGGACCTTCAATGCAGCAGACATGTTTTGGTACCCTTCCCCAGATCTGTGTCTCAACACAATCCAGTCCCAGAGCTCTACAGACAATTCCTTCAACCTCATGGCTTGGTTTTTGCTCAGCGATGTACTGTCTACTGTGGGACCTTATATAGACAGGTGTGTGCCTTTCCAAATCATGTCCAATCAAGTTGTAGAAACATCTCAATGATGGATGGAAACAGGATGCACCTGTGCTCAATTTTGAGTCTCATAGCAAAGGGTCTGAATACCTATACCTACCATTTGCAAAAAATTCTAAACCTGTTTTTGCTTTTTTATTATGGGGTGTTGTAGATTTTTATGAGGAAAACATTTAATTTAATCCATTTTAGAGTAAGGCTGTAATGTAACACAATGTGGTAACACAATGTGGAAAAAGTCAAGGGGTCTGAATACCTTCCGAATACATTGTATGTGTATTCTATTCTTCATGTCTATCATGGCCATTTCTTGGAAAGGGCTAGGGAAGCATCCATGTTAGAAAACAAAAGGGTCAAAATAACAGGCTCTGCAAACTGTTCTGTGACCTACATTAACCGCAGTCACACGCCACAACTGCCATCAGAACCATACAAGCCAAGCCCATACACACGTCAACCACTATAAAAAGGGGAAACTAGAGAATAAATACCTCAGATATGAAATATACTACGTGTTAATATGCATCCATTTATGTGGAAATCAAAAATCAAGCAGCATCTCTCCAACGAAGGATGGCTGCCATTGCCCCATTATAGCAGTAAGATGGTATCTGCACAAATACCCATTGTGGCTCAGGACATGGAGAAAATGGGGATCTATTGTGACGGGGTAAATTGTGAATCATAAATGCCAATTCAGAATTAGCTCCAGTGGATTAAATTGGTAAACAATAGTGCTGCAGCGTCAACCATTGGAAAAGGGTGGAAAAGGAGGCATGTTCTGAATCTTAAGTAAATGAGGCAACACTGCCACCGGGTGGCCTACTTTGAAAAAAATACCCTAAAGCCAGGCGAGACATCCGTGTCGATTCTACTCCATGGTACAGTATTTAGCCATACCAAACAGAAATCAGTACAATAAATGCATAAGATTTATTTTAAAAGGACAACGTTTGGTTGGATTTAAATGTTAACGTTTATTGACGCATTTCCAATAATTATTGCACTCCAATTTGATATTGTAAGACGAGCAATTAGACTGCTACTTTTTCCCCTTTGAGGACAAGCTGTTCGGTCTCCCTACTCAGCTCTCCGTGGTCTGCGAGGGATTGTTCACCATGGACGCTAAACAAACATCCTCACGCCAAACGGTTAGGCAGTGGTTACCTGGACACCTGCGCAGCTGGCTATCAGTGGGAAAAGAGAAAAACAACTATTGAGAAAAGAGGGAAAAAAACGTCACATATTTGAAGCACTGATTCGTGGTCTAGGCCTAGCTAACAGGACTGTAGACAAGGCATATTTACCGAGATATCGGGACATCATCGATGTCGGTTAATGGACATGTTGCAGATAGAGACTTCTTTGCGGCTAAAATGAATTTCGGTGGACCCAAATGGCCCCCCGGCAGCGATCTCTTTTTGTAAACTCTAGTCTGGAGGTGGTGCCTTGTCATGGTTGATTTTTAAGCAGACCTTCAACGTTTGTAAACTGTCGACGTCCGATGTGGTGTAAAACCAGAGCGATGACGCCTGCCTACGTAGCGATGTTACCGTTACCCTGGCAAAGGTGAACCCCATCATAATGGCCTAAACGTTCAGCTCTTGACAAGTTCACTTCTCAGCAGCAATGATCTTCTAGAAATCCAGAGTTGAAGACAAACTACAGCCACTAACTTTTTTCCCCCTACAAATGTGCAGACAATGACTAACCATTTGCATTATGCTCTTTTTAATGACAATGCTCATTTGAAAATAGAGAAAAATAATTGCCTAAAAAAACAGCTTTAAACGTACTGGTGTTTAAAGTGCAAATATATGTCAAGTGAAATACATGAGACATGCAACATATCAAGTCATTATTAAGTAATTCCTCCAACAAGCTACTAGTAACCAGAAACGTACAACTTAAAACGGTACATCTGCTGTAGAACTGTATGCATGTGATTGCACTGCCATGCAAAACAAAGCACAGAGTAATTATACTCAAATAAAAAGCAGTCATTGTAAAGATCTGTAGACTACATCTTTATGCTTTGTGTTGGTCACTGTTTACACTGACGAAGACAACAGTTATTACAATAAAATATCAGAATAGCATGAAGCGATACTGCAGAATGAAGCTAGCCTATACTGTATCGTTACATAAATCAAGCAGACAAAGCCCTCACTGCCTCGACTCCCCGCACACTGGTAACTCCAGAGCTGTTGTGCAGTCTGTCAATACCATACTAAGCACAGCAGGTTGTGGAATCAGCAGTCTGTGTTGTTACTCATTAATTATTTTACATCCAAAATAACATAAGACCATATCCCCCTCAGACATCCAAGCCCAAAACTCAAGCACCATGGCACCTCTTTATTGCATCATAATGATCTTGTCTTGATGATTGACAACACGAGCCCCTCCCTACCCAGAATAATAGACAAACAGGCCTGATAGCATAATAGATGTGAACATTAGTGTAGCAGAGACAAGAAATAAAAAGGAGACATGGCTTCTGGAGGTTACAGAAGAGATATGTTCACATCAATTACTAAGCAGGACAAAGACCAAAACAAAGTCAAAATGTAGAACATGGATTAGTTGGGTTTAGACTCAGATCAGTGTCTTGTGTGACAAAACATTTAGATATCTTTTCCGCACTATAGTGTGTCTGACAAGGCCATGTATCTAGAGTTGTGAGTGAATCCAAAATTAATGCTCTCTATGAAGGCCAAAGTATATTTTGAATATTCACTTGCAAGAGATAAACAAGTTAATAAATCACTTGGGGGGGGGGGGGGGGGAACAAGTTTAAATCATATTCACCAATCAATAAATCACATGTGAAGAACTCCATCTTATGTAACGTGATAAGCAGCGTTACAGTTTATGGCTATTCGGCAGCCTGAAGTAAAATAATAATCCCCCCACTTATAACTAGGAATAACTACTAGCAACTATGTACTTAGTGGCATTTCAGAACAGAGAGAGCAGCAACTCCCCTTATGTGGGGAACCTATCCTCATAGATGGTACATAGCTTTAGTCAAATGGAACACCAACTAAACTAGTGTCATTCTCTAAGTCATAAGTTGTTCCAAGAAATAACCAACAAGACTGAGTCATCAGCCTTGAGACTTATACGCACAAACTGAAAGCTGATGGTGCCTTCACAAATCTTATTGCCTTGGATTTCCATTGCTCTGCTAGAGCTTTCAGCAAAATGGTCCAAACCCATCAGACATTCCTCTACGAACAAATGTGACATGGTGACGGCATTGACAAAGAGTTAAAACATGTTAAGCATGGTTCGTCGGCCAAGAACTTGCTTTAATGGCGGGATAGAAACACTATGGCACGGCAATCGTCAGTCCCAGTTCTCCCAATCCTCCAGCTGAAAAATAACATGTAATTTAGTTCAACACAGTTGTTTCGAAGGTTATGTTATCCTTTGTTATAGTTTGAGATTAGAAGAAATACAACGAGAAATATGACAAATACATCCTAGCCCACCTCTCCTGCAGCGGCAACTCTAGAGAGCGCCATCTGCACCTCCTCTTCTGTCATGTCCAGGTCAAAGTCCTTCTCCCAGTCCTCACTGACATCTGTGCTGGACCCTGCAGGGGTTGGGGGGGAGCACAGGGTCAGATAGGACCATTTAACACTGTTCTACAACACAAACAGCTTAGGACCTATTCAATCAAATCACAGTCACATCAATAGCTGAATAGAATGTCCTTTTACCTTTCTTGCCATTGTTTGAAGGTGTAGACTTCCCGCTGTCAGAGTTGAGCTCAAACACCCTCAGGTCCTGGGGCCCCTCTGTCTCTGGTCTGGTGGTAGGAGCCTGGACTGTTACTCTCTCAGCTGTAGCTTTCCCTGTGGACTCAGGCTGGGCTGGGGCCTCTACCTGAACCTCAGGCTGCCCCTGTTCCCTCTCCTCCTCCTGCTGCCCTTCTGGCTCGCTCTCCTCCAGGCTGGCCTTGTTGAGTTTCTGGGCCAGCTCAACGACTGCAGGATGTGGCCTGGCTGGTCTCAACTCCACCTGGGTGGGCAGGCTGCCACTGTCGCTGCTCAGGGAGAGGGTAGAGGAGCGCTCCCCGCTCGGCGACGGGATGGGGCTGAGCGGGGTCGTCGCCATGGTGACTGGTGTGAGTGGGGACAGCTGGGTCGCGGGGTCTTCCAATGGGGGTGTGAAGTTTAGGCGAGATGAAGACGTTGCACCAAGGAAATCATCTGGGGTAGAAATAAGGGAGAGAGAGAACAGTGAGTCACATGAGACAGACCTGCACTAATCTAAAACATTTCACCATTGTGAAATCCACTATCCAACACACCTTCATCCTCCTCCTCCCAGCCCAGAGCCTCTGTGTGGGTAGTCTGCTCTGCTCTCTGTTTCAGGGCCACTCTTCTCGCCTCCTCCTGGTGGTCAGTCACAATAGTTATTACCCATCAGCAGAACAGTACCAGATTGTGTTTTTATGTATTCAGGGAGATGGTGCTATGAAGTGGTGATGCGTATTTTAACTTGAAAATTATCTAATACACACAACTTACCTGTGAAATAGTTGCATCGAAAACATTGTAAGATACCTCCATTTTGTCAGCATGCAGTACATAAAATATTATAAACACAGGTGGACTTTCCAGAAAAGGAAGAAGGGGCTGGGAACGGGCTTTGGCAGAAGAGGGTGTGGACTTTGTTAAGAAACATTGGAAAGCATCTGAACCCAAATCGAGTAGCAGATTTGGCTCTGGGTGCTGAGATTAGCTTTCACAATCTCAATGTTTTCCCCAGAGTCTTTACTAACCTACCGGAGCTCTGTGGCCCCTCTCCAAACTGTCCAGCAGAGGGAAGAGTTTACTTTCTAACGTAATAGAAGTGGGTGCATGACAGTTCACAAGACCTATCCATGCCAGTAACAAAAGTGGGAATTACCTGGTATAACTGAAAGACTTTGTAGAAATACCGCTGCCAGAATTCAGAATGGGCTACAGCTGCTGGCACCTAGGAATGAAAATGCATAATATGCTACTTTACACCCAGATTTTGTATTGTTAGGAACAAGAATAATTCACTTACATTCTATTAATGTGGTAAATAATGTTAAGCTCTAGTGTTTCTATGATAAGACCTTTTAACAGGAGGGTTTAGATAAGTGTACCATTTTGGTGTAAAGGGCCCTGATGGAGGGGCTGTTGACCAGGAAGTCAGAGATCTCTCCTTTCCTCTCCTCCAGACTGAAGCAGGAGAGCCACGCATCAAACTTCTCTAGGGGACCTAGGACAACACACAGGCCACACATTTAAAATACACCCAAGACACTACAATGTTTGACAGTTTAACCGCATGAAAATAAGAAGTCCAAACTTCCCAAGTCTTGTCCTGACAAGTTATTTGTATTCACTGTAATAAGAGTTCATTTTGACCATGGTTAATGGGTAGGCCCAATCCATAAACCTGATTTTAATGCCCACTACACAGAAATTGAAAACACGTAACATTTGCTTCAGAAAAATCAATCGAGAGTGCTTGCAGGCTTGGATTATAGGAGCGCATTTTAAGACATTTAGTTGTCTCTCAGATTCAATAGAGCCCTTAGACAACATTAGTTTGGTAAGAGGAATGGGAGGAGTTAGGACATCCGGTTTCTTACGTCACTGCCTTATTTGCTTGTTGCCCTAATGTAAACATCCCCAGGACACAAAATATCAGCTAACAAGATGGAGATCAGAGGTTATTTTAATTAATGTATTTCACAAGTGGCTAATTTGAATCAACTACCTTCACTAAAACCACTGCAAAAGTTTTGCCTGCAAATTTTGGTTTCGAATAGCAACGTTCTGGCAGGTCTGCCTACAGGTTATGGTAAGAGTATTTCATGAGCAATTTCTGATCGCATTTTAAGCCCCGCCTATCCAAACTTGTGATTTGTTGGGAGAGTTGACTGTCTGAATGGGACCCTGCCCGGAACATTTATTTTCATTCCCTTTTCCAAAGTTACCAAGAGAATCCATCACGACTTCCAGACTAAACATTACATAGGGCCTTTAGTCCCTTGTCATTGCCATTCTGTAGGCTTTTTTATGTTTTGAAGGCACTGAAGCCTGGTTAGTGACATTGCATGGCACATGACCTTTTCTTGAATATAATCAGAAGAGTGAAGAAACAGATGGAAAAGAAAGTTGTGAACTGTTCACCGTCAGGCTCATTGCAGTATGTAGCAGGGTCAGCTTGTAGACTGTAGAGACGAGCCTAGGGAACAAAACACAAACTGTAACTCAAGTGACAACATGTGTTCTGGAGTGTAATCATTAGTCCAAACAGTTGTATTTTGCACCGAAAACTAGTTTCTATTGGAATGGAAAAATTCAGGTAGGTTCCTGCCCGTTTGGTTCCTAGTGAATACAACCCTGGTATCTAGTATTGCAACAAAGAGACCGTGTTATGATATCAAAAAAATATATATCTCTTGAAGCCTAAAGCATAAATCTGTGGATAAACCATCCCCTCTGCTGTGGAGCTCAGTAACACTTCTGAGACTAACCACTCGTACATGTTTGAACAGGTGGGGGAGAAGCTCTAACAATGTTAACATTTCTGAGATACATTCTTGTATATTAGCAGTAAGTGCAGTAAAATGTAAAACAGCATAGTATCTCTTCCTTAAGTAGTTCAATGACACGGTCACGGTGATTAGTTAAACACAGTCTAAACATCCTCACCTTGGTGCTGTCATACACCTCTGTGGTGCCTGCAGGAGTTGCCACTAGCGTAATGACATCACAGTCGATGGTCATGTCCTGGGGAGGAGCGAGGGTGTCTGTTATCACGCCTAAGAAACTGGACAGACTCTTCTTCACCTTCTCTGTGGTGTCAGAGGAGCCCTCCACCTGAAACAAGGTGGGATAGGTGGCATATGTCAGACAGGAAGTATGCCTATAAATAACCAAGTGACGATGCATATGAGCTTTTCTCATATGGGTCACTGTGACCCATAGTAAAGAACCAAATGGCCTACCGCTAGTTTGCTTCTAACAGCACTTGCTGTGGCGACGATGGAGCACGCAGTATCATGTTGCACTACATTGGAGAACTCTGTCAGGTCACGCTTTATAAACTCATACGCCTCAGATGACTGTAAAAACAAAATGTTGGAGTTACATTGGCAAGTCCAAACAAGGTAAGATGTCTGCAATAGCAGCACACATTGGACGTCACAAGGATATTCATTGACTTTTATGTTTTATCATGAGTCATGTAGAAAACACTGAATTTGCCTACTTGATAAACAGCACATAACAAAATAGCCAGCGAGTTTATTTTGTAGCTTATTATGCATCATAAGGAGAGAGAACTTGATTATCTGTGCAGACTAGCATGGATGCCTACCTTATCTTTGACGGCCTGGAAGCTTTGGTGAAGCCAGCCTCCCCACCAGCCTTCGCAGCCTTCCCTGGAGTCGAGAGACATGGTGATGAGACTTAAAAATGGATCAACAGGGCAATGTCATGCAATACATATCTTGCATTTTAGATACTTAACTATGTTAATGGCTTAGCTAACGTTACCTACAATCTGGCCAGACAGGAGAGTAGCAGTGTGCATACACTCATGACAGCAATCTAGCCAGTTTAGCTGACTGGCTAGCCAACACCTGGGGTGTATTCATTACGCTGTTTCTGTTGTAAAACGTTTTCAGTTTGGAGTAAACTGTTTGTTGCGTAATTGGCGTAATGAATACACCTCATGTGTTGGCTAGCCAGTCGGCTAAACTGGCTAGATTGCTGTCAGAGGAGTGTATGTCCACTGTTTCTCTCGGACAAATATAGGTAGGTGCCTTCCCGTTTTGTTCCGTTTGCTCTGTTTAATTTCGTTTGGTTCTTAAACGATTTCAGTTGCAAGAGGTTATGAATACACCCCAGTGAATGTGCATTAGATGTATACAGCAACTAGCCTAGCTAGTTAGCTGTCATGCTAACAAAGTTAGTTACGGTGGGAACCATGGAACTGTATTTTATCAATCGCCTTTAATAAATACAATAGGAGGTAGTAATAATCGACCGAATTACATTTGTCACGCGATTAATACGTCTGTCTCTGCGAATAGGCAGCAACCAGTCTGTTCGTCACTGCTAGCTAGCCACCTAACGTTAGCCATCGAGCTAACCAGCTGGTGCAATATTTTGGTAAACAAACACAGACGGACTTCCTCACATTGCCTCGAGAACAGACAGAACGTTTTGAAATGGGTGAATGTAGCAAGAGCTAAATATGAAGGAAGCAACATCTTATATGAAGAAAACCCATGCCAAAAGTGTGATTATAATACGATGGTTAATTTATCAAACAAAAACTATATTGCGACTTCTCACTCACCCTTCAGCCATCTTCAGACCATGACGACATCACCGGCATTTACTGAACTCTGACCCTGCTGAATTAGGAATAAGCTTGTCCCTCTAAAAATACTTTTCAGTTTGTATCTGCTTCTACTAAATACAGCTTCAGGGTAGATAGCTCGTGTAAAATGTATTATTATTTTCCAAATTCATTATTAGCTCTTTGGGCAATTTTTTAGGACTATGTCTGTGTCTGCAAAGGATCATGGTTAGGGATGGGTCAACATTTACATAATGAGTACCTGGAGGAAAATGGGGGAGCTTTCAATTTACTCTTGAAAGTTGATAGAAGAATGCACAAGGTGCAATTTCGAAATTGGGTAGTGCATCATCAGTTTTTATCTTGTCATGTCAGTCATTGCGTACCTTAGAGAGCTATTTACTTGGTCAGAAATGTCCAGATCAACTAGCCCATGTCAGCTAATGTTTTTTAGCCCATAGATTTTGTTGTGATATTTGAGTGACTCAAACATTACGAGACCTGGCAAAATGTATAGAGTTGCAAGAAAATGAGCTTTAAAACAGCAAACTGTTCCCCAATACTGGAAGGAGGGCCTGAGTGAAAAAGTTTGGGAACCACTGTTTCATTAGGCCTATTCCAAAAAATGCACAAACTTGCACCAGGGGCGATTTTAGCATGTAAATCTTGGTGGGGCAAAAAAATAAGTGTTTAGTAGCAAAGCCACTACACAACACAAAACAATACATTAATTGCGCTATAACAGTGACAAATTGTGCCCACAAACCTACATAAAGCTGTCCCAACATCTTACCACTGCTACACCTGGCTACCAGTGGAGCCTTGTCTGGCAGCGAAATTATTTAATGATTACATTTCTCTAAAGCAGGTTATAGGCTACGTGTGCACCACAAAGTCAGAACAGTAGGCAAAATTGAGAGGGGTAAATAGACTAAATATATTACATAATTTATGCAGTAGCATACAATACATTTTTGGACTCACCTTGTGCTGTGCTCACAAATTTTGCTAAAAATGTGGGGCTCAAAACAGACCACCTGTCCTGAATGACAGGTTGCCACTGTCTTGCATGCAGACTAGCCTATAGCCTATGTTCTGTTCTGTTTGAGGAGGAGAGCATGATAATGAGGAGGACCGGAGGTCAACTTTGATAGCGTGCTACTACTAAAATATATTTTATTATTATATGTTTCTTGACCATGATGTAGGCCTATTTATCAGAGTTATTGGCCTCACAATAAGCCACATTGTGGTGCTGAAACTTGAGGCAACAGCCATGGCACAATCAATCGGAAATGAATAGATCATGGTCCTGAAAGTAGGCAAATCCGAGTAGGCATAGTTCATTTCAACTTCTTAATTTTAATTAGACTTTACTAACAAGAGGGCTTTGTGTTGGAGCCTATTTCTTCCTACTTAAGAAATACGAGGTAGGCAATAGGGTACTATATCCCTAGATTTGTCGGTCAATTCCTCCACCCACCATGCACTCTTTAAATAGCCTACCTCCATGTCAGTGTAGCATTCCGAGTCTTTTCAGTGAGCTGGTTCATTGGGCTCTGTTCATGTAAAAGAGCAAGCACATTTGTCTCACAAATGTCTCTACATTGAAAATGCTTAAAAGTTTACTTAGAACCATGAAAAACATTGCAAATCTCAAATGTAAAGTCCAAAAGGTAGGCTACCATTGTCAGATTGGAAAATGCATAATCAAATAAATGTTTACCTGTCCTAATTTTTATTATATTTTTTTTTAAACACTGGACAAATTAGGTGGAACAGATTGATACGCTCTCCCCACTATTTATTGTTTCTGCATTGAGGATTCATCCTCTTTCAATAATTATTTTGGAAATGATCTACAGAAAAACCTTGTTTTGAGCTCAGCTCAAAAAGGGCCGTTCGTTCGCGAACGACTCATCATTATGTCAGTGAAGGGCTGTTAAGGTATGCCATAGGCCTACTTTTTATTAAAGAAATGGCAAAAAAAAACAGGCCTACCCCTTGTTAGATTAAAAAAAACGGATTATATAAAGTGATTTATAATGGCGCTTTGGTCCACAGTGCTGTATGCTAGAAACAAGCTGTAAAATACCTGGGAAAAACATGTCTCCGATGATCGATATGGGATCGTTTAGTTCCTCTGACATTCAGAGGCTGAGCTACAACCTTCTATAGCCGAGGAGACAACTTTGCTGTGCTTTGCTTGGGAAGTAATCTAATTATGTCACTATCAATTGATAAAGCTTTTCACGTTCTGTACAATAGAAGATGTTTAAACCCAGACAGCTTTTAGGGAAACACTTGTGGCCTTCTCTCATTGAGTTAAGCCACAGAAGAAGAGTAGCCAGCAGTTGAAGTTTAAAATGTTCTGCATCTGTAGGCCTACTTTGTCTGGGGTGGAAAGGTAGGCCTAACCTTTGAAAGTACCATGCTCAGATTCCTAATGACATCTCAGATTAAATTATTTGCAAACAGGGACAGTTTCATTGCTATCAAGACACACTGATTTGGCATTGGAGAACACATACACATATCTCTCTGTCCATTCTTAGCCTGTAATTTTGTCAATTTGTGTGATATAAAAAAATAATCTGCTAATATGTAAAATTACATAGAATTAATTGCATGACATTTCTCAGACCTGCAAATACGATGATAGATTCATGCAATGCTTTTATACTGAACAAAAATATAAACGCAACATGCAACAATTTCAACGATTTTACTGAAATACAGTTCCGATGAGGAAATTAGTCAATTGAAATAAATGAATGGATTTGGATTTGACATGACTGGGCAGGGGCACAGCAATGGGAATTAGTTTTTCCCCACAAAATGGCTTCATAACAGACAGAAATACTCTTCAGTATTCAGATTCTCTGTGGCCGCGATATCAAAAAAAGCATAATCATTAACTTTATGACCCTTATAAAAAAAGATTGCAGTTTTGAAACTGCAGTAAAAGTGCAGTCACTGCAGTCCACTGTGGTATTCTGGACGCAGTAATTTTTAAATAAAATGTTACTCAAATACAACCACCACCGACTGTTTCAATTGGAACATGCGCATTCACACTTAGTCGCCATCTATCTTAGAGCAACAGCAATGAGGTCACACTCAGTGGTTGTGTTTGATTAACGTTTAATAAAAAGTAAGCATTTCAGCAACAAAGAAAAGCTCGCAAAAACAGAGGACAAATAGCTACATGGTAAGGGTAAGAATTTACATTTTTGAAGTATTGACACATAGAGGAGTCAAACTCTAGTCTGCGCTCAACTCCGTGGAGGAGTTTAGGTAATTGGCTAGGGCTGAGCCAGACAGTTGGTTAGGTTTGCATATTTGGCTAATTATGCCCTTGCAAAGGTTGTATCACTCATTACCCTCTTGATACTCCCCATCCCGGATCCGGGAGCGTAATCATCGCCTGACAATAATTAGCATAACGCAATGGACATAAATATCCCTAGAAAATATTCCTATTCATGAAAATCACAAATGAAATATATTGAGACACAGTTTAGCATTTTGTTAATCACCCTGTCATCTCAGATTTTCTAAATATGCTTTACAGCCAAAGCTAGACAAGCATTTGTGTAAGTTTATCGACAGCCTAGCATAGCATTATGCCTTGCTAGCAGCAGGCAACCTTGTCACAAATCAGAAAAGCAATCAAATTAAATTGTTTACCTTTGATGAACTTCGGATGTCTTCACTCACGAGACTCCCAGGTAGATAGCCAAAGTTCATTTTTTCCCTAAATATTATTTTAGTAGACGAAATAGCTCCGTTTGTTCTTCACTTTTGGCTGAGAAATCGCCCAGAAATTGCAGTCAAGAAAACGGCAAAAAATATTCAAAATTAGCTCCATGATATCGACAGAAACATGGCAAACGTTGTTTAAAATCAATCCTGAAGGTGTTTTTCTAATATCTATTCGATAATATATCTGTCGGGACAATTCATTTTTCAGTAGGACCGATTGGAGTAATGGCTCCCTCTGTATTTTACCCGAGAATCTCTCTCGGAGCCACCATGTGACCACTTACTTAATGTGTCCGCCTACGGCTATTCTTCAACATAAATGCGTAAAACTACGTTGCAATGCTGTAGACACCTTGGGGAATACGTACAAAGCGTAGGCTCGTTGATGGCACATTCACAGGTCAATAGGGACTCATTGGAACGCAGCGCTTTCAAAACCTGGGGCACTTCCAGATTAGATTTTTCTCAGGCTTTTGCCTGCAACATCAGTTCTGTTATACTCACAGACAATATCTTTACAGTTTTGGAAACATTAGAGTGTTTTCTATCCAAAGCTGTCAATTATATGCGTATTCTAGCATCTTGTCCTGACAAAAATGAAAATACTGCCCCTAGAGTCGCAACAGGTTTTAATGGGATGCAAATACTTTTTTATGGTTTCTGATGTTCATGATCTATAGGCTATCATTTTGAACTAGTTTGAGCTTGTTCAATATGATAAATTAGGTAAAGTGTGGCCTGCCAGTCAATAGCACTGTCTCCACCTAGAGACAGGACGTCTGATAACTCATATTTTGTTGTAGGTAGATCATTAACTCACTTAGCCACATGATTAGCATTCAAATTTAATCTGCCCGTATGTTACTCAAACTTTAACGGGTCTACACAAATTCCCAGGCCTGTGTGTGTGTGTGTGAGTTGACCCTATCCCAGCTGTGTTTCCCCCTCATCAGTATGCAGGGTGAAGGGGAGCCAGACTTTACTGAGCTGATAGTAAAAAGGTCAGGCTGCAAGCTTCTGGTGGAGTGCTCTCCCTTAATTGAAGATCCCCTGTACCCAGACGAAGTACAATGTGTGCGTATGTTCTGCAATATGTCTCCTCTGTCCAGACTCGCAATCCCCTTAATTGTCTCCTTCAGTTCCCTAATTAACTGTCGATCCTGTCTACTGCTGAGCCCAGGGTAACACACACCCTTCTATTGATTAGCATTCCCTCCCGTTAACTGTTAACTCATCCATCTGTCTCTATGGGGTGGTGCCGCTAGCTAGCATGATCATGGCTACTGTATATAGCAGTGGAAATCCTGACTATGCAGTCTTTACTCTCCACTCAGTTTGAGGCTTTTCTTTTCTCCGATGTTCCATCCAACCTTTTTATTAGAGTAAAATGTCACGACAGGCCTGATGGAAACAGCAAATCTGTCGGTACTGTACATTTCCAAATGTGTACAAAAGAAAATACGCTAGACAAGGTGGGATTGTTCTGTGTTGGTAAAATGTATGAATGTGAGAAATGGCTGTGGAAATGCCTTTATGTGCAAATATTGATATGAGAACCATCATATCGAAGGCGTTGACATGGTGCGTGGTCCTTCTACTTCGACTCAGGAAAGCATACAGTTTATTAGGCAACAGATTAAATAAATTATGATGTACTTCACAGGGTGGTGAAAGTGCAAGGTGATGAGCTTGTGCTCCTTTCCAATAAATATCGAGGGTCATGATGATTGATTCTTGGCTGCCGTTTGACAAATAAAATAATCTCACTCTTTTGTCCATAATAATCTCATAATGTAGACTACTGTATACCCACATCTGCAAACTGTTGGGTAGAGCACACGTGCCAAGACCAGAGTGGGCACATTCGCTATATACTCTAACACAAACATTTTGCTGTCAAAAAATGTAACCGCAAAAGTAATTTTCACGCACAGCCTTTTATGCGCAACAAGTCAATTTGATGGAAACACATCTCTGGTGGGAAAATGCGCATATTGTTTTATGCAGAATTTAGAATATTTGCATGAAAATCTGTCACCAATTGGATGGAAACCTAGCTACTATCAGGTATTTTTCTTGCTACTGAAAAAGCTGTTGAATTTTTGCATGTTTTTACCCCTCATGTTTATGTTTTATCATTTTTAATAATGGATAAATCCCAAAATATTGTCAAGCCTCACAGCTGTTCATGGTAATGTAGAAATAAGCCTGTATCATGAACCATGCACTACTCATTCAACATGATAAAACCTTCACATTAAAAGCCCTTTTTACTTCACACATCCTATGTTCTATGTGTTTAATGTGGAGTTTCCTAAACATGGTAGCCTATTCACAGCATATGCTCCTAACATACATACTTTAGACACCACATAAAAGCACTATGAGGACAACAGTGGCTGGCCATAATGGCTCGGAAAGGCACTGTATGATTTAAGATGCATATCCACTACACGCCACACACCCACACCTTCTCCATCCTGCTGCTGCTTCGTGGGTTAACACCATCAGCTAGCGACACAAAAACACCAGCTTTGCACAAGTAAGTGTCCCTAATTATCAGCAAAGGGAGGCCGATCCCACTAATCCGAACAATGTGTTCTGCTTCCCAATTCCACCTGTGCCCAAAATACAGGGGGGGGGGGGGGGGGGGGGGCTAGTGGAAGGACTCAGGGTCCCAGTGTCAGGGGACCAGGGACCAGGTGATGCCGGAGCGTCCGTCCCCACCACAGAAGGCCCCTCCCTTGGCTGGGCTGGCAGCTGCCTCCCCCCACTGGGACGTCCCACAGCTGACAGTCCCAGAGTACTGACAGGGGCTCTTTACAGTGTCAATAGCCCCATAAATTAGAGCTAACCGCCTTTGTGGCAGGCGAGGTGTCAGGCCTTTTGGCCCAACGGCGCTTGTTACCATGATGAAATGTAGATTGAATGGAAGGGGCCTGTGTCCCAGGCACGAGAGCTTGGCCTCACCCGGTCTTTGTGTCCCATGCACAGCTATTGTCCAGTTCTATTCAGAGCTCTCATGGAGGAGGGGGTTGAAGGGGGACTGAGGAGTTACATCTCTTAATTTCTCCCCTGATCTCCACCTCATCCGTCAGCCATGGGAGGATAAGCATGTATTTTACACGCTTGACTTGTTGCTAAGTGAGGGTGAGTCATTGTTGGGGGTTTGAGTGAATACATGTCTGTGGCTTCCATCCCACATATGTCATTGTTCTGGAGTGTTTGGTAAAGCTAGTCAATCATTGACTATCATTTTTTAATATAATTGGTTTCATGAAGATATATTTTTATCTTTAAATATCTGTTTTGATTTGTTGGTTTAAATAATAAAAAAGTTGAAGTTACAATAATGTCATATACACTATTATCTCCCAATGAGACTTGGTGTGTATTCTTATGTTTAAACATCCTACCCATATTTACTTGCATTATTCAGATGCGCCCTAGGTATGAACACAGCCATGTCCTTAAGGGACAGTGACAAATCCTCTGGCCCACAGATGAGAAGGCCACAGTCCTGTCCCCCGCCTGCGCCAGACAAAAGTGAATCGCCATCCTGGCGCCCGCGCTGCCCTTTCATCTCCCACACCCTGTTGAAGTGAAGATGGATGATCCCAGAGCTCAGAGTGCCACATTCAACCTCCCTCTGCAGAGCTGCATTGTCTGGCCCTTCTGTCTCTCTTTAGCTCAGGGGTAGGCCTCTCCTCTCTAGGCTGGTTAGCAACCAACACCCTCTCTACTCTACGCCCATCTCCCCTGCTCAGCATCGCTAACTACTACACCCTCCTGGGTCTACCATGGAGAGACCCTAAAATACAGTGCACAGCAATGGTAAATATAATATAGTTGTGTTTTACTATTGTAGTGCTACGTAGCCAATTTGAAAATTAAAAACATGAACGACATGCTCAAAAACACAATAGTCTGATGCAAATAAAAATGTAAGTAGATGTTAATAGATTTACATTTCTGATATAAATGGACTGTCTCAAGTAAAACAGCAGAACATTTTCGGGTTTTTTTCATATCAAAAGTTTAATTTAGGAAAATAGGACACCTGCACAGAAGGACACAGTACTTTCCATCTTTGTCATTTGTTTCAGTAACACTGATATTGAATAGCCATAGCAGCTATTCTTGCTGTTAGTTCAAAGAACAACAGTATGAAATGGTCCCCGTGTGCATTTTAAATCCTTTCAATATAAACAAGGCATGTCAATTGGAAAAATAGCAGCGGCATACTCAATAAAAGATACACTATATACAAAATATGTACAGGTCCTGAGGCTACCAGTGTTTTTTTTACAGTTAAACCAACTATTTTTCTCAGTCCACTGGCAGTGAGCTACTTTGTCCTGGGTTGGGCCTCAACTTCAGTCCTGAGTGTTGCCTGCTCACTTGCCCATGGAAAAGCTGTGCAGGGAGGATGCGGTGGTTGGTAGAGGCTGGCAGAGCGAGCAGGGACAGGGCATTCCAGGGAAGTGCCTGTAGGAGCTGGCTAGGTGGAGAGGGTCCTTCAGCAGGCTCTGTACCGGTGCATGGTGGAAGCCCATGTAGCTTGCAGAGGGCGGTGAGTGTGGGGCTGGAGCAGGGGGAGGCGAGGGGTGGTGGAGAGCTGAGGCCGTGCTGCCAACTAGGGAGTGCAGGTTCTGGGCCAAGGGGTGCAGTGGGAGATGGGCTGTGGGGGCCGGAAGGGTGATCCGGGGGTGGCTGGTGCGACTCTGGGCACCACTGCCTCCGTACACATCCCCAACCAGCTTTTTCATCTCCTCCAGAGAGCTGGACAACATGAGGATATAGTTACGGGCCAGCAGCAGGGTGGAGATCTTTGAGAGCTTGCGAACAGAGGGCCCCTGAGCGTAGGGCATGACCTCTCTCAGGCCATCTAATGCCTGGTTCAGGTCATGCATCCTCTTCCTCTCTCTGCCATTCACCTTCAGCCTAAGGTCTTGCACATCGTCACCCTCTTTGAGGTCAGCCCGGGTCTTGCTCTTGCCTCCCCCAGCACAGCGGTCAGCCCTGCCCTGGCCGGCAGCCCTGGCTGCCCCCTCCTCCTGGCAGTAGGCCTGAAACATCTTGTTGGAGAAGAAGCTACCCATGGAGTCATCCACCACCAGGTCTGGAGATGAGGAGCGGCTGGAGTTGGAGCCAGCGTCAGAATCCATCTCAGCCGTTGAATAAGTAAAAAAATAAACGTTATACACGAAAGTAGAAAAGACAACTAAATCCCCAAAGCAGCTGAGGTTAGAGCCAAAGCCTTTGGTAAAAGGTTCTTGAAAAATGTTTCACTCTTTTTTCCCCCACCGCTCGCTGAGGGCCAATGCTCTCTCACTCGTACTTCTGTCAGAGCTCAGTAGATAGCTAGATACAGCAGGCGAAGGCAGGAGATGTGCTATGTCTGGTCCTCGTCAGCGGTCTGTCCTTCTGCAGCTCTACAGGGGTGCATTTATACCCCCGTCCCAACAAAGGAACAATGAGACGCATAATGAAACATTTAGACTCGCAGCCAATTGCAGAAGGGACACACTTTCACTCCTCAGAGCCCACCCTTACCACCCCACCTCGCTACACCCACGTTTAACTCTCCATAATCACCACACATTAACTAGAGCAGGCCTGGGTTCACACGTATGTGTTAAGACATACAAAACACTGTTTAGTTAACACAAGGCACCTCACAGTTCATCAGTGAAGATTCACATGTACATATGAAGATATAAAGGACAGAGTTTTTCATCAGTGGTCTAAATTTGCAAGTATGTAAAGACGTTAACCGTAATGGTTATGGTGGGATAAACAATGTGCAAAATTAAATGTAAAAAAATTCTCCCAGTGTCAGGGGAACATTCACCAAAGTGATGCATAATATAGTAATCATTTCAATACATGTGCTGCCAGTGCTGGAAATTGATCACAGTGATGGACATTCTGTATATATTATGTTTTATCTGTTGCATTTCATTTGGAGGGAAACGTAACCCAATATTTAAAACAATACCTCAATCTTAATAAGAACAGGAAAGTCAGTTCAGTAATAAGAAATATTTGGTACTGCCTTGAGAATAGTGATCTTGACATTGACATATTTAATACACTTTGATATGGAACCCTGTATGTGGGGCAATGAGCAGTTACTACAACCATTTTTGTACTTATAAATGAATCTTGTTTACCAATCAGTGGCGGTCGGTGCCGTCTAAGATGAGGGAGGATGATTATTTATTCTATGAGCATATTGGAGCATATTGGATGACTGTTATTCATATTCATTTCATCCAGCTTAATGTAACATTGATAGGTTTAGGCTACTACATGATACTCTAATTTTTCCTACACTCATCATGAGGTTGCAACAACTTAGCCTATGAATGAATGTTTACAATGTAGGTGCACAGGTGGAGAGAAATTTGAGTAATCGCGGTGACAGACAGTGACACATTCAATCCAGCCATGCACAATCTTGCCTGCACCTAGCTGACCTGGGGTGTAATCATTTTCTATTGGACAAATTCAGGTATGTTTATCCCCATTTCATCCATTTAAGAAACGTTTTTCAACAGAATGAATACACCCCTGATCACATAAAGAGGGGAATCGCATCGACGCACTCTCCTCCTCTTACCTTTTCCCTTCGCTTGTGGACTTCATTGTACAACACACCAGCTGTCTGTGACTAGGCAAAAAAATTTTTACAAACCAGACCTATCATATCTGCCAATCGCTACACTCGGCCTACATCGTTGTCACCATATTAACATCATAGTCAACATAGCTACTAAAACTAACGTGTTTGTAAACCTGCTACAATCATGTACAGTCAGCAGCAAGCAATTTAGCAGTTACACCGGCAGGCCCCGGTGGCAATAAATTAATAAAACCAAAAGCTTACCTTGATAAGGAAGAGTTCCAGTGTTGGATAGCCATAGCCAGCTAGCTAACATAGCATCCCTCTCTGTTTGAGTCTGTGTTTGAGGCTGAACTAGCTAAGTAAGTGAAAGTAAAAAAATATTTTAAAAAATACAACAAAATATAGCTAGCTCTTTCTCTCTCTCTCTCTCTCTCTCTCTCGCTCGCTTCTCCTTCATTTCTGAATAAATTAATTTGTTCAAAACTATTCAACTATTGTCTTTCTCTCTCTTTGAGTCAATTACTCACAATAATGAATGCAGTGCAGTGCTAGCTAGCTGTAGTTTATGCTTTTAGTACTAGATTCATTCTCTGTTCCTTGGATTGGATGGGCAACATATCAGTTCATGCTGCAAGGCCTCTGATAGGTTGGAGGACATCGTCTGGAAATTGTCATAATTACTGTGTTAGTCTATGGAAGGGGGTAAGAACCATGAGCCTTCTAGGTTTTGTATTGAAGTCAAAGTGCCCAGGGGAGGACGGAAACTAGCGGTCCTCCCTCTACACCACGGTGCTACCCCACAGAGTGCTGTTGAGGCTACTATAGACATTCATTGAAAAACAGTGTGTTTAAATCAATTATTTGACAAGAATATATTTAGTATCGTTTTATCTAAAAGGATTTAAAAAATTACATTTCACTATATTTATTTTTATGAAATTCACTGAGGAGGATGGTCCTCCCCTTCCTCCTCTGAGGAGCCTCCACTGATACCAATTGATTCTTGAAGAATATAACTTAGAAATGCCTTATGAGCTTAGTTCCACTGTCGAACCCCATCAGAACCCGAAATACAGTATAAGCTTGTTTTACTCAAATGTTTGTAAACAAAGTAAAGTAAATAAACCCTATATAGCCTCAAAATAGTTTTGGTTAAAACTATAATGTTGATATCATGGTGGTCAGTCCTTGCATCCATAGTTCTGTCTATGAATTTGAGAGTGGTTACATTTCTCCAGCCCCATGCTTCACCTTTTTTTACAGAAACAGAGGCGGGGAGTGGGCTTTGTTATTGTTCTAGTGCTGATTGCCGCTTTAAACCTAGACAAGAACGTTGTTAATGGCAGACTAGGTCAAATTCAACCACGGATAAAGACAATGGGGTCAGATTCAATACGACTAAGCCCCCAAACAGTCTGCGAAATCACATCACTATCACTGGAAGGGGGCCCTGCAGAGAGGAGGAGGTAGTTAAAAAGATACTAAAGAGTGGGCGATGCATTGTCTTGCCCTTCTTCAGTACCGTAAAGCCCTTTAGATTGGGCCGGTTAACTTTCTAAGATCCTGCGTAGCGTGGCTATTCCTCCATGGCTCTGCATTGGCCACAGAGGCTTCATTAACATAACTATAACACGCATAGTGTGTGTGTGTGTCTGTGTGTGCTGGTTCACACTGACTCTGATTACTCACACACTACAGGTTATAACACTTTCTTATAATGACACTTGCCACAGGGTTCATGTAGAAGTTATATGTGACAGACATATAAAAGACGGAAGATAATCTAAATATTTATGTACATTTGAAGTCGGAAGTTTACATACACTTAGGTTAGAGTCATCAAAATTAGTTTTTCAGCCACTCCACAAATTTCTTGTTAACAAACTATAGTTTTGGCAAGTCGGTTAGGACATCTACTTTGTGCAAGTCATTTTTCCAACAATTGTTTACAGACAGATTATTTCACTTATAATTCACTGTATCACAATTCCAGTGGGTCAGAAGTTTACATACACTAAGTTGACTGTGCCTTTAAACAGCTAGGAAAATTCTAGAAAATTATGTTATGGCTTTAGAAGCTTCTGATAGGCTAATTGACATCATTTGAGTCAATTGGAGGTGTACCTGTGGATGTACCTTCAAACTCAGTGCCTCTTTGCTTGACATCATGGGAAAATCAAAGAAATGAGCCAAGACCTCAGAAAAAGAAACTGTTGACCTCCACAAGTCTGGTTCATCCTCGGGAGCAATTTCCAAAGGCCTGAAGTTACCACGTTCATCTGTACAAACAATAGTACGCAAGTATAAACATCATGGGACCACGCAGCCATCATACCGCTCAGGAAGGAGACACGTTCTGTCGCCTAGAGATTAACGTAGTTTGGTGCTAAAGTGCAAATCAATCCCAGAACAACAGCAAAGGACCTTGTGAAGACGCAGGAGGAAACAGGTACAAAAGTATCTATATCCACAGTAAAACAAGTCCTATATCGATATAACCTGAAAGGCCGCTCAACAAGGAAGAAGCCACTGCTCCAAAACCACCATAAAAAAGCCAGACTACAGTTTGCAACTGCACATGGGGACAAAGATCGTACTTTTTGGAGAAATGTCCTATGGTCTGATGAAATAAAAATAGAACTGTTTGGAGGAAAAAGGGGGAGGCTTGCAAGCGAAATAACATCATTCCAACCGGGAAGCATG
The DNA here is from genome assembly GCF_045791955.1 of Oncorhynchus clarkii lewisi. Classification (NCBI taxonomy): domain Eukaryota; kingdom Metazoa; phylum Chordata; class Actinopteri; order Salmoniformes; family Salmonidae; genus Oncorhynchus; species Oncorhynchus clarkii. The sequence continues at coordinate 16,440,703 of NC_092171.1, read as the reverse complement.
GGGTGGCAGCATCATGTTGTGGGGGTGCTATGTTGCAGGAGGGACTGGTGCACTTCACAAAATACATGGCATCATGAGGGAGGAAAATTATGTGGATATTTTGAAGCAACATCTCAAGACATCAGTCAGTTAAAGCTTGGTCGCAAATGGCTCTTCCAAATGGACATTGACCCCAAGCATACTTCCAAAGTTGTGGCAAAATGGCTTAAGGACAACAAAGTCAAGATATTGGAGTGGCCATCACAAAGCCCTGACCTCAATGCAATAGAACATTTGTGGGCAGAACTGAAAAAGCGCTTGCGAGCAAGGAGGCCTACAAACCTGACTCAGTTACACCAGCTCTGTCAGGAAGAATGGGCCAAAATTCACCCAACTTATTGTGAGAAGCTTGTGGAAGGCTACCCAAAACGTTTGACCCAAGTTAAACCATTTAAAGGCAATGCTACCAAGTACTAATTGAGTGTATGTAAACTTCTGACCCACTGAGAATGTGATGAAAGATTTAAAAGCTGAAATAAATAATTCTCTCTACTATTATTCTGAAATTTCACATTCTTAAAATAAAGTGGTGATCCTAACTGACCTAAAACAGGGAATTTTTACAAGTTTTAAATGTTAGGAATTGTGAAAAACTGAGTTTAATTGTATCACGCATGTATTATCTGATAGAGAAACAGTACGGATAGCACGTCATTCTACACTCTGCATGCGTGCGCTGGTTTGGCACTTGTTGACTGGAGTTTATTTCTCTAAAATTGTGTGTACATTTGTTTATATCTCTGTTAGTGAGCATTTCTCCTTTGCCAATATAATCCATCCACCTGACAAGTGTGGTATATCAAGAAGCTGATTAAACATCAGGATCAGTACACAGGTGCACCTTGTGCTGGGGACAATTAAAAGCCACATTAAAAAGTGCAGTTTTGTCACACAACACAATGCCACAGATGTCTTAAGTTTTTTGAGGGTGTGTGCAATTGGCATGCTGATTGGCAGGAAGAATTTAATGTCTCTAACCATGAGCGTCCTCCAACGTCATTTTAGAGAATTTGGCAGTACGTCCAAACGGCCTCACAAATGCACCAATCACAGCCAGTTGTGATCCAGCCTGGATTCGAACCAGCGCACAATTGGCCCAACATCGTCTGTGTTTGGCCAGTGTAGGCTGTCATTGTAAATAAAAAATGTCCCTAGTTAAAAAAAAAAAAGTTTTTATTTTAATTTTTACCCCTTTTTCTCCCCAATTTCGTGGTATCCAATTGTTGTAGTAGCTACTATCTTGTCTCATTGCTACAACTCCCGTACGGGCTCGGGAGAGACGAAGGCTGAATGTCATGCGTCCTCCGATACACAACCCAACCAGCCGTGCTGCTTCTTAACACAGCGCGCATCCAACCCGGAAGCCAGCCGCACCAATGTGTCGGAGGCTACACCGTGCACCTGGCAACCTTGGCAAGCGCGCACTGCGCCCGGCCCGCCACAGGAGTCGCTGGTGCGCGATGAGACAAGGAGATCCCTACCGACCAATCCCTCCCTAACCCGGACGACGCTAGGCCAATTGTGCGTCGCCCCACGGACCTCCCGGTCACAGCCAGTTACGACTAGAGCCTGGGCATGAACCCAGGGACTCTGATGGCACAGCTGGCGCTGCAGTACAGCGCCCTTAACCACTGCGCCACCCAGGAGGCCTAGTTAAAACATTTTAAATGTCTTAATCGAAATTACAGATTGCCTCTTATCCGCTCGTCATTCCCTTATTCCATAGTTTGTACATCTCAATTGTCAGTAGTAACCACATTTTTTTAACAAGTCAGCCATATCAGCTATGCTTTTTCTAAAGGAAGTAAATGAGGCTGAATGAACTGTTTCACTGCCAGACAAGGCTCCGGTGATAGCCAGATGTAGCAGTGGTAAGGCGTTGGGACTGCTGTTGGGACTCTGCTGTTGGGACAGCTTTATGTAGGCCCTAACAGTTTGTGGGAACTGTTTGTCACCATTATAGTGCAATTCATGTATTATTTAGTGTTGTGTTGTGTAGTGGCTTTGCTGGCATGCATCCCCCCCAAAAGTTGGGGGAGTTTGCCCCACCAAGATTTACATGCTAAAATCGCCACTGGTAAGATGTGATCTATGAGCTAAGAGAGCTTCATAAGCTGTTTATTTGATTGTGTGGTTTGAATAGTGTGAGAAGTTAACAACATATTTGGTGAAAATCACAGCATAGGATACAATATCATTTCTAGCTCTTAAAGGGACCTATTGTGTGTATAATTTTCAATTCCAGCATGATTTAATCTGCAGTTATTCTTCTGATATTTATTCTGTTACCAATAATATTTACATGTTAATATAATCTTCTAATTACAATTATTGTGACTCTGTCACGTTTACTCCCTCTCCGGCGCTCGAGGTCGCTAGTTGGCTTGTTATTACGCACACCTGTCACCATCTTTACGCGCACCAGCGCCTCATCAGACTCACCTGGACTCCATTACCTTCCTGATTACCTTCCTTATATCTGTCACTCCCTTCGGTTCTTTCCTAAGGCGTTATTGTTTCTGTTTATATGTTTCATGTCGCTACTCGTGTTTTCTTGTTTTGTTCTATGTTCATTTATTTATTAAATTCACTCCTTGTACTCCCTGTACTCCCCGATTATTAACGTACACATTACAGTCTCATCTTTTAAAACCTGTTAGGGATAGGGGGCAGCATTTTCACTTTGGATGAATAATGTGCCCATAGTGAACTGCATCCTACTCTGTCCTAGATTGCTATTATATGCATATTATTATTACTATTGGATAGAAGTTTCTAAAACTGTTTGAATTATGTCTGTGACTATAACAGAACTCATAGGGCAAGGAAATCTTCCAAACAGGAAGTGGAAATTCTGAAGGCGGGTCGAATTTTACGTCATCGCCTATTCACTTCCAAACAAGATATGGATCTGTTAGCACTTCCTACGCCTTCCACTAGATGTCAGCATTCAATAGAACGTGGAATGAACATCCTAGTGTGAATTTTGACCGAATGGGAGGGGAATGACTCACTGTCCTGGCAGAATGCCATTTCCTGGTTGCGCAATTGTCTGTTGATTTCACCTGGGTTCCATTTGACTGCAGACGAAAACGAATGCTCTGATTGGAACGTTATTGGATATATATGAAAATAACATCCTGAATATTGATTCTCTACTTAGTTTGACCAGTTTATTCGACCTGGAATATATATTTTAGAAGGTTTCGTCCGAGTTCGCCTGGACCAGCGTCAGCTTTTGGGCATGTGAGCTGAAAGTGGTAGCAAATGCAGCTAATTGGACACTAGTAATGGACGTTATGGAACAAAACAACGATTTATTGTGGAACTAGGACTCCTTGCACTGCATTCTGATGAAAGATCATCAAAGGTAAGGGAATATTTATGATGTAATTTCGTATTTCTGTTGACTCCAACATAGCGGAGAAATATATTTACGTCTTAGCGCCGTTTTAGATTATTGCATGGTATGCTTTTTTCGTAACGTTTAAAAATAATCTGACACAGCGGTTGCATTAAGAACCAGTGTATCTTTAATTATATGTAAAACGTATCTTTCGTCAAAGTTTATGATGAGTATTTCTGTTATCTGATGTAGCTCTCTGTAATTACTCCTGATATTTTGGCATTTCAGAACATGCCGTCAATGTAAACCGATATTTGTGGATATAAATATGCATATTATCGAACAAAACATACATGTATTGCATAACATGATGTCATATGAGTGGCATCTGATGGAGATTATCAAAGGTTAGTGATTCATTTTATCTCTAATTCTGCGTTTGTGACTCTATCTTTGGCTGGGGAAAATGGCTGTGTTTTCTTGGATTTGGTGGTGATCTAACATAAATATGTTGTGTTTTCGCTGTAAACCATTTAAAAAATCGGACAAGATGGGTAGATTAATAAGATGTTTATATTTCTTTTGCTGTATTGGACTTGTTAATGTGTGAAAGTTAAATATAAAAAAAAATAATAATAATCCCGCACCACCTTTTCAGCTGAATGGGGGGAGTTCCGTTAGCGTTAACTGGAGCTAAACAAACCCAAAACCTAGTTACAAACACTGGACAGCGAAAACCCCAAACAAACACGATACATCACCAAACGTAACAACCAACAAGCCCGCACAAACACCAGCGGGTATACTCAGCATGAATGCTCACGGTGGAAACCTGGTCTGAACTCTCCACCGTTGTCGCACCGATGGAAACTCCTAAACACCTGCCTGAACACTCATCAGACCACCCCTGGAGAGCTCCCTGTCTCCACGAAATTTTCGGATTGTGAATAGCCAGCCAGGGAATCCCCAGCACCACCGGAAACACAGGTGAATTGATAAGGAACAGACTAATCCGCTCCTTATGATTCCCCTGCATAATCATCTCCGGGGGAATCGTGGCCTCCCTGACCAGCCCCGGTCGACTATCTAAGGAGTGCACGGGGAAGGGGGGGTCTACCTTAACTAACGGAATCCTCAACCTCTGGGCGAGTCCGCGATCTATAAAATTCCCCGCTGCGCCTGAATCGACTAGCGCCTTATGCTGGAGAGAGGGGAAAAACTTCAGAAAACAGATTAACAAAAACATGTGACCAACAGGAAGCTCTGGGAGAGTGTGGTGCTGACTCAACTGGGGTGAACGAGGAGTGTTTTGCCTGCCCTCTCGACTCCCAGATGGACTCCTCCAGCACCGACCGGAAGTGTGCCCTCTCCGGCCACAATGGGTACAGGAGGAGCCTCCTCCTCCGGTCTCCCTAGACAGCCCCTCCTAGCTCCATCGGAATAGGAGCGGGGGGAGCAGGAGGTGGAACTGACAGGACCCTTTCAGAACGTCCGCGAGCAGCCAGCATATGGTCTAGCCGGATAGACATGTCGATCAATTCATCCAAGATAAGCGTAGTGTCCCGAAAAGCCAGCTCCCTGCGGACGTCCTCTCTTAGGCTACACCTGTAATGGTCTATCAGGGCCCTGTCGTTCCACCCTGCTCCAGCGGCCAAAGTCCGGAAATCCAACGCAAAGTCCTGCGCGCTCCTCGTCCCCTGCCGGAGATGGAACAACCTCTCACCCGCCGCTCGGCCCTCCGGGGGATGATCGAACACAGCCCGGAAACGGCGGGTGAACTCCAGGTAGTGACCCCTCGCTCAGTCGTGCCCATTCCAGATGGCGTTGGCCCACTCCAGGGCCCTACCCGTCAGGCAGGAGACGAGGACACTCACGCTCTCCTCGTCTGAGGGAGCAGGCCGAATGGTGGCCAGGTAGAGCTCGAGTTGTAGCAGAAATCCCTGGCACCCTGCCGCCACTCCATCGTACTCCCTCGGAGGCGTGATGCGCAGAGCGCTGGCACCGGATCCCACTGGAGGAGATGGTAGAGTTGCTGGTGGGAGGGTAGGTGGGGTAGTAGGGAGACCACTCCTCTCCCAACAGTCCATCCTCTCCATCATCTGATCCATTGCTGATCCAATGCGATGGAGGATGGACGTATGATGAAGGACTCTCTCCTCCATCATGGGGAGAGGGGTGGTCGCTGCTCCTGCCGACTCCATCTAGTGGTGCGGGCTTCTGTAACGTCGGGTGAGTGATGAGTGAGGAGTCAAATGCAGAGAGCGAAGATAACGGGAAAAATGCTTTAATGTCCTTCAAAATGTAACAGGTCCAAACATGGGTGAATGCCCTAAAACACTGGTGCTAAACAAACCCAAAACCTAGTTACAAACACTGGACAACGAAAACCCAAAACAAACACGATACATCACCAAACGTAACAACCAACAACCCCGCACAAACACCAGCGGGCAAAACAAACTTAAATAACACCCATCCCAAAACCCCAACAAGGAACAGGTGAAAACAATTAGACAGAAACAAACGAAAAGGAAAAAGGGATCGGTGGCAGCTAGTAGACCGGCGACGATGACCGCCGAGCGCCACCCGAACAGGAAGGGGAGCCACCTTCGGTGGTATTCGTGACACTCAGGAGACTGAAATGATTTGGCATGGGCCCTACAGCTGCACCATCGAGAGGCATTTTGACTGGCTGTATCACCGCTTGGTGTGGCAAATGCACCGCCCTAGACCGCAAGGAGCTACAAAGGGTGTTGCGGACAGCCCAGTACATCACTGGGGCTGAGCTACCTGCCATCCACACACACATAACACACACACGCATACCAACACAACACAAACACAGATACATACACATTACACAGACATGCACACGCACACTTTTACACTCATCATTTGCTGCTGCTACTCTGTTCTTTATTTGACTCATCTTTACTGATGCCTAGTCACTTTAGCCTGCCTTCATGTACATACTGTATCTACCTCAAATACCTCATACTTCTATATATATATATATATATATATATATATATATATATATATATATATATATATATATATATATATATATATAGCTCTGTTCTTGTGTATTTTATTTTATTCCTCTTGTGTTACTATTTTAAAATGCAATTTTATTATTTTTAAACTCTGCATGTTGGGAAGGGCTCATAAGCAAGCATTTCACGGTAAAGTCTACACCAGTTGTATTCGGTGCATGTGACAAATAAAATTGCATTTGATTTTAAATGTAAGTAGGTATATCTAGCTGCCCAATAAGACATTCTGATGGAATTAAATCAATTAGCTTCCAAAACAGAACCAAGATTTTTTCCCAACATTCACTCAGACTATCACAGTGCAGGTGCATTTATACGGAGACTTGATTACACACAGGTGGATTGTATTTATCATCATTAGTCATTTAGGTCAACATTGGATCATTCAGAGATCCTCACTGAACTTCTGGAGAGAGTTTGCTGCACTGAAAGTAAAGGGGCTAAAGGGGATTTGTTAAAAAAGTTTGAAATATCTAAATGTCGTTCCACTTCATGATTGTGTCTTGTTGTTGATTCTTCACAAAAAAATACAGTTTTATATCTTTAAAGGAAATGTGGCAAAAGGTCTGGGGGCCGAATACTTTCGCAAGGCACTGTATATCTTTTTTTTTGTGCAAATTTATTTTAAAAAACAACAACTGAAATATCTTATTTACATAATTTTTCTGACCCTTTGCTATGCGACTCGAAATTGAGCTCAGGTGCATCCTGTTTCCATTGATCATCCTTGAGCTTTCTACAACTTGATTGGAGTTCATCTGTGGTAAATTCAATTGATTGGACATTATTTGTAAAGGTCCCACAGTTTACAGTGCATGTCAGAGCAAAAACTCTGACATTAGATTTTTCCCACTCCTCTTTCTGCCTTGAAGGCCAGCATCCCAAAGTCGCCTCTTCACTGTTGACATTGAGATTGGTGTTTTGCTGGTACTATTTAATGAAGCTGCCAGTTGAAGACTTGTGAGGCGTCTATTTCTCAAACTAGACATGATGCTCCAGATACTCAAATAGTCTAAAGAAGGCCAGTTTTTATTTTTAGCTGTGCTAACATAATTGCAAAAGGATTTTCTCATGATCAATTAGCCATTTAAAATTATAAACTTGCCATTGGAACACAGGAGTGATGGTTGCTGATAATGGGCTATTCCATAAAATATTCCATACAGCTGTTTCCAGCTACAATAGTCATTAACAACATTAACAATGTCTACACTGTATTTCTCATCAATTTGATGTTATTTTAATAGACAAAAAATGTGCTTTTCTTTCAAAAAGTGACCCCAAACTTTTGAACGGTAGTGTACATTTACTCTGTGTGAGTCATGTGTGTGTTTCTATGTGCTCCTAAAACACACATGCACAAACTTTATTCAGAAGAGAATCAAGTGGGTCAACAGGACCCCTACCTCTGTTACAAGAGGGGGGCTCTGCAGGTTTCCTAGGGCTGGCCCATTCTCAAGGATCATATAATTGGACAAACCTTGAGAGACAACATAGGCGATTTATTCAGAACATATGGATTTTCCCATCGTTAGGCTGCTAGCCAAAATGGCTGTTGGAAACTTAGACTCCTAATTGGGCTCGGTCCTAATTAATGTCAGACACAATGGCTCTTATTTCACTCCTATTAGTCACATACACTTTCTAATGGATGATTTGACCTTCAAACCCAGACTATGTTCCACACGTATCAGGGAAGTCACTATTCCATGAACTGGTCGTCCATTTGTGTCTATTTTAGTCTAGATATTGTACAGTATTTGGTGCAATACTTTCCTTTACTTGTTTCGGATCACAATAAGAGCACAAAGGCGACAACATCTCCCCTTCTGATGACAACGAGGTTCTTGCTCAGTCTGCATGTGTAAATGTGAGAGCCTGACTAAACCCTCTCCTTCATTCGTATTCATGTGTTTACAGAAGCGATGGGCCACACAGAGAGACAGAAGGGACTCAGAGCCACGGCTGTAACAGATGAAAGAGTAGCCACTCTCTTTAACCCTGAATGAAAGTGTTTTACTTTCCTCACTGGCCCACGCCTTTAAAGACCTCTCCCTCCATTCAGGGTTTCCGTGAGCCTCCATTTTAGGGTTTAGAGACCCCCTTCTGCCACCTCTTGGGGATCACGTCCCATGAAAGTGCTCCGGTGACCAGAAAATGAGGGCACTATCACAGGCATATGCTTGTAGCGACAGAGGATCACGCCAGATTAGGCCCATCATGGCTCAATAAAGCACTAAGCTGAGGAGCAAACACTGTCCTGTGTACCTTACAGCTCCACCACTCTCTCTCTGTCATTGTTAAACAGAATCAGTAGAGACGCTCTGTACACATCAGGGCTTAATCTGGACCTGTGGGTGATGGGGCACTGCAGAGGACACAGCATCAAAACCACAGAGAACAACAACAGAGATAGACTGGCAAGAGACTATTCATCTCCATCTCAAACCCCACTTTGTTTTGGAAGCTAGATGTGGGATGGGTTCCCCAGTAGCCAACCAGCAATGTTATCAGAAAAAGACACTCCATGTTTGATTAATTTGCTCACTTCAACTGTCTGCTAAAGAGTTTACAAGTTGTTTCACAGAGTTTAGATGAACAGCCAGAGTGGTGTTCTGTTAACAGGGAGTGCAGCCTTTGTTATCACAGAGCATCAGCACAAACAGCACTGTGATTTATTCATTTACACAGCCTGAAACAATTGCATTATCTGAATGACAAAAACAAGACAAGGGCGCTATGGAAATCCCCTGGGTTGTTTATGAGTCACTAACTTTCCCTGCACACTGTTCTTAAGGTTCCTTAATCTTTATGCGGATGTGGCTGGGGAACATGTTGACGGGACTGGAAGGAGAGCATCCCCGCCACTCCCCAGGACAGGGAGGGAGGCTGATTATGGGGGGATGAAAGGAGCTGTGGCCCTGTCCTCTGGACCTGAATAGAGCTCAGTCAGCAGGCTGTCCCATACACAGCTCTGCTCCATGCTGCTAGGGCTTCATAAATTACACCACAACTACCACAGGGAGTGCAGGGGGGCTCGACAGGGGAGAAGGAGATAAAGGGAGAAAGGGAGAGAAAAGAGAGAGGGAAAGAGTGTTGTCAGAGACAGTAAGGGGACAAGCCCAGGTCCAGGAGAGGAGCAGACCCTTGTCAGGGGTGAGAAGGCCCAGTCCAGCAGCTCTCCATCAGGTGTCAGAGACCCCAATCACGGCCCCCTCCCTAGGCCGCTTACACACTGCTTGGTCGTCTGTGTCTCAAAATGCCACAAGAAGTTATGGGTAGACTACATATCCTAAATATACCTACTACGATGGTTTACTTTCTCTTAGGCATACACTGTCTGTGTTTGGTTATGCTACAAGGCCATTGTCAGCAGGGCATATAGTGCACACATGCGACACAGTGCAATCTTCTCAACAGTCCATCCTGTGACTTCCTATTTTTTTCCATGTGAAGATGTGACAATACCATCACCAACACTTTATCCTGGGTAGTCTAGTCTGTGAGAAGATTAGGGAAAAGATTAAGTCAGTGGCAGTATGGATTCTAGAATCATCAGACAAGTCCAGGTACCTATTGCTCTATTCTAACAGGACATTTCTTCTGTCAGATTGGAATAATTCAATAGGCTGATCAAATTATCTCTCCATCTTTGTATTGGGTAAGTCATTTCTATCTATCAATCTATCCCCCTAACATACCCAAACACACCCTAACACAATCTCCTTCTTCACAAACACTTGTTTTCGGCTCTGATGAGCCCAGTGTGTCAGATTGCCATTGTGCCGGTCACACTTTTGAACAGTTGGCTGCTCACTGGTGCGTGGAGATGGCTTTGTGTCCCCAATCTGTACACTTCTGCCACAGTGCAGCCCTTCTGCCCCATCCCCCTCAGTGTCGTCCTGACTGATAACAAGGAGACCTGCCACCCAATAATCTCTCCCCCCAACGCCCAGGCACGACTCCTAGCTTTCATCAGCACCATTGTTTCAGCCCATTACCTTCGCTTGTGCTCCCTCACCACGGCAACGCGTCCCCCCCATCCTTTCCCATCTGTGGATAGGAGCTGCCATGTGTCCATTGAGACGCCACTGTATGTGGAGTACATGATGCGCTCCTATTGTCTGTGGTCAACACAGAGCTACTTACTGCTGACCCCGAGGTCACAGCACACAAAACACAAGTGTTGGCGGCCACTGTGCCTCCTCATTCACCAATGATTGACGGGATGTGGAGGGTGTGCGTGTGTGCGTCGTCCTCCTCAAGAGATGTGCAGGCCCATTCAAATCAAGTGTGCTCCTTCTGTCTATCAACTCTTTGATGGCATCAGACAGGTTAGTGACACACAATTGGGTTTATTGGCTGATGGTTTGATGAACTTAGTGTAATTTAATAGTTTAATAGTAATTTACTTCAATGGTCACATGCCTTGTCAGGGCATTAAAGGACTGCAAGGTTTATTGCGCTGATTTGTTTGATCCGAGATACCCAAAGTGCTTGTGGTCTTGTGGTGAAATAAAACTAAAGAAGGTTATGGCCATGTGAGATATTCAGGGTTGTAATTGTAGTTACAATTTCATTTTACAGAAACGTTTGCACTCTGTTTTATGATGATGTGTGTTTACAATAACTGCTCCCGATTCTCTCTCTCACACACACACACACAGACACACACAGACACACACACACACACACACACACACACACACACACACACACACACACACACACACACACACACACACACACACACACACACACACACACACACACACACACACACACACACACACACACACACAGATGGGCTCAGGTGGGAGATTAAGAATACCCATGAAATGCTCATTTGCATTCAGGCAGATCTGAATTATAATCATGAGATTAGCTCTGCCTGGGCATGTCACAGCCCTAGGAAATACCACAGCTGTAACGGTTAAGAATTTACAGATAGTCAGGATATCCAACCTGGTCTCAGAGAATTTCGTATTGTTCTGTACATAAATCCGAGACATGCCATTTAATATGATATGTTACGTTTTTGTTTGGTATCTATTCATTTGTGGAAGTCCATCACCCATTTCGTATGATATGTTACAAATTACAATTCATATTATATGTTACGAATTTGCAAAATGTACAATATGTTAAGAATTTTCAAAATGTATGATATGTTATGAATTCTAGCTATGTGACTAACATTAGCTAACTGGCTAAAATTAGCTAGGTTAGGGGTTAGGGTTAAGGTTAAGTTTAAGTTTAGAAGTTAGGTTAAGGGTTCAGGTTAAGGTTATGTGGAGGGTTAGCTAACATGCTAAGTAGTTGCAAAGTAGCTCAAAATTAGTATGTAGATGAAAAGTTGCTAATTAACTCAATTGCTAAAGTTGTCCGTGATGATATTTGAACTCGCAACCTTTGGGTTGCTAAATGGTCGGGCATTAAAAGCCCGACCATCCACCCTACTTTAGTTTTTGCCTTAATTAACCATCTGTCTTGTGTAACTATACCAAACGTATCATATCATACTAATTTAAATGTCCCGGATTTACATTTAATATGATATGTCTAGTCTATGACATCAGGCTGAGATATCTCCACAAAAACACACACCGATAACTGTATATGAACAAAGCCATGATCAGGTGACACCATTCATTCCTATGTGAAGACTCATTTGAAGCCAAGGAAGTCAGTTAAGATGGTGTCACACATTCAGTTTGAGCTACTCCAGAAAGTGATGTTGCAGGCTAGCTCAGTGCTGCCCCCTCTCATTGAGTATCTCAAGTTGAAGGCGCACCGGGGTACTGCAGGCTGTCAGAAACTAAATTATCCTTACGACTTTTGTGTGCGATTTTAAAATAATCGGTTCAAGGACATACATCTGGTGTAATATAAACAATTATTGGTAACATGACTGTCTTCGATTTTTGTATTTATTTTACACAAAGATTGATCAGGTAGATTGACATTTTCCCATTCACAATAATGAGGGATCCTTTTTTTCAGAAAACAATGCCTGCTGTACCGTGGTAGGCCTTGAACTTCGTGGCTTCAATGAGACGGAGTAGTCGTTCTCCCCTGACACACATGTATGGGCATACATGCACCCACCCACTCACACTACCACAGAAACCCAAACTCTCACTGGCCTCTCCACTTAAATAGGTCCTGTTCCACTCTGATAGCATAACAATGGAGAGGCCACGACCCTGTGGTTCATCAGCCTCCTGTTGTTTAACTAGTGGAACTGGAGTTATTGAACAGGACTGAGGGGGATGGTGTTCCAGACCTCCCCTCTCTATAGGGCTGGATGGAACAAAGACAAGTCATTCAGTCTGTCACTGTTTCACTACCACGGAAATGCCAATAACATCATTGTCATGGCCCTTGGTGATAATGTAAGATCTGATTTATAGGATGGAGCTAACTTGCAGCTCTTTTTCCTGACTGTTGTGTTGTCTCATTAGGCCAAACAGGCACCTGCTCCTCATAGGATCCTACAGGCCGATGCCATATGGATGTGTGGCTTTGCCGTGGCATGCGGGTTGTAGATTTAAAGCACTTTTGTCATTCATACTATTCTTTGTCTTTTCTTTTCCTGATGGAGAGTCAGAGGCCCCTGAGTTTGGACTTACAGAACCTGCCCTGCTGAGTGTGGCATCAAATATCAATACACGCTCATGAGGGTCATAAACGCAGGGCTCAGAGAGAGAGAGGGAACAATGAAAAGAGAGATGCATAGACCTCACCTCCCAACTGTATTAGGAGGAAGGGAGGGTGGAGTAGAAGAGAGAGTTGTGGATAAAGGGATAAAGAGATTGAGAGAGGGAAGGAAGGAAACATCAAAACGGCAACACACGGTAACAGATGTGCATCCACCTGTTGCCTGTGGGACTGTAATACTGATATTCCTTCAGCAGTAAATGATTGATGCTGTCGACCTGGAATTGATTTGCAATCTGTATTTCATCATCCTCTTCAAGCCGACTTATAGCGTTCACTAATATGATCTTTACATTGATGAAGATGGATTGATTTGTAAACCTTTTACTCAGCATAATATCAAACCTTTATATCCTAAGCAGAGTAAAAACTATTGGGCAACAAACCTTTAGGGATCCACAGGGCAATGATGTGCTGTAGATTTTAATGCAGAACACACAGTACTTAACAAAAGGCCTAAAAAGTACATCTCTAGTGACTGCACTTCAGTATATTCGGAGGACAGTGGGTTGAACGGGGACAGGCTCCGCTCCAGCCTTTAAAACATTAACCCTGTCCCCACAAAGACCCTGGGGGCTACGGGGCCGGGACGGGGCTCAGATGGGGAGTGAGTGGGCTGGGCACTGGTTAACCATTGCAGACTCAGGGCTGGAAGGGCCCATGCCTTATTGTTTAGTTAGCAGCTTTGCCTAGACCCCTGTTAGCAGTGTAGAGACAGGTCCTGGCAGCTAGAGTGAGCCGATACAAAAGCCGTCAGTTCCAAAAGACTCTGATGGAGATGTATGGGTCTGGGTTGGGATAGGCAACATGTAGGATCCCAGGTTGTAAAGCCCAATGCGGGACAGATTGGACAGGGTGAGACCCCTTCTAGTGGATTATGCGTCTCTGGTCTGTGACGTTGATGGACAGGACATGAGGCCTCCAGAACAACAAACAGACATGGCCTCATTTCCACAATGTGGGCAAAGGCAGGCATAAAGGAGGTGCCAGCCCATTACGACCTGTGCTCTGCCATTTAGGCTAGGCTGTATGGAGGGGCCTCTCACTGCTGCACAGGGGCCACTCTGCCACTCCCAACCAGGACTGGGGGAACTCTGCTGTTCTGTTTTACAAAAAAGTGTCATAAAGAAATCTCCTTCATTGGTGCTCAATAAAACTTAGCATCTGCAAACATTAGATTTCCTCTCTCCTCTTCTGCCATTGTTTCCATCAGTGACCCCATTTCAGCCATTCACTTTCAGTCTTTATCCCAGTTTTATTGTGCATCAGAGAAAGAGGAAACTCTTGTAAGATTGAACCATTCCCCCTCTACACGTCTCCTGCCTCCCACCATTTTAGTTGATCATTTTAGTTGAACTATGATCTCTTAAACAATCGCCTTCTGCTGAGCAGCTGGAAGGCCTTGAGGGGACTGATAATAATAACAGAGCCTAAATGTAATTTTGTTATGGTCAACTGAGCAGAAGGGATGAACTCACTAGCAAATCTGACTAGTGGTCACAGTGTATCTGTATAGAGAGTAAAAAGCCATGTTTTAGATAATGACTTTCATTGAAAACCAACAGTAAAAATGAATTTGCATGTTTAAATGCACACAGACTTAAATATACATAGATTTTGTGCTATTATAAGAATTGACCTACCATTAGATACACTTGGATTTGATATGGTATCACAGTAAATTCACTACAGTTTTGTCAGTTCACATTCCTAAATTCACTAAACATCCAACAGCAACAAACATCTCACACAATCTATTTCAGAAAGGTTTTCAGCATAATGCTGTGTATAAACATGTCAATGGAGAGACTGAAATATAATCCCATTAACTTTGAATGGCAAGTCTATTATAGTGTTGCATAATGTGTCTCACCACGGAAAATCATCATCCCAGTGGAAATGGAGGAGATAAAGGGATTGGAGATGCCATGACATCTTTATGAATGTAATAATATGGCTGATGGGGCCATCAACTGATGAAAAAGTTTGAATCATCAACATTTCAACTTTATCCAATGAAAAATTACATTTAGCATAGCGTGACTGGTGCTTCAGAATGCACAATGTAATAATAATAGGGATACTAATCTCTAAGGACAGGTCACATTACAGCATATTCAACTGTCACCCTCAACACCAAACAGATCGTTCTCAAATCAAGACTAAAATGGCAAAAACAGTGTTCCCACTTCCACCCAGAGACATCCTGAGGACATGGTATTGGAGGATGAGAGAGAAGTTGCTGTGCAGTTGTCTCTCTGAGGCCTGTCAACCTAAAAAGTCTATTTTCAGAGTTACCTAAGAGGAGGGTTTTGGTTGGAGAATAGCCGAAGGGTGATTGTCGATAAAATAAGTATCTCCAGCGCACAGCTTGTTACAGTCAATAAAATGATGTGCATATTTTCCACTGTGTATCCCCGAACAACAAAACCTTTTAACATTCTTATCGTTAGCTAGGTCATGCGTATTTTCACATTTTCCAACGACTGACTAATTACTGTAGGCATGTTATAGCCAAAGATAGTCATCTATAAAGTTACATGGAATGAATATCATTGAGACCATTCTTTCAATCAAGGTCAACATTCCTACTGAATAGGTGAGCAGTAGGATCTAACAAACTATACAGAGAGACCCTAGTTTCACCGTGAGGTCCCAGTTGTTCTGCTCTGTATGTAGCAGTGGGAGGGTGAACAACAGGTCTTTGAGGGGATCATTCATATACGCATATTTTGCGAAAGTGAGTGTTAAAGAGTGGGAACGTACCATGTCTTTGTAATGCAAGGAGCACAGGGGGGTTAACCCAGGTTCTGCTCGGCCCCCTGACCCAGGGGCCTCTTTGATACTACAGGCTTCAGGACATGATCCCCTGAGGGGCCCCAGCGTGACACGGCCCTGGGACCGGAGGGGAGCAGCGGAGCCTCGCCACCTCCACCACAGGACCAGCGGGACCAAGGGCCACGCTTTTGTCTCCTAAGAAAATGAACATGGCTTTGGGCGGGGCCAGGGTAGGGTCACACACAGGGAGACCAGGGAGGACTCACTGAGATCAAAACAAATACAAAGAGAGCCGAAATGGATCAGATCACATTCACAATACCTCAGGATTTGGTTAGATACAGGTCAATAGTATAAAACATGATCCTCAATTGGGTAGGGTTTAGATGTTGAAGAATATCCTGTAAATTATTGAATTTGTTCCTTTCCTTTCAGACTGGATTCTTTTCTGCTCACATGCTGTCATACACACTGTGGAATGTGGTGAGGTGGATGAGAAAGGTCACATTTACCTCAAGGGTTTCAGGGCAATGAGGCACTGCAAACATTGGAAAGATTTCAGAGAGATTTGTGATAATTGCTTTCAGCTAGTATTTTATTATTAATTTCTCACTGGTTATTTGGCTGTTCTCCGGTGCTGTCTTGTCTGTAATGAAAGTGATGGCTTCTATGCTTGCCATCAGATGACATTGATCTAGAGACTAACTTTATAAGAGCTGGTGTGCCCCCTAGTGGTGTCAATCAAACATGGTTATTTTAAGTATTTCTATAATACTGCAATGTGCTGTGCAGCCCATCAACGTGGTCTCAGGGCAATTAGTATTATTCTGTACGTACATATGTATCATATGTCTTACCTGATCGTACAATAGCATAAGAATTGGATGCTGTACCTTAGCATATGTCTTGGAGGACGTATAGCATTATGCGTGATTCTCTGAGACCAGGTTTCTTGTTGCATATAACAACAAATTATCCCCATAATTCTCATTGGCGGGGTACTAGGGGTACTAACTAAAAGGTTAAGATCATTTATTTAAAAGGTTAGGAGAACTAAAACGACAAAGGTTAGGAGAATTTACGTAGCAGGTTAGGTGATATGGGTTAAGTCTAGAATAAGACTAGCGGAAGGGTTAGCTAAAACGAATGCACAGCCTTTGGATTGCTAGACGGTCACAGATTACACTTTATTACTGTATTTCAAATATATAACTTTTGAAATGACATTAATTTTAAAAACCACTATAACATACTGTGTGGGTCAGCTCAGTCATATGTTTGATTACAAGGGAAGACGTCATGTTACCACAGCCAACCCCAACACTGCACATCATATTAGGGCACAGAGGGCCCTTTTAATATTCAGACTTAAAACAATCATTCCAGATGTGTTTTCTGAGAATCACTCATTTCTGCTCGCAGGATGAATAATGCAGTGAGACACATTTGCCTGGCAGATTGGAGAGGAAGAGCGTTATGCAAGAGAGGGAGAGAGAGAGAAAGAGCTGAGGCTGAGGCTAGCTGGTCTGGTCTTTTGAAGTGGCAGCCACCTCACCACCACCACCTCCCTATGGGATTCATATTACTATTCCCTGGGGCTTCTACCCATCCAGATGTTTGTTCAGTCTGCCCTCAGTCAACTCAGAAAAAGACTCTCAGTATGAATGAGGTCGTGATTTTGTTTTGAAAGTAGGAAGAAGTTTATTAATAGATGTAACTAATAGATGTAACACTGGGTTCGAGAGGTGAGTTCCCTCAGGATGGCACAATCTGAAGGATGTGAAGTCTAGTTAGCCCATATAACTAATGACACGGTGTGCATGGTAGATTAGGGATTGATTATCATGGGATATTTATTACTGACATATAGTAGTTATGACCATTAAGGTAATTAATGCATCACTCATTCTTCTATTGGGTTGCATTATTCATGAGTTTTTGTGTTATGTCTAAAGATATTATGCTAAAAGCCACCCAGGGGAGGAGATACATGTTTACATGACTCCGTAGGCAAACCTCGGAAACCCTCTACATTTCTTCATCTCTCCATCTCTCTCCTTTCCTTCCTCTTTCATCTCCATCTCGCCCCTATCTACGAGTTTTTTATTTATTCATTTTATTTCACCATTATTTAACCAGGTAGGCGAGTTGAGAACAAGTTCTCATTTACAAGGGAAGTATAAGGTGATCTGATCCTAGATCTGTGGTTAAGGGGTGACTACTGCCTGGAGCGTGATGGCAAAGCGGCAGGGACTCAGAGCCAGTGTGCTTGTTACAGTGTTGCTAGACCTGTAGTGGTTTTAGGTCTGTGTTTATCAACCTCCTCTGTATTGGAGACATGAAAGGAGGTAAAGGATGCTCTGCCGTAAAGCAGAGGATCACATTTCACATGTCCTTCTTCTAAAGGACACAAAGCCCATCAGCTCAACTTATTTTCTGTTCCAATTTTCTCCTCGACATGTAATTTGCCTGAATTTCAACCCATGCCCTTAAAATGACCATTACTAATAGAACATCCAGACAAAACAAATTATATTATTTTCTGACTGCTGGTGTGGAGTAGAAGCAGATTACAGAATCCCACTCGCACTCTACAGATAAATTGCTACATTATCGCCTTTCTTTCCAAATCTGCAGCTCTAAAGCTGAGCAGCTTTGGAAGAGGAAGCAGATATGTCTCGGGGCACTTGAAGCCTGTTCTCTTCGCTCTGAAAAGTAATTTAAATCCGCCTCCCATTTATCCGTTGTGAGAAAGAGAGGAGGAGAGGAAGAGCTGGAGGGGCTCACGGCTGTATTAACTTTGTCCCTCCATTGTTAGCCTCCTGCATAGTGGGACAGATGTCCCAGACCTCCTTACTTTGGTTTTCTAGTAGGGAATATAACCAACATAGAGAGGCATCTCTGGGCCCGGTCAACTCTCTCATCACTGTGACTTTGAGGACTCTTTTTAAGTCAAGGACATCCGTTTTATGGGCTTTTTATGGGATAACAAACAACACAGGCCATTTCAAGGCCCTCCTTAAAAAGGGAGAGCGTGTGAGCTGCCGCTTACGTAAAAATAATATGTTGACATATATTTTAACATGTATGTACATGTATATATGTACTGTATATGATGTAATGATAGAAAAGTCTACAGTGGTCTGAGAACCACTGATAATAGTACGAGGTGTTATTGTAGGCATTTCAAATAATTGTAAATGCACATGGAGTGGTGTGGATGTGAATACCTAAGTATAGTTATAGAAGGAAAATAATGAATGCCCCAACCAGTTCTGTGTGAGCTGAGTTTTCAGATCTATAACGTTATATCTAGGGGTTCACCAGCGCCCATCGGTCTACAGGTAGTGAGCACTGACAGTAGAAGCCATTGAAATATTTGAGAGGGTAACAGCCCACGGACACTGATTCCCTCAGTATGAAAGATATGTGTACCTCTCGGGCTGCTGCGCTGTGACCGTTTCTGCAATGTGGACATGAATAACTAAAGATTTATAACGTTATATGGGGATTCTGTATGGCGATATGAAAGAAAATACTATTATTCCTGAATATGCTGTTAAATGGAACCCTAGTGAATATTTAAATCCCTGCATGAATAGAACACTTGTGTGGAGGAGGAATTTGTGATGTTGCACAAGCGTATAATGGGCTACTAGAGATAAAGTAACATAATATTGAGTATAACTTGCACACCCACACATAGCCGCACGTTAGTGGTGTAAAAAGTATTCTGAGAAATGTTCAGAGTTGTCCATTTATAGATCATTTGAGAAAGATAAGGTTAAAGTGTCGTACAGGACCTGACTTACCCCTGACCAATACAACTATAAACGCTCATTAGATTTCTTCCACCTTGGTAATACATTTTGAAATAAACCCCATACCCTGTTAAATAGACCCAATGATTTTCTGTGTTCACCTACTCAACCGTTTAACATGCTAGGTGGAGACTTATTATGGACAGAGCATTCTACACAGGGACACTCAATGTCAGACCATGACTTCGAGTGTCCCTGTGTAGAATTTCCACGACACTCCAACCTGTCTATCAACCTGTAAACTTTCACATGTAGGTGAGACTGTAGCAACATCAGGATGAGTATAGGGCAGATTTGAGTATCAGGTAGCCTAAACCTATTGGTGTTACATTGAGCTGGGTGAATGGAATATGAATGATTATATGCTGTAATAGAAAAAAGTGCATGCTCATAAAAAAAGATCCCTCTGGTCTGGTTCTGATGACTCATTCCTACACCATGGCCACAGCAAACAGCCGAGGCTGAGATAAACAGGCTCCCTGTGACGTGTGTGTTAGTGTGAGTGAGAGTGCATGTGCGTTTTGTGTTTCTGTTTGTCTGCTTACCAGTCATATTTACTGTGCTCCCTGGTGGCCCTACTGCCTGCTCTGCAACACTCCCACTGTGCAGATTGTCAGTGTGACTCAACTGCAGATTTGACTGCATGGAGAGAGATCAGAGCACGGAGGAGAGGATAGAGCCAAGCACAGAGAGATCAGAGTCGTACTAACTCTTCCACTGGGAAGGGGGCGCTGTGGAGCTCTGCCCACACCATCAATCCTAGCACTAAAGGGGAACTGCACCCGCTGATTTGGCCTCATTTTTTGGCCTGCTCCTCAAGAAATGCTGGTGGCCATGACAGAACCCATACGTCAGTTGGCTTGGGGGTGTGATTTGATGTGGGTGTTTCCTGGCTGTGTCTTTGCCACCACCAATACACATAAATCTGTCAGATCCTTGCCCACAGCTGTTCGCCCCCACTCAATCACAGCGGATGGAAACAGGTTGAGTTCAATAATTCCTGCAGGTTGTGTTCAATAACTACAGGCAGATGGGTGAGATGCCGGAGCAGGCTTTGAATAGGTCAGTAGCCTATAGTGTAATATGAGAAGAATGCAATTGCTGAATTTATGTAGATATTCTAAAGTGTTTTGATACCTTTCAAATGCAGTAACAGGTCCATGTAGAATAAACAACAGTTTACATAAGACCATCGAAGCAGTGTTCTGCTAATTGTCATTGTCATTCCCAGCTGATACAGATACTGTGCCTATCAGTATTTTGTCTGGTGGTAATGTGTGGTGTCCCATATACAACAGAAGTTCCCTGATCCTGGTGCAGAATACAGTGTTTCCCCCTCCCATATTGGCTGATAGCATTCAATTCAATAATAAAAAGAGACAATACACGTAAAAGTTTTTTAAATATATATTTTTACCCCTTTTTCATCATATCCAAATGTTAGTTACAGTCTTGTCCCATCGCTGCATCTCCCGTACAGACTCTGGAAAGGCGAAGGTCGAGAGCCGTGCATCCTCCGAAACACAACCCCGCCAAGCCGCACTGCTTCTTGACACAATGCACACTTAACCCAGAAGCCAGCCGCACCAATGTGCTGGAGGAAACACTGTACACCCGGCGACTGTGTCAGCATGCATGCACACGGCCCGCAAGGACATCCCGGACAAGGACATCCCGGCTGGCCAAACCCTCCCCTAATCCAGACGACGCTGGGCCAATTGTGCGTCGCCTCATGGGTCTCCCGGTCACGGCCAGCTGTGACACAGCCCGGTATCGAACCAGGATCTGTAGTAACACAGCTAGCACTGCGATGCAGTGGTTTAGACCACTCGGGAGGCCTCTGTCTAGCAACATTTTAATGCCAAGTGCCAGGTCTCTCTCCATTCAGAGACATCAGTATCAAGCCCGTCTGTCAGTCTCGACTTAATCAAATCATCTTGTGCTGGCTCCATACATGTTTCTGTGAACACATACAACACACATAGTCCCTGTCTTATTACCAGTGGCAGTTATGATAGGTGATACTGACACACAAAAAGAGACCATGTTTAAGTTTGAACAGTCAGATAAAACCAGTGGTGGAAAAAGTACCTAACTGTCACTTGAATAAAATTAAAAAGTAAAGGTATAAATAATTTCAAATTCCTTATATTAGGCAAACCATTTTCTTGTTTTTTTAAGTTACGGAAAGCCAGGGGCACACTCCAACACTCAGACATAATTCAGTCCCTCCAGGATTCTGCAATTCTGCGATCGCATAATTCAATGCAAAATCAACCAATCAGCACATATTATGCGAGAGCTCGCAATTTTCACCAATCCCCGCACTTTTAGCGCGTAAAAGGGTCCAATCAAAAGCGGGTTCATAATTTTGACCAATTACTACACTTTTACAGTGGAAAATGGCCCAATCAAATCAAATGTTATTAGTCACATGCGCCGAATACAACAGCTGTAGACCTTACAGTGAAATGCTTACTTCCAAGCCTTTAAGCCCTTAACCAGCAATGCAGTTTTAAGAAAATACCCCCCAAAAAGTAAGAGATAAGAATAACAAATCATTAAAGAGCAGCAGTAAATAACAATAGAAGGGCTATATATAGGGGGTACCGGTACAGAGTCAATGTGTCAATGTGCGGGGGCACCTGTGTCGAGGTAATTGAGGTGATATGTACATGTAGAGTTATTAAAGTGACTATGCATAGATAATAACAGAGAGTAGCAGCAGGGGGGCATTTCAAATAGTCTGGGTAGCCATTTGATTAGCTGTTCAGAAGTCTTATGACTTGGGGGTAGAAGCTGTTTAGAAGCCTCTTGGACCTAGACTTGGTGCTCTGGTACCGCTTACCATGCGGTAGCAGAGAGAACAGTCTATGACTAGGGTGACTGGAGTCTTTGACAATTTTAGGGCCTTTCTCTGACACCTCCTGTTGTAGAGATCCTGGATGGCAGGAAGCTTGTCCCCGGTGATGTACTGGGCCATACGCACTACTCTCTGTAGTGCCTTGCGGTCGGAGGCCATACCAGGCAGTGATGCAACCAGTCAGGATGCTCTCGATGGTGCAGCTGTAAAACCTTTTGAGGATCACATGTCAAAGTTTTTTCCCCTGGCCTGTCAGTGTATTCACGTGCGAAGATGGCTGATTGGTAATGGCTGAAAGGCAGTACAATGAACAGACAAATCTCATTTGCCAACAAAAATAACAGCTAAAGACCATGCAAAACTATTGCCAAATGTTTTACATGAAAGTGGAGGGGAATTGTTTTGCACTCCGTGCAACTTTGTGCTGGAACACAAGAGAAAGTCGACAAACAGTCACTTCGAATCAGCAAAGCATATGAGAATGTCAGAACAGTTCCCACAGCAGTGGCAGATCACCACGACTGAAGACTGTGGCATGGGCTGAAAGAATCAAGGTGAGTGGCGTTTTCCTCAAACTTTTACTCTGCTAACCTTGGCTTAAGTAGGGTGGTCAGCACTCTCCTCTCCCAGTTTGTCTTTGGAGAGTGCTGCTCAAAGCACCGAGTACAATTTGTCAGCTTTGCCATTTTAAACTCTGTAAAACTTTATACGGATCACGAAAGTACAATCTTTCTGGATTTTTTTTATTTTTTAGAAATGGTAATATTGTTTTAAAAGTATATATCATCCACAATACTGTTTTGACCTTTTCTGTTCTTTATCTCCCTTACGACCCTTTCATTAAAAAAGAAAATCACAATCAATCACAAGTATTTTGAAGACAACTTATGCGAAAGAAATATCGATCCTCAAATTGAAAGCGATTGATCAGCTTAGAATCTTTTTTTTAAATGAGAGCGAGAGAGAGAGTGTGAGTGGGAATGGGAGGTTGATCTCATGTTGATAGCAAGCCCCAAGCCTGATGGAGAGGACAGGTGTGTGTGTGTGTGTGTGTGAATTATGACACAGGATAGACATTTTATCTAATTAATTGGTGCAATTGTTATTTTTCAGATTTTTCACCTCTTGTTATGTTCAGAAAAAGAGCTGTGTTTGCTCAACAAAAAAAAAGACATAGCCCAAAAGATCATTTTGTCTCTAATTGTTTTCATGGAAGATGTTGAGACATAATACGTCTTAACTGCAGCTTGGACCCCAGGAGTTTGTCCTGCTTTAATCTTTTTTAGTACCTACAAATTAAGCATTTTGTTATGTTGGAACTTTTTATAGATTCCACACCTTTTTTGTTCAGAAATAGAGTTGCTTGTTCAGGAAAATAAACAAAATTGAGCATGTTTCTAATTGTTTTTGTATTCTGCTTAAAACCGTCCTAAAACAGAGCACATTACTTTTTATTGCTTTATATGAAATTAACATGAGAAAAAAAAAACATCGCAAAATTTCAGAAAAGCTGCCGCAAAATCAAGCATTTCTGGCTGCAGAAATCACAAAAAAAGTTGCAAAATCCTGGAGGGTGTAACGGGATTCTTCCTGGGAAGGAGAGGCGGACCAAAATGCAGCGTGGTTATAATTCATGGTTCTTTAATAATGAAACTATACATGAATAAACTACAAAATAAGAAATGTGAAAACCCGAAACAGTCCCATGTGGTACAAACACTGACACAGGAGACACACTATACAAAAACAATAAACGAAATAAACGACCGTGAAGCTAATGAGAACTGTGCTGACACAAGCAATCAACATAGACAATCACCCACAAACAAACAGTGAAACCCAGGCTACCTAAGTATGATTCTCAGAGACAACTAATGAAACCTGCCTCTGATTGAGAACCATACTAGGCCGAAACATACAAATCCCAAAATCATAGAAAAACAAACAGACTGCCCACCCCAACTCAGCCCTGACCATACTAAATAATGACAAAACAACGGAAATAAAGGTCAGAACGTGACAGAGGGACTGATCATTTACAAACAAAGCATGTGTTTAGTTAGTCCTCGAGATCAGAGGCAGTAGGGATGACCAGGGATGTTCGGTTGATAAGTGCGTGAATTGGAGTAAAAAGTACAATATTTTCTTAAGAAGTGAAGTAAAAGTAGTCTAAAACATAAATAGTAAAGTTAAGTACAGATACCCCAAAACATTACTTAAGTAGTTTTTAAAGTATTTTTACATACTAAGTATTTTACACCTCTGGATAAAACCTACCCAATTATGGTCTCCCCATCAAACGTCTGAGGCAGCATCTGGCTCCCCCAAAAAACAGTTCTCAATCTGTAGAAATAGAGAGTTGAGGCAGAATTCATCAGTGACACATGGAATGAAAAAAGGTGTTGCTAATACTGGACATTTCTGATGTACTGTATTATTAGTAATCACATCCAGTCCCACTTTGTGGATGTGTTGAGTGCCAGATCCCTCTCCATTCAGAGATGTCAATATCAAGCCTGTCTGTCAGGACTCCATCACATCATCTTACACGTTTCCAAGTGCTGGCTCCATAGATGCATATATGAACACATATACAGTCACTGTTCTATCACCAATGGCAGTTATGAATGGTGATATCTGACAAACCAGCATATACTATGTTGAAGTTTGAACAGGTCAGACTACATCTACCTAATTCTGGTTTCCCCATTGAGGGCCGTTGGTGAGCAGACAAACAGTGAGGTTGGAGGTGAGGTCTTTGCCAGCGCCCCAATGATGGGCATGGCAGCGTAGATCAGCTCCTGGCTGATGGAATGGAACCAACCGATTCGTTGCATTCACCTTTCATAAAATGTCAAGTGAAGTAGAATGGTGAACACAGCGAACAGGCTGCTTACACCAGATTAGGTTATGCCCTGGACATTATATGCATCTAAGAAGTGGAAAATAACAAACAAATAATCAGCTTACATAAATGATATTTCATAATTGTGTTATCAAAGTAATGAAGTGGGTAAACTTATGTATTTGTACAAATGATGAGCCTGATGAGTAGTGGAGAGGGTAGCAAGTTTTAAGTTCCTCGGCATACACATCACAGACAAACTGAATTGGTCCACTCACACAGACAGCATCGTGAAGAAGGCGCAGCAGCGCCTCTTCAACCTCAGGAGGCTGAAGAAATTTGGCTTGTCACCAAAAGCACTCACAAACTTCTACAGATGCACAATCGAGAGCATCCTGGCGGGCTGTATCACCGCCTGGTATGGCAACTGCACCACCCTCAACCGTAAGGCTCTCCAGAGGGTAGTGAGGTCTGCACAACGCATCACCGGGGGCAAACTACCTGCCCTCCAGGACACCTACACCACCCGATGTCACAGGAAGGCCATAAAGATCATCAAGGACATCAACCACCCGAGCCACTGCCTGTTCACCCCGCTATCATCCAGAAGGCGAGGTCAGTACAGGTGCATCAAAGCTGGGACCGAGAGACTGAAAATCAGCTTCTATCTCAAGGCCATCAGACTGTTAAACAGCCACCACTAACACTGAGTGGCTGCTGCCAACACACTGACACTGACTCAACTCCAGCCACTTTAATAATGGGAATTGATGGGAAATGATGTAAATATATCACTAGCCACTTTAAACAATGCTACCTTATATAATGTTACTTACCCTACATTATTCATCTCATATGCATACGTATATACTGTACTCTATATCATCGACCGTATCCTTATGTAATACATGTATCACTAGCCACTTTAAACTATGCCACTTTGTTTACATACTCATCTCATTTGTACATACTGTACTCGATACCATCTACTGTATCTTGCCTATGCTGCTCTGTACCATCACTCATTCATATATCCTTATGTACATATTCTTTATCCCCTTACACTGTGTACAAGACAGTAGTTTTGGAATTGTTAGTTAGATTACTTGTTATTACTGCATTGTCGGAACTAGAAGCACAAGCATTTCGCTACACTCGCATTAACATCTGCTAACCATGTGTATGTGACAAATAAAATTTGATTTGATTTGATTTGAAAGCTGTCGCCGCTGACCGGTGAAGATTGCTGGCCGGATACTTGCTGACAGTTCCATTCAGAGGAATGCTCACAGCTAGGGCATGTTTGAATGACGCTGACTATCCCCAGCCCCTTGCTGGTTTTCTCTATGCTGCATGTTCAGCTGCAAACTCTCCAACAACTGTAACATGCATTCTTATGAGGTGTTGACTGGGAGGGCTTGTGACAGGGTGACATAATAGGACAGCCAAGTGGTAAATTGCAATTTGTTCTGAAGAAAGGACAAAGATATTTGCTAATGCACTTCACAACCAGCATTGCACTGCTTGGCTGGGGAATTAGCCTACTAATTTATCAAGACAGCTATTTTTTTAATATAACTTTTCACATTTCACATTACGTGTCATTGTTGATGAAGGAGTTTGTGTCATCAGGGCAGTAACTTTGGTCACTATCAGAGGCCTCATGGAGTGTCCTTTTGATAGAAATCGAGGGAGACTCTGGCAACAACGGAGGTGTTATATGGGTACTTACTTTTATTCTGAATTTAGTGGTTTTTGGAGGTCGCTAAAAAAATTATGCCCACCTTTGCTCCTTCTGGTAGGTCCCGGCATCCCTTCATGACCATTGGATCAGCCTGGAAAGTGTTACGCTCGTCGAAATGATCGGGTAGGCGTACATTTTGTCTTTATTAAAAATGAACACCTAAAAACAACAAAAGGAAAACTAGCGTAATGTTCGGTAGGCTACCCAGAGCTGTACAAAAACAACATCCCACTAAGGTGGCAAAACAGGCTACCTAAGTATGATTCCCAATCAGAGACAACGATAGACAGCTGTCCCTGATTGAGAACCATACCCGGCCAAACCATAGAAATAAAGAACATAGAGTTTCCCACCCGAGTCACACCCTGACCAACCAAACATAGAGAATAAAAAGATCTCTAAGGTCAGGGCGTGACAGTACCCCCCCAAAGGTGTGGACTCCGGCCGCAAACCTGACACTATAGGGGAGGGTCCGGGTGGGCATCTATCCTGGTGGCGGCTCCTGTGCGGGACGCACAACCCGCTCCACCTCTGGCTCCCCCCACTTTGGTGGCGCCTCTGGTGCGGGGACCCTCGCCGCAGGCCCCGGACTGGGGACCCTCGTTGCAGGCACTGGAGATCTGGTGCTTATCCTTGGCACCACTCTTCAGGCTGAATGCGCACTTTAGCCCAGCACCTCCAGAGCGCAGGTCAAACCAGGCTGTGGGGGGGCACTGGAGATCTGGTGCTTATCCTTGGCACCACTCTTCAGGCTGAATGCGCACTTTAGCCTGGCACCTCCAGAGCGCAGGTCAAGCCAGGCTGTGGGGGGGCACTGGAGATCTGGTGCTTAGAACTTTCACCGCTCCTCGTGGCTGAATGCCCACTTTAGCTCGGCACGTGCGGAGCGGAGGCACAGGACGCACCGGAGACACAGTGCGCAGAGCCGGCGCAGGATACCCTGGGCCAAAACGGCGCACCGAAGACCAAGAGCGCTGAGCTGGCACAATCTGCCCTGGCTGGATGCCCACTCTAGCGTGGCACTTGCGGAGAGCTGGCTCCGAGCGCACCGGGCTGTGCACGCGCACTCTTCAGGCTGAATGCGCACTTTAGCCCAGCACCTCCAGAGCGCAGGTCAAACCAGGCTGTGGGGGGGCACTGGAGATCTGGTGCTTATCCTTGGCACCACTCTTCAGGCTGAATGCGCACTTTAGCCCGGCACCTCCAGAGCGCAGGTCAAGCCAGGCTGTGGGGGGGCACTGGAGATCTGGTGCTTAGAACTTTCACCGCTCCTCGTGGCTGAATGCCCACTTTAGCTCGGCACGTGCGGAGCGGAGGCACAGGACGCACCGGAGACACAGTGCGCAGAGCCGGCGCAGGATACCCTGGGCCAAAACGGCGCACCGAAGACCAAGAGCGCTGAGCTGGCACAATCTGCCCTGGCTGGATGCCCACTCTAGCGTGGCACTTGCGGAGAGCTGGCTCCGAGCGCACCGGGCTGTGCACGCGCACTGGAGACAGTGCGCTTTACCGCATAACACGGTGCCTGACCAGTACCACGCTCCTAGCCGTGAGCACGGGGAGTTAACTCCGCCAACCTCCCCGTGTGCCCCAATTTTTGGGGGGGAGTGGCTTCTCGGGTTTCCGTCGATGACTTTTCTCCTCATATCGTTACCACTCTAACTCGCTGCCTCTAACTCTTTGAACGGCGATATTCTCCAGCCTGCGTCCAGGGTCCTTTACCGTCTAGGATCTCCTCCCACGTTCACTCGTCCTGTCCACACTGCTTGGTCCTTCTTCGGTGGGATGTTCTGTTACGCTCGTCGAAATGATCGGACCGGCCTCCCGGGTGGCGCAGTGGCTAAGGGCGCTGTACTGCAGCGCCAGCTGTGCCATCAGAGACCCTGGGTTCGTGCCCAGACTCTGTCGTAACCGGCCGCGACCGGTTACGGTTACAGTTACAGAATCCCACAAAATCCCACAAAACAGGCTACCTAAGTATGATTCCTAATCAGATACAAAGATAGACAGCTGTCCCTGATTGAGAACCATACCTGGCCAAAACATAGAGTTTCCCACCCGAGTCACACCAACCAAACATAGAGAATAAAAATATCTCTATGGTCAGGGCAACTGTGCACTTCCTCCAACAGAAAACAGGGTCAACACCTGTCATCATCCCTCAATTATAAACATACTGTAGCTCGAGAAATAATGTAATCTCGTTTGGAAGATAATTATATGCTTTACAGGTGCAGACTGACTGGCTCCAGACTGGATTCGGGGCGGTCACTTCGTTACACTATGCAACCAACTGTAACATGTTTAAAAATATATATATATTTCACCTTTATTTAACCAGGTAGGCTAGTTGAGAACAAGTTCTCATTTGCAACTGCGACCTGGCCAAGATAAAGCATAGCAATTCGACACATACAAAACACAGTGTTAAACAAAACATACAGTCAATAAAACAGTAGAAAAAAAGTCTATGTACAGTGAGTGCAAATGAGGTAAGATAAGGGAGTTAAGGCAATAAATAGGCCATGGTGGCGAAGTAATTACAATATAGCAATTAAACACTGGAATGGTAGATGTGCAGAAGATGAATGTGCAAGTAGAGATACTGGGGTGCAAAGGAGCAAGATAAATAAATACTGCATGGGGATGAGGTAGGTAGATAGATGGGCTATGTACAGGTGCAGTGATCTGTGAGCTGCTCTGACAGCTGGTGCTTAAAGCTAGTGAGGGAGATATGAGTCTCCAGCTTCAGAGATTTTTGCAGTTCGTTCCAGTCATTGGCAGCAGAGAACTGGAAGGAAAGACGACCAAAGGAGGAATTGGCTTTGGGGGTGACCAGTGAGATATACCTGCTGGAGCCCGTGCTACGAGTGGATGCTGCTATGGTGACCAGTGAGCTGAGATAAGGCGGGGCTTTACCTAGCAGAGACTTGTAGATGACCTGTAGCCAGTGGGTTTGGCGACGCGTATGAAGCGAGGGCCAACCAACGAGAGCGTACAGGTC
Organism: Oncorhynchus clarkii lewisi; assembly: GCF_045791955.1. Lineage (NCBI taxonomy): Eukaryota > Metazoa > Chordata > Actinopteri > Salmoniformes > Salmonidae > Oncorhynchus > Oncorhynchus clarkii. Next base: position 16,410,487 of record NC_092171.1, on the reverse strand, counting down.
GCAATGGTTGGTAGTGTATGGGGCTTTGTGACAAAACGGATGGCACTGTGATAGACTGCATCCAGTTTGTTGAGTAGAGTGTTGGAGGCTATTTTATAGATCACATCACCAAATTCGAGGATCGGTAGGAAGGTCAGTTTTACGAAGGTATGTTTGGCAGCATTTATTTGATTTTTTTATTTTACCTTTACCTTTATTTAACCTTTATTTACCTTTATTTAACCAGTTAAGAACAAATTCTTATTTTCAATGACGGCCTGGGAACAGTGGGTTAACTGCCTGTTCAGGGGCAGAACGACAGATTTGTACCTTGTCAGCTCGGGGGTTTGAACTCGCAACCTTCCGGTTACTAGTCCAACGCTCTAACCACTAGGCTACCCTGCCGCCCATGAGGGAAGGATGCTTTCTTGCGATATAGGAAGCCAATTCTAGATTTAATTTGGATTGGAGATGCTTAATGTCAGTCTGGAAGGAGGGTTTACAGTCTAACCAGATACCTAGGTATTTGTAGTTGTCCACGTATTCTAAGTCAGAGCCGTCCAGAGTAGTGATGCTGGACAGGCGAGCAGGTGCGGGCAGTGATCGATTGAATAGCATGCATTTAGTTTTCCCTGCGTTTAAGAGCAGTTGGAGGCCACGGAAGGAGAGTTGTATGGCATTGAAGCTCGTCTGGAGGTTAGTTAACACAGTGTCCAAAGAGGGCCAGAAGTATACAGAATGGTGTCGTCTCCGTAGAGGTCCGGACAACAGGCCCTCCAATTTGACACACTGGACTCTATCAGAGAAGTAGTTGGTAAACCAGGCGAGGCAATCGTTTGAGAAACCAAGGCTGTCGAGTCTGCCAATAAGAATGTGGGGATTGAGTCGAAAGCCTTGGCCAGGTCGATGAATACAGCTGCACAGTAATGTCTCTTATCGATGGTGGTTATGATGTCGTTTAGGACCTTGAGCGTGGCTGAGGTGCACCCATGACCAGCTCTGAAACCAGATTGCATAGCGGAGAAGGTACAGTGGGATTCGAAATGGTCGGTAGTGGGCAGCTGGGAGGAGGTGCTCTTATTCTCCATTAACTTTACAGTACTACAGGATGCAAATTTCTGTTTGAAAAAGCTAGCCTTAGCTTTCCTAACTGCCTGTGTATATTTGTTCCTAACTTCCCTGAAAAGTTGCATATCACGGGGGCTATTCGATACTTATGCAGAACGCCACAGGATGTTTTTGTGCTGGTCAAGGGCAGACAGGTCTGGAGTGAACCAAGGACTATATCTATTCCTAGTTCTACATTTTTGGAATGGGGCATGCTTATTTAAGATGGTGAGGAAAGCACTTTTAAAGAATAGCCAGGCATCATCTACTGACGGGATGAGGTCAATGTCATTCCAGGATAACTCGGCCAGGTCAATTAGAAAGGCCTGCTCGCAGAAGTGTTTTAAGGAGCGTTTGACAGTGATGAGTGGAGGCCGTTTGACCGCTGACCCATTACGGATGCAGGCAATGAGGCAGTGATCGCTGAGATCTTGATTGAAAACAGCAGAGGTGTATTTGGAGGGTGAGTTAGTTAGGATGACATCTATGAGGGTGCCCGTGTTTATGGATTTGGAGTTGTACCTGGTAGGTTCAGCCCCCTCCTGTACTGCCTGTTCACACATGACTGCGTGGCCACTCACGCCTCCAACTCAATCATCAAGTTTGCGACGACACAACTGTAGTTGGCATAATTACCAACAATGCCGAGACAGCCTACAGGGAGGAGGTGAGTGCCCTGGGAAAGTGGTGCCAGGAAAATAACCTCACTCAATGTCAACAAAACAAAGGAGCTGATCGTGAACTTCAGGAAACAACAGAGGGGCAAACTACCTGCCCCCCAGGACACCTACAGCACCCAATATCACAGGAAGGCCAAAAAGATAATCAAGGACATCAACCACCCAAGCCACGGCCTGTTCACCCCGCTATCATCCAGAAGGCGAGATCAGTACAGGTGCATCAAAGCTGGGACCGAGAGATTGAAAAACAGCTTCTCTCAAGGGCATCAGACTGTTAAATAGCCATCACTAGCCGGCTTCCACCTGGTTACGCAACCCTGCACCTGAGAGGCTGCTGCCCTATATACATAGACTTGGAATCACTGGCCACTTTAATAATGGAACACTAGTCACTTTAATAATGTTTACATACTGCTTTACTCATCTCATATGCATATACTGTATTCTATTCTACTGTATTTTAGTCAATGCCACTGACATTTCTCTATATAATATTTATATATTTCTTAATTCCATTTTTTTACTTTTAGATTTGTGTGTATTGTTGTGACTTGTTAGATACTACTGAGCTGTTGGAGCTAGGAACACAAGCATTTCAATGCACCCGAAATAACATCTGCTAAATATGTGTGACCAATAAAATTTGATTTGATTTGATGTTTGGATGTGTGTCCTGATGTGAGGAAATGTTTAACTGTATGTGTGGATCTGCTGGCTCAATATGCTATGATAGTTTGAGGTTAGCTAGCTGGTGTGTTGATTTACTGGTGTGCCAGCCTGGTCTCAGAGCACTTCCTTTTTTTCTTCCATCCCATCCCTAGGAGGGGTGCGTCACTTGAGTCACTGAGTCACTGACGTGATCTTCCTGAGCAGGTTTGGCGCCCCCCTCGGGTTCGTGCCATGGGGGAGATCTTCGTGGGCTATACTAGGCCTTGTCTCTGGGTAGTAAATTGGTGGCTTGAAGATATCCCTCTAGTGGTGTGGGGGCTGTGCTTTGGCAAAGTGGGTGAGGTTACATCCTGCCTGGTTGGCCCTGTCCGGGGGTGTCATCGGAAGGGGCCACAGTGTCTCCCAAGCCCTCCTGTCTCAGCCTCCAGTATTTATGCTGCAACAGTTTGTGTCGGGGGCTAGGGTCAGTCTGTTATATCTGGAGTATTTATCCTGTCTAATCCGGTGTCCTGTGTGGATTTAAGTATGCTCCCTCTAATTCTCTCTCTCTCCCTCTCCCTCCCCTCCCGGAGGACCTGAGCCCTTGGACCATGTCTCAGGACTACCTGGCCTGATGACTCCTTGCTGTCCCCAGTCCATCTGGTCGTGCTGATGCTACAGTTTCAACTGTTCTGCCTGCAGCTATGGAACCCTGACCTGTTCATCGGACGTGCTACTTTTTCGCGGCCCGGCTGTTTTCGACTGTCTCTCTCTACCGCACCTGCTGTCTTTAACTCAATGCTCGGCTATGAAAAGCCATTTACTCCTGAGGTGCTGACCTGTTGCACCCTCTACAACCACTGTGATTATTCTTATTATTTGACCCTGCTGGTCATCTATGAACATTTTAACATCTTGGCCATGTACTGTTATAATCTCAACCCGGCACAGCCAGAAGAGGACTGGCCACCCCTCAGAGCCTGGTTCCTCTCTAAGTTTCTTCCTAGGTTCCTGCCTTTCTAGGGAGTTTTCCCTAGCCACTGTGCTTCTACATCTGCATTGCTTGCTGTTTGGGGTTTTGGGCTGTGTTTCTCTATAGCACTTTGTGACATTGGCTGATGTAAAAAGGGCTTTATAAATACATTTTATTCATTGATTGAAAGTTGCCTGTGCAGCCTGCTAGAAGCATGAATTGTCAAACCAGGAGCCGGAGGCATGGTCAATCTTCAGTCTCAAATGGCTGTGATCCTTTGAACGTGTTGGAGGCGATGAAACAATGGCGCCCCATTCAATGAAGGGAAGCGAAGTGGGTGGAGGTGCGATTTGCACGTGGAGCTTGGAAAAAGAGGGCATGAATTGTTGACATAATTCTGATTCAAAATCAACCTTAATTTACTTGTTGTGACTCCGGTCAATGGATTCATTGGACTTAGTGTAAAGGTGGGGAGGTGAAGGAACATCCACATTAGGATAACATATTCTCCTGGCCAGACTAGACGGTTACATAACTCATAAGGGGATCAGCTAAACTTTGACAAGGCTGAAATTATTTGGAATTATTACCTGTTTAATAATTCAACATTTCAAACCAAGGGCACCAACCGGCTTAAAAAGAGGCGTAAAATGTACAACCACTCTCTGAGAGGAAGGTTTAGAAAGTTAATGAGATGTGCTCAGCCAGGCATGTACAGTACTCCGCAAGGGGTAGCCCAAGGTAACTTCTTTAAATGGCTCATCTGATATTAATGGTTCACTGTACATGTGTGTGTGGAGAGAGAGAGAGATTTTTAAAAGAGTATGTGAGTTTCCAGGCGTCTTACATCTCCCACAAGGCACTGCAGCAGAACAGCCGAGCCTTGGGGCATCTTCAAGACACAGCTTGACTCCTCTGACACACCCATACACAACCGACAGACACACACACCACTGTCACATACAGGAAACACATGCCTGTGTTAAACACACAAGCCTCTTACTGAGGAGGGTGACTGGGTCTTTGAAGACCCTCCATGGCATCTGACAAGACATACACACAGAGACACTGCTATATAAATATGTTCTTTCATGTTACTCTGTCAAATTACTTTGAAATGTACTATAAAATCCTTCAGTCACACACGGCATATAGCTTAGCAAGGTGTTGTTCCACCACAGTAGCCTTGTGTCAAGGGTTTGTAAGAACTAATGTACTGCTGATACAGAGTAAACCTCAAAGTCCAGATGCCCAAAAAACACCTTTATCATAAGGAGCAGTAAGGAAAGCCATGGCGATGTGGAGCTAAAGGGGTTGTGTGGTTGGTTCCCCTGGTCTGATAGACTTACGAGGCCCATGATGCCTCCTGGCACTGATCACGTTCTCCTGCTCAACGGAGAATGACTCCGTACCTCCTAAAAAAACACCCAGTGCTCCGCTTCCATAAACACCCCACACACTATAAACGTGACGACTTTTTTTACGACCTGGTAAAACACCAAGGTTTTATTCTCCTGGAGGACCTAATGTTTCCCAGGATCCCGAGCGGGCCCCCCTTCATCTGTGGCACAAAAGCAAGGAGGAACGGTATTTGGAGGGAATTTCTATTTGGATGGAACTACAGGGTAGGTCAGGCAAGCACCGCTCAGTTTGAACGTTGTTTTTCTCGCTGCGGCCTGTTGAGTGGAGCATAGGCATTCGGGATGTTAGATGTCAGGTTGAATTAGATTGCTTTGTGCAGCTTTCCATGGGCTGCACCACCTAGGCAGACAGGCAGATACTGCATAGTCAACCACAGATAAAACATATATCCTCCAATCCGTTGTTGTTTACTCACTGTGAAAAGTGTCCTGTGATTTTTTTCCTTCTCTGTAAACCATGCACATCCCATAACCATTCTGCTGACTTCTTGGTGACATAATACAGACCTGCAGGCTAGGTAAACCTTATACTCACACATCTATCCACTTTTCCTTTATACATAGATGTTATTAGGTTACATCAGTGTCTGGACTCTGTTACTCCTACTGACCCTGCTATGAGGTCCTGAGGTCAGAGGTTAGGGGGTAAGGGTGTCTTATCAGACACGATGGGATCAACCTGTCCTTTATTACAGTGGCCTGTCACCGATCACGACGTTCAAAGTAACCAAGTGTATCATGATCTGACATTAGGTTCTCTACATGCACAGACAAAGATGTGCACAGACAGAGACATGCAGATGAACAAAGCCTATAAGCATGAACGTGAAGAAACACACAAACATACAGCGCATGCATATGAATGACATGAATCTACCAGCACACAGTGGTATTTTGTATCTGCAGTAAAGAGGACAGCGTTTAAAGAAAGAAAGGGAGCAGGAGAATGAATCGGAGGCATGGCTAAAGTCTGGATCTGAGCTCATTCATCAAGGTGGAGCAGGCACCCAGAGGAAATTGGGTTAAGGGGAGAAAACAAATCAGAATTTCCTTCGAAGACCTGCCTGTCTAACTGCTGGGAGGGAGCTGCTCTGCTGAAACTTTGAAGAATACATTTTGTTTTTGTCTAGCAGGTAGTGTAGCAGCTCAACCCCAAGCCTATGAGAACAGAGTAATAATCTTTCTAGACAGGGATTTCCACTGTGTTTTGTTCTCTGGACGCCTCACCAGAAGCTGTACAGATGAAAGTGAGGAAATATTAGACAAAACGGTGGAATTAGTTTCAGAGGCATATTTCACATATGTCTGCATGCTGTTGTTGCTTTGTTGTGTCAGAGGTACAGATGATACATCAGTGGAACAAAGCCAACAAGTGGCTCAACATTCCTCTTAAGGATTTTCTGTAGGATCCTGAGTTTTTCCTTATCATGCCCGAGGAGAAAAACTCCTGCCAATATTTTCCTGGTCAAACCATGTGATCAGCGAAAACTCCTGGCCCTGACAGGTAGACATGATGATAATCTGTGATTGGCCAAACTGTGTTGATTACAGCAGCTTCCTGTGAGGCGATGGCTCACTGGATCTCCACCGAGCTGAAGAAACATAAACATTGGAGATGGTGGATGTGTTTTGCTACCTGGAGAGAGCTGTGGAGGAAGAGGCTAAAGAGGAAGAGGCTAAACTGCTCCTCCATTACTTCACAACAAGACAGGAGATATATTCTATTCACACTCCATGCCAAGGGAGAACGTACGTGCTACTGCATACTTCATACACAGTACCTCACACATCCTTGGCATTTGCACATCAGTGTGTACACAGAGAGAGAGAGAGAGAGAGAGAGAGAGAGAGAGAGAGAGAGAGAGAGAGACCCTTCTCAACTCACTTTCATCAGTGTCTGTACCTCAGATCCTGTGGAATCTTTGCGTCTGTGATCCTGGGTTGAGGAGCAGCTCTAATTGGTGCAGGCTGGGGATGGATATGTTCTCTGGGGCTGAGGGGTCGACGGGGTCACCCTTCATTAGTAAGGGAGCGGGACCGTTTCTTGTCTCCCTGTGGTGCATCTCCATCCACACAACCTTCATCTCATCTATCATGACTGACAGCAGGGATCCAATGCGCATACATGTCTGCTTCATGTACTTGAAGTTAGTTACCAGAGCAGGAGCCATGCTTCGAAAGCTGCATTTCATGCAGTGACAATGATAAGAGGCAGTTCAGGACGCTGCACTGTATATGATTTTAAATGCATTGAGATGGGCTTCTTAGTGCAGAGGCAATTACACCACATCATGCAGCAACCTGGTCTCAGAGCATTTCGTATGATTCTGTACGTAAATATGATACACTCCATTTAGTATGATATGTTACATTTCATATGATATGTATTAATTTGTGGATGTCCATCATCCATTTCATATGATATGTTACAAATTACAATTCGTATATGTTGCAAATTTGCAGTATGTTATGAATTCCAATTTGTTGTGGCTAATGTTAGCTAGGTGGCTAACGGTAGCATTAGCTAGGCTAGGGGTTAGGGTTAAGGTTAAGGTTAGGAGTTAGGTTAAAGGGTTAAGGTTAGGGGAAGGGTTAGCTAAAAGGGTTAAGGTCAGTGTTAGTGGAAGGTTAAGCTAACATGCTAAGTAGTTGAAAAGTAGCTAAAAGGTAGTAAGTACTAGTTGAAAAGTTGCTAATTGGCTAAAATGCTAAAGTTGTACGTGATGAGATTCGAACACGCTAACCAGGCTGCCCACAGAACAAAATTGTGTTATATCAGTATCTGTATCAGTAGGACAAGTACATTTCATTAGTCTATACCATCTTCTTGGGAATAACCAGAGCACTAGAGAAGTAGAAACACAGACCAAACCGACAGGGATCAAGGCTCTTTAAATTAAAGCAGACATATCTTAGGGATTTTTCATCAATATTTCAAGAATGCTTATTAGCTGTGTCACAGCCTCGCTGAGCTGAGGAGCCAGAGTGATTCTTTAACATGGATTCTCTGTCTGCTCCTCACAATACTCTATTCTGAATATTTCATCAAACAGACAACAATTAAAGAGGTGCAATATTCATTTTCTCTAGAGCGAAGATTAATCTCTCCACTTTCCTTCCCTCTCCTCTACCCTCTTTTTCTCCTCTCTCCCTTCCCCTCTCCTCTTCTCTCCTCTCAGAGATTTCAAAGAGCCACAAAGGCTTGGAAAAGATAAGTTCTCCCTACCACTTACTGGACCTAATTATAAAGTGTTTCCCAACGCTCCTTTCACCTTGAACTGAAAGTGTACTTAGAGATAGGGTGACAGACTTGTACTTACTTGTGCAGTCAGAGAACTTTCAGCAAAGCCCATATGAGGGAATTTATTACATTTCCTCCACACATTTTTAAGCAGCCCTCATGACTCAAATTGTGTGCGGAAGACGAAGAAAGAGGAGCCATGCGTGTCTGACACAGAGTTAGAAAAACAGCCTGAGGATTCAGGTGTTGGGTAGATAGTGAATGAAATGTAGGAATGAATGCCCCGGAACCTGTTTACAACATTCCTGCACGCTAAGGGAATAAGAGACATAGCTGAGCTGAACCAAGTGGATAACATCACTAACGATGTTAGATATTTACCTATTCATGTTAAATTAAAACATCCCCTCACCACTCAGTCGGTCCTTTTTGAGGTGTGCTAAAATAGTGCTTCCAACTCCAGTACAGTTTCAGTTAACCTGTAGAAACGGCAAACACAACTGTCATGCCTCTAGCACAGGCAGCATCAGGCAGTCTCCCTTCACTGACTTGCCTGCCTGGAATAGATTGGAGCCTTAGTGGCAAAAGTGCAGAGGTGGCTGAAAGTGACTAGTTCAATGATTCCATATAAAAGCTAAGCTCTGGAGTGCTGTGTGTTATTGGGGTGCAGTGCTAATGGTCTGTTGCTGTGCTGTGGAGTGGAGGGGCTGGAGAGTTGGAGATGTGTCCCAGCTAGCACATTCGGTACCTTGGAAGCTGTGGGAACATACGTTTTTGGTTTCCGATTGGTTCTGGGAACAAAGCCATACGTTTCCTGACCAGTAAAACTGAAAGTTCTTTATGTTCTGAGAACGGAAGAGAAAATTTGTCCTGTCCTGGAAACTGAAATTTTTAGGTTGCAGGGAGGGTCTAAGAACATTTTACTATTGTCCCCTGAATGTCTTCACACTGTTTTGCAATGAAGGTCTACAGTAGTCTCAACAATGCACTCTAGGCTAGCACCATTAGCTCTTTTGTCTAACTATGTAGTGTGTTGTGTTATTTATTTTGTCTTCCCAGTCAAATCCTGTCCTGCCCCGAGTGGAAACATTGAGCTCTTCTCCAACACCATCCATCCTGTTTTTTGGTGTGTTTTTTGGTACTTTTCTATTTCATGGTATTCAATTGGTAGTTACAGTCTTGTCCCATCGCGGCAACTTCCGTACGGACTCGGGAGAGGCGAAGGTCGAGAGCCATACGTCCTCCGAAACACGACTCTGCCTAGCCGTACTGCTTCTTGACACACTGCTCGTTTAACCCGGAAGCCAGCCGCACCAATGTGTCGGAGGAAACACCATTCAACTGGCGACACAAGGAGTCGATAGAGCACGATGGGACAAGGACATCCTGGCTGGTCAAACCCTCCCCTAACCCGGACGACGCTGGGCCAATTGTGCGCTGCCTCGTGGGTCTACCGGTCGCGGCCGACGACACAGCCTGGGATTGAACACGGGTCTGTAGTGATGCCTCTAGCACTGCGATGCTCGGGAGGTGATGAGCCTGTCCTGCACTGAAACCTATGAACACCTCAACCCCTGTCATGCACTGACGTCAACCTTCTAAACACCTTAACTCATGCCTCATACAATCACTGATTCAATCACTATGATCGCTATGATCCCTTCCCAACACTGTGTGGAGGCTACTGAGAGGAGGACGGCTCATAATAATGTCTGGAATGGAGCTGAACACACTTAACAAGACAGAGGATAGAGACAGTTTTGTTGACGCTGAGAACAGAATTTTATATTTTTAAATAACATTCTTAGAATGTTCTTTGAATGTTACTAATGTTTTCTTGTGGTTTTGTTTTTATGTTTTACTTTAAATAGAACCATGAGGAAACCTGTAAGAAACATTATGCTGAAGTACTGAAATTCCCACAGAAGAACATTGTTTCTTAACGTTCTATGAACGCTCTGAGAAAATTACTTTAAATAGAACCATGACGAAACATGTAGGAAACTTTATGCTGAAGTATTGAAATCCCCACATATGAATGTTGTTAATGTTGTCTGAACTATTTGAGAACGTTGGAAATATCAAATTAGGTGGAGAATGTTCCTAGAACAGTACCAAAAATGGTATTAAATGTAACCATGTTTGAAGTAATGATATACCAAGAAAATTATTTTATCAAATTCATTAAATTTGTTGAGAATGATTCCAAAGCCAGTAAAGAACAAGAAGGCCTGCACACTGCTAACGCTCCAAATTCACCGCTTTTTATTGACAATCGATCCTTCGTCAGGTCAAACTAATTTTCCAAAGCCAAGCAACTATCCTGCACCATTCCCAGGACTTTGTGGGAAGGTTGTATGCAAAATAACCATAGGACAACCACGCTCTCACTAAGCTCTAAGAAACATATGGTTCTCAGAACGTTATGTGCTACCTGGGGTCTCAGTGGTGGGTAAAATTGTCTAATAAAAGCCTCATTCTCTTTCCCCCTCTGTTTCAGTCCACCTCATCTATCAATGGAGACAATCACAGAGACAATGTCAGGCCGTCGTAGCGGGACCAAAGAGCCTCCACGGTCTTGGCTAGGAAAACAAATATTATGCCATAGCTGGAAAGAACATTATGTATACATTTATTGTTGTTTTAACAAGAGGTTTATTGTGTTGTGACCCTGCTTTCGCATTATGTCCTGTTAGGTGTTGTATTTGGACAGGGAGCAGCTTGGTACGTGTGTGGATCACATGAATTTACTGTGTGCAGTGTGCAGACTAGATCAGAGGCCAGGGCTCTATTCTCTCAGTAAGATCTCAAGGGTCTGAATCTTATATAGAAAACGTTCTGTGTGATAATTCAAGAACTGTATGTAGCCATGAGAGATGAGAGTGTGTGTCTGGTACTATATGGTGGGGTGAAGCACTCTTAAATCAGGCTGGTTATTACCGCGACGATGAGGAGCTATGGCCTCTGATGGCTGTTTATGGGTCTGGGCCTTGCATCTCAAACAGCCTTGACCATTTCATCAGCCCACACACTCCAGAAAAGGTTTCTCACAGTCACTGGAGGGCCGTGGAACCTAATGACATGATGAGATAATGTACAGCCACTTATAGAAAACATTTCATCCACACTCATAACTTACTTGAACTCTATACTGGACAACAGGCATACGCCCACATAATGGGACTGTCACACTTTATGTGGATAGTCCAGATTTTCCATCTGTAGACGCTCTACAGAGAGTTTGTTGATAGTATGACCATCTGTTGATAAGCAACTGCTTCCTAAGGTTACGGGTAGGGTTATGTTTAGAATGAGGATTAAGGTAAGCGTTAACGTTAGGGTTCAAATCAAATCAAATGTTATTTGTCACACGCTTCATAAACAACAGGTGTAAGCTAACAGTGAAATGCTTAATTACAGGCTGTTCACAACATTTCAAAGAGAAATAAGACAAGGAATAAATACACAATGTGTAATGATAACTTGGCTATATACACTGGGTAGCAGTACTGTGTCAATGTGCAGGGGTACGAGATATTGCGGTAGATATGTACATATACAGTGCATTCGAAAAGTATTCAGACCAAATTACTGTTTTCACATTTTGTTACATTACAGCTTTATTCTAAAATAGATTCAATTGTTTTTTCACTCGTCAAACTACACACAATACCCCATAATGACATAGCAAAAACAGTTAAAAAAAAAAAGAATTGGTGCATTTATAATTTATAACTCTAAGCGGGCTGTAGTGTGCCTTTTTCTGAGGAGTGGCTTTCGTCTGGCCACTCTACCATAATGACCTGATTTCTGCAGAGATGGTTGTCCTTCTGGAAGGTTCTCCCATCTCCACAAAGGAACTTTGGAGCTCTGTCAGAGTGACCATCACGGTTTGGTCACCTCCCTGACTAAGGCCCTTTTCCCCCGATTGCTCAGTTTGGAAAGAGTTAGAAAGAGTCTTGGTGGTTCCAAAGTTCTTCCATTTAAGAATGATGGAGGCCACTGTGTTCTTGGGGACCTTAAATGCTGCAGAAATGTTTTGGTACCCTTCCCCAGATCTATGCCTTGACACAATCCTGTCTCGGATCAATTCCTTCAACCTCATGGCTTAGTTGTTGCTCTAACATGCACTGTCAACTGTGGGACACTTTATAGACCACTATGTGCCTTTCCAAATCATGTCCAATCATTTGAATTTACCACCGGTGGACTCCAATCAAGTTGTAGAAACATCTCAAGGATGATCAATGGAAACAGAATGCACCTGAGCTCAAGTTCGATTCTCATAGCAAAGGGTCTGAATACCTATGTAAATAAATTTGCAAACATTTCTAAAAACCTGTTTTCGCTTTGACATTATGGGGTATTGTGTGCAGATTGCTGAGGTTTTTTTTTTTAATTTAATACATTTTAGAATAATGCTGTAACTTAACAAAATGTGGAAACAGTCAAAGGGTCTGAATACTTTCCAAATGCACTGTATGTGTGTGTTTTCTATCCCAGTTTGCTCCTCTACCTGTAGGCTTTACATACACTCCCCACCCATTGGCTGCAACCCTTCTAATTTAGTGTACCCTGCATGCACAACCCATGTGAAATTCCTGGTCACTGGCAGCGTTTGGAACTGCTGATCTGCGGTCAAGAACGCTGAGTTAATCTCAGCCTATGCTGCCCTTCAGTCCCTTGACTTTTGGGCCCTGACGGAGGCATGGATCATGCCAGAGAACACTGCTACTCCAGCTGCCCTCTCTTCATCTAACTACTTTTTTTTCTCATAGTCCAAGAGCCCCTACCCAGATGTTCATGCGCCATCGCAATCTTTGCTCTCTCTCTCCCACTACTCTGTCCTCTTCTATGGGCAAAAATGGAGGAAAACTAAACTTCCAGATGGACCTATCATACTTCTACTCCCTCCTCTCTACCTTCTCTTCCTCTGTATCTGCTGCTAAAGCCACTTTCTATCACTGTACATTTCTAACCCTAGGAAACTATTTTCCACCCACCTTCTACTCCCTCCTTAATCCTCCACCCCCTCCCTCTCTGTGAATGATGCTGTCAACCACTTCACTCAGCTTATTGAGTCGACTGGTTCCACTCACACAGTACTAGCTTACACCTTGACCTCTATCTCCCCTCTCTCTCCCGATGAAATCCTGCGACTATGAGGTCGGGCTGCCCAACAACGTGCCTGCTTGACCCCATCCTCCTCCCTTCTCCAGACCATCTCCAGAGACATTCTGTAATGATTTATGTTGGTGGAAGGAGAGGAGGACCAAAGTGCAGCGTGGTACGTATCCATAATACTTTTAATCCAGAATGAATACACAAACAAAAACAACAAAACCATAACCGAACAGTTCTGACAGGTGCAACAAACACTAACCAGAAAATAATCACCCACCCCTCAAAATGGGAAAACAGGCTACCTAAGTATGGCTCTCAATCAGAAACAACGATAGACAGCTGCCTCTGATTGAGAACCATACCAGGCCAAACACATAGAAAAAGAAAACCTAGACCTACAACAATACCCACCCACATCACACCCTGACCAAACTAGTGTCCCCCTCCCAGAGTGTAAGAACCTGCTCTGACTTTGCTGATAGCTACTTTATTGAGTAAAAATGTACTTACTATGACTGTGATAGGTGGTTGTCCCACATAACTATCTGAAGATGAAAGGACTGACTGCTAAATTACTAAAATGTCATGTAAAATGCTTCGAAAACAACAAGTGTAGACTAACAGTGATGTTTACTTGCGGACCCTTCCCAACAATGCAGAACATGTACGCATGTACACACACACACACACACACAAGCGCACGCGCGCACACACACACACACACACACACACACACACACACACACACACACACACACACACACACACACACACACACACACCATGATGTCTCTGAACTCCTCTGGCTCTTAGATGTGGTTTTGCTGAGCAGCTGTTATAGTTTTATAGTGATGAAAGAGGGATGACAGTGGGATGGATGGATGGATTGAAGATTGAAGAGGAGGAGTGGTGAGGGAGAGCAGACATTGGCCTAATGAGCCATCTGTAGTGGCCATGTGTGTACACCATCATCAAACATCAAGCCAGCACGGATCACTTCACACCATCATCAAACATCAAGCCAGCACATCCACACACCAGTATAGCTCCACACACCAGTATAGTTCCACACACCAGTATAGCTCCACACACCAGTATAGCTCCACACACCAGTATAGCTCCACACACCAGTATAGTTCCACACACCAGTATAGTTCCACACACCAGCATAGCTCCACACACCAGTATAGCTCCACACACCAGTATAGTTCCACACATCAGTATAGCTCCACACACCAGTATAGCTCCACACACCAGTATAATTCCACACACCAGTATAGTTCCACACACCAGTATAGTTCCACACACCAGTATAGTTCCACACACCAGTATAGCTCCACACACCATTATAGTTCCACACACCAGTATAGTTCCACACACCAGTATAGCTCCACACACCAGTATAGCTCCACACAAAAGTATAGCTCCACACACCAGTATAGCTCCACACACCAATATAGTTCCACATACCAGTATAGTTCCACACACCAGTATAGCTACACACACCAGTATAGCTCCACACACCAGTATAGCTCCACACACCAGTATAGCTACACACACCAGTATAGCTACACATACCAGTATAGATACACACACCAGTATAGCTACACACACACCAGTATAGCTACACATACCAGTATAGCTACACATACCAGTATAGCTACACACACCAGTATAGCTACACACACCAGTATAGCTCCACATACCAGTATAGCTCCACACACCAGTATAGCTACACACACCAGTATAGCTACACACACCAGTATAGCTCCACACACCAGTATAGTTCCACATACCAGTATAGCTACACACACACCAGTATAGTTCCACACACCAGTATAGTTCCACACACCAGTATAGCTCCACACACCAGTATAGCTCCACACAAAAGTATAGCTCCACACACCAGTATAGCTCCACACACCAATATAGTTCCACATACCAGTATAGTTCCACACACCAGTATAGCTACACACACCAGTATAGCTCCACACACCAGTATAGCTCCACACACCAGTATAGCTACACACACCAGTATAGCTACACATACCAGTATAGATACACACACCAGTATAGCTACACACACACCAGTATAGCTACACACACCAGTATAGTTCCACACACCAGTATAGCTACACACACCAGTATAGCTACACACACCAGTATAGCTCCACATACCAGTATAGCTCCACACACCAGTATAGCTACACACACCAGTATAGCTACACACACCAGTATAGCTCCACACACCAGTATAGTTCCACATACCAGTATAGCTACACACACAAATCCAGGTACACTCAAATTAGTATAATATGTTACATTTGGTAAGATAAGATAGATGGTTACTTAAGGCAAAAACGAAAATAGGGTGGATGGGTAGGTGTATAACGTGAACTTCTAACAACCCAAAGGTTGTGAGTTTGAATCTCATCACCGACAACTTGAGCATTTTAGCTAATTAGCAACTTTTCAACTACTTCTAACTACTTTGCAACTACTTAGCATATTAGCTAATCCTTCCCCTAACCCTTTCAGCTAATCCTTCCGCTAACCTTAACCTTGACCCTTTTAGCTAAACCTTCGTCTAACCCTTTAACCTAACTCCTAAACTTAACCCTAACCTTAACCCTAACCCGGCTAACGTTAGCCACCTAGCCAGAATTTGTAACATATCATACGTTTTGTAAAATCGTAACATATAGTATGTTTGCAAATTCATAACATATTGTAAGTTTGGAAAATTCATAACATATAATACGACTTAACATATCCTATGACATGGGTGATGGACATCCACAAATGATTACATACCATACGAAAAGCAACATATTACATGAAATGGGGTGTCTCAGATTTAAGTGCAGAATAATAGGAATCAATCAATCAATCAAATGTATTTACAAAGCCCTTTTTACATCAGCCAATGTCACAAAGTGCTGTACAGAAATCCAGCCTAAAACCCCAAACAGCAAGCAATGCAGTTGTAGAAGCACGGTGGCTAGGAAAAACTCCCTAGAAAGGCAGGAACCTAGGAAGAAACCTAGAAAGGAACCAGGCTCTGAGGGGTGGCCAGTCCTCTTCTGGCTGTGCCAGGTTGAGATTATAACAGTACATGGCCAAGATGTTCAAACGTTCATAGATGACCAGCAGGGTCAAATAATAATAATAATCACAGTGGTTGTAGAGGGTGCAACAGGTCGGCACCTCAGGAGTAAATGTCAGTTGGCTTTTCATAGCCGATCATTGAGTTAGAGACAGCAGGTGCGGTACAGAGAGATAGTCGAAAACAGCATGTCTGCGACAAAGTAGCACGTCCGGTGAGCAGGTCAGGGTTCCGTAGCCGTAGGCAGAACAGTTGAAACTGGAGCAGCAGCACGAGCAGGTGGACTGGGGACAGCAAGGAGTCATCAGGCCAGGTAGTCCTGAGGCATGGTCTCAGGTCTCTGGTCCTCCAGGAGGGGAGGGAGGGAGAGGGAGAGAGAGAGAATTAGAGGGATCATACTTAAATCCACACAGGACACCGGATAAGACAGGATAAATACTCCAGATGTAACAGACTGACCCTAGCCCCCCGATACAAACTGTTGCAGCATAAATACTGGAGGCTGAGACAGGGGGGCTTGGGAGACACTGTGGCCCCGTCCGACGATACCCACGGACAGGGCCAACCAGGCAGGATATAACCACACCCACTTTACCAAATTACAACCCCCACACCACTACAGGGATATCTTCAAACCACCAACTTACTACCAAGAGACAAGGCCGAGTATAGCCCACGAAGATCTCCCCCAAGGCACAAACCCGAGGGGGGCGCCAAACCCGGACAGGAAGATCACGTCAGTGACTCAAGTGACGCACCCCTCCTAGGGATGGGATGGAAGAAAAAAAAGGAAGTGCTCTGAGACCAGGCTGACACACCAGTATATCAACACACCAGCTAACCTCACACCATCATAACACATTGAGCCAGCAGATCCACACATATACAGTGCCTTGCGAAAGTATTCGGCCCCCTTGAACTTTGCGACCTTTTGCCACATTTCAGGCTTCAAACATAAAGATATAAAACTGTATTTTTTTGTGAAGAATCAACAACAAGCGGGACACAATCATAAACCAAAAACTGAAAAATTGGGCGTGCAAAATTATTCAGCCCCCTTAAGTTAATACTTTGTAGCACCACCTTTTGCTGCGATTACAGCTGTAAGTCGCTTGGGGTATGTCTCTATCAGTTTTGCACATCGAGAGACTGACATTTTTTCCCATTCCTCCTTGCAAAACAGCTCGAGCTCAGTGAGGTTGGATGGAGAGCATTTGTGAACAGCAGTTTTCAGTTCTTTCCACAGATTCTCGATTGGATTCAGGTCTGGACTTTGACTTGGCCATTCTAACACCTGGATATGTTTATTTTTGAACCATTCCATTGTAGATTTTGCTTTATGTTTTGGATCATTGTCTTGTTGGAAGACAAATCTCCGTCCCAGTCTCAGGTCTTTTGCAGACTACATCAGGTTTTCTTCCAGAATGGTCCTGTATTTGGCTCCATCCATCTTCCCATCAATTTTAACCATCTTCCCTGTCCCTGCTGAAGAAAAGCAGGCCCAAACCATGATGCTGCCACCACCATGTTTGACATTGGGGATGGTGTGTTCAGCTGTGTTGCTTTTACGCCAAACATAACGTTTTGCATTGTTGCCAAAAAGTTACATTTTGGTTTCATCTGACCAGAGCACCTTCTTCCACATGTTTGGTGTGACTCCCAGGTGGCTTGTGGCAAACTTTAAACAACACTTTTTATGGATATCTTTAAGAAATGGCTTTCTTCTTGCCACTCTTCCATAAAGGCCAGATTTGTGCAATATACGACTGATTGTTGTCCTATGGACAGAGTCTCCCACCTCAGCTGTAGATCTCTGCAGTTCATCAAGAGTGATCATGGGCCTCTTGGCTGCATCTCTGATCAGTCTTCTCCTTGTATGAGCTGAACGTTTAGAGGGACGGCCAGGTCTTGGTAGATTTGCAGTGGTCTGATACTCCTTCCATTTCAATATTATCGCTTGCACAGTGCTCCTTGGGATGTTTAAAGCTTGGGAAATCTTTTTGTATCCAAATCCGGCTTTAAACTTCTTCACAACAGTATCTCGGACCTGCCTGGTGTGTTCCTTGTTCTTCATGATGCTCTCTGCGCTTTTAACGGACCTCTGAGACTATCACAGTGCAGGTGCATTTATACGGAGACTTGATTACACACAGGTGGATTGTATTTATCATCATTAGTCATTTAGGTCAACATTGGATCATTCAGAGATCCTCACTGAACTTCTGGAGAGAGTTTGCTGCACTGAAAGTAAAGGGGCTGAATAATTTTGCACGCCCAATTTTTCAGTTTTTGATTTGTTAAAAAACATCCAATAAATGTTGTTCCACTTCATGATTGTGTCCCACTTGTTGTTGATTCTTCACAAAAAAATACAGTTTTATATCTTTATGTTTGAAGCCGGAAATGTGGCAAAAGGTTGAAAAGTTCAAGGGGGCCGAATACTTTCGCAAGGCACTGTAGTTCACTAGCCTCTCAAAGCACTTCTTGATGACAGAAGTGAGTGCTATGGGGCGATAGTCATTTAGTTCAGTTACCTTTACTTTCTTGGGTACAGAAACAATGGGGCCATATTGAAGCAAGTGGGGACAGCAGACTGGGATAGGAAGAGATTGAACATGTCCGTAAACACTCCGTCTACATGCCCGTTTGTATATATTTACTCAACACTTGCATACCCTCACATTGCGCTCATTGTTCTCATTGGGTTCACAGTTGGAGAGGAAGCTTAAAAGGGAGATAATGAGAGGATAGAATAGAATGACTGACAGAGATGATCATATGGAGAGAGAGAGAGAGAGAGAGAGAGAGAGAGAGAGAGAGAGAGAGAGAGAGAGAGAGAGAGAGAAAGAGCATAATGGAGAGAGCAGGGACGTAATTGAACTTTGTGCTGTCAGTGAATTAGCGCATTAGCACAGTGAGTGTTAGAGCCGTGGAGATCATTCCTACATTGCAGTGTTTAACACACTCCAGAGGCCAGGTGTATATGACGGTCAATGGACTCTGACCATACATTAGTGTCTGAGGGTATATCATGGTGGTCAATCTATCTGTGTAAGTACACCACAGGGACACTGATATTGCATGCTGGTCAATTCAATCTATCACTTGTGGGTGTACTCCTGTCAGTGGAGTCTGGGCTGTGGGGTGACTGGTTAGTGCAGAGTTTCTCTGTTCATTTGCTATACTGCCATAGCTTATCATAGGTCCCATTTGTAGCAATAGTCATTGTGCAGTTGGCAGTAATACCTATAACTACGTGGTATCTGTGATGAAAGGTGTTAAAACAACACACAGTCAGTTCTGCAAGAAATGTGTGGATGCTATCCATCAGCTCTCAATTCACAGATGGAGAGAGAATTTAGTAGCTTCTTGGAGTAGCCGTCTGTGAATAGAACAGACACCATTTGCTGGAGCAAACCTCTGTCTCCCTGCACAGCCTAATCCCAATGCTTAATGGCATTGCTTTCAAAGTCCTCCTAGTAGTGCCAATAGCCATGCAGAATTGTCCATGGTGCATACAGAGATTCCAGAGCCCAACACACAAAATCTCCCTAAACATTGGTATGTCGTGTGTGTGTGTGTGTGTGTGTGTGTGTGTGTGTGTGTGTGTGTGTGTGTGTGTGTGTGTGTGTGTGTGTGTGTGTGTGTGTGTGTGTGTGTGTGTGTGTGTGTGTTGACTAAATATTGATATGTAATTCCAGACAATGTGTCAGAAAATAATTCTACAGTCGTTTTTCCTTCAGCTCTGGCCAGTAGGAGAACAGGTGGAGAGAAGTAGGAGGCAGAAAGATGAAAAAGTTGATTTGTCAATCCTGGCTGTGAATGGAGACTCCATTGATCGAGGGATTATAATGATTATCAATCAGCAACCTGTTGTAATGCGATAGGCATCACCAGCACCATGTGATGCTATAGGCACCACCAGAACCATGTGATGCTATAGGCACCACCAAAACCATGTGATGCTATAGGCACTACCAGCACCGTGTGATGCTGTAGACAGGGCAAACCCGTTTCGGTGATTTTTGGTACAGTATATCATCAAAACAAATTAATCGCAGCACTCTTCTACCTGATTAAAGGGTAGGAATCATGAGTTTTTACTCACCAATGTAACAACACAGGTGGTCAAAGAAGTAGTAATTTAGCTGTAGTCACAATCTGATTACCTATAAGTGAAGACATAGTTATGTTTTTGGGTTATTACATATTTAGTAACATATTTCTGGATATCTTCTAAACTACCCACAATGCACTATTTATTTCTCAACGTCTTATGGAGGATCTACTCTGTGTTACCGAGTTCGTATGCTCGCTCGGTAGCTAGCTCAAGCTGGCTAACGTTAGCCACACCTCATGCTCTTCATGGACTATTGATACACCATCCAAAGTGGAAATAATAACTTCACCATGCTCAAAGGGATATTCAATGCCTGCTTTTTTTACCAATCTACCAATAGGTGCCCATTGCAAGGCATTGGAAAACCTCCCTGGTCTTTGTGGTTGAATCTGACTCAAGACATTTCAGCTTTTTAGGTTTAATTCATTTGTAAAAAAAAATACCCACTGGCCTACCAACAAATAATTGTGGGTAGGCCAGTGACCAAAAAAAATCTAAATTTAATCCATTTTAATCCCACTTTGTAAAGGCAGGGTAGCCTAGTGGTTAGAGCATTGGACTAGTAACCGAAAGGTTGCAAGTTCAAATCCCCGAGCTGACAAGATACAAAATCTGTCGTTCTGCCCCTGAACAGGCAGTTAACCCACTGTTCCTAGGCCGTCGTTGAAAATAAGAATTTGTTCTTAGCTGAGTTGCCTAGTAAAATAAAATAGTCAAGGGATGTGAATACTTTCTGAAGGCACTGTATGTTGCCCACTCACAAACTATTTCAACAAGTACATCTATTTCTCACTAATTGTGTATGTTTTTAATCAGGCCATAACTGGCCATCACAGACAGACAGTAGGACCCAGTGTTTGTGGAAGTGGAGATGTAACTCGTTTGGCCATGTAACTAACGTAGGCTTTATGATTAAACACACATCCTAATTTAATGGCTTTTCCTCAAATGAACCGCACGGCCATGAAACAGCGTAAGGGCTCCCTAAAGAGGAGTCCGGGGGGGGGGGGGGACATTGGAAATGACATATTCAACACATTGCTATTCATGGTTTTGTCCCATGCATTAATTACGTTCCAAAGCCCTTCCAAAGCTGCTCCTGTGAAGAGTGGCTCCTCCACTGAAAAAATGTGTCCTACCCAGGATAAAAGCCTACCTCACCACCGTCCACAAAGTAATTAAGGCTCAGGCATTAATAACTCTGGAGAGAGGGAGAAATGAAATGAAACATGGGCAGGATTTATGCCCCACATTTCCACAGCATTAGCAAGTCTGCTCAAACGCTCACACAGTCTACGTCTATTTTAAAATTGTTGCTCTTTTTTCCCAAGAAGTGCCCAGCTGGCTGGTTATTACTTGGAAGAAGTGCCCCAAACTTCCCTGATCAATAAAGTGCCAGGGGAGGAAAATAATTCATTCTTTATTTATTTTCCAGGCTTTTTTATTAGGTTCCCTTCGGCCAGATCGATGCCTTTCAATTTCACCTCTACGGCATCTCTGTCCAGAGCTATAAGGGCATTTCTGAGGTGGAGTCGAACCGGAGTGGAATACACTAATATTCCTGGAGTTAATCGATCAGGAATGGCATCCAACTCAGCATTAGCACAACAGCACAGAGTACTGATGAGGGTTGGGAATTGGAAGTCCAAAGCAACAAACCAAATGCTACACTGCATTTTTCCCTGGTCTCTGTACCTCATCAGGCCAGGGCCAGGAACCGCACCCCCAATGACAAACAACAATTCTCCATCTTCACTGCAATATAAAGAACTCTATTGATTCCCCTAACTAACATTATACTGCCCTATTGCCCGCATCACTGTCAGTCTAATAACTGGAGTTGAGTAGTGTGACGTGAGTAGGACCTCCACACACACACACACACACACACACACACACACACACACACACACACACACACACACACACACACACACACACACACACACACACACACACACACACACACACACACACACACACACACACTCTCTCTCTCTCTCTCTCTCTCCACAGTTAGGTTGTGTATTGGTCTTCAGGCTCTGTGGTCCGTCATTAGAATAGAGTCCTCTCAATCTTGTCCTAGGGCACCATTAGCATTCTGTTGGCAGGCTGGGGGTATGGTGGGGGGGTAGGGGGGGGGTACACCAGAGCTAATGGGTGCTGACATGCTGACAATGATGAGGGGCCAATGGCATTATGTGATAGGAGGTCTGGGCCTGCAGCCAGACTGATCTGCAGCGCGGCTCACAGGTATACACACACTCACACGCACGCACACACATACTCATACTGTACACACACACACACACACACACACACACACACACACACACACACACACACACACACACACACACACACACACACACACACACACACACACACACACACACACACACACACACACACACACACACACACACACTGAACACACTATCATTCATTAAAGTACATTGGTGCAGAGAAACATACACCGCATTGCTCACAGATAGTGTATGGGATAATTACAGTAAATCACATACCAGACAGTTCATATCATCTCAGGCAGGGGTTAGCAGAATAGCCAGGGAGCTCACAATATCACAATATTTATGTGCCAATAGGATATGTATTGTGATTCTAAATGTATTGCAATTTGATACACTTGGAGGTAAAAGTGTTCACATGTTAGCTCACCATTTAAAATGTTTAAAAAGAAGAATGAGAACTAGCTCTAGGTGACTCGTTTCACGGAACTGTGCATATGTCGCGGGTCAATATCTCACACAAGAGCCATTTGAATGTCATTGTCACGCCCTGACCATAGAGAGCCCTCGGGGTTGTCTATGGTGTAATAGGTCAGGGCGTGACTAGGGGGGTTTCTAGGTATTGTATTCCTATGTTGGTGTGTGTGTATGGTTCCCAATTGGAGGCAGCTGATAATCGTTACCTCTAATTGGGGATCATACTTAGTGTGTCCTTTTTCCCACCTGCTATGTGGGATATTGTTTTATTTGAGTGCCTATGTGCGCAACGTATTTTCACGATCGGTATGTTTATTTGTTTTGGAAGTTTCTCGATCATTAAAATGTGGAACTCTACTCATGCTGCACATTGGTCAAATTATTTATACGATGGGTGTGACAGTCATCTTTTTTATTTTCAAGAAATGCCTTCTGGAACGTGAACTTTCATGTGCCTTAATAACAAAATTGTATGCCGTCTGTAAATACAAATAAAATTGTAAAATTAAGAGCTTAGTTGGTTTAGCCACAGAAAACGGCAGCAACCTTTCATCTAGCCATGATTGGCTGAGATAATGAGTGGGCTGGACATGCCGAGAGATGAGTTTGGATTGGTCTGCCATTTAGCACGCTTCTGTCTATTTGAGCTGGTCAGTATGTCGCAGCTTTAAAAAAAATATATATTGCTCAGAATTTGTTCTTAACTGACTTACCTAGTTAAATAAAAAATAGTAAACTGTTGCTCTCCACTTTCTGGAAGACTGAGTTTTTAAATCAGTGGAATTAGAGTATGATAGCTAAGGAGACGGATAAAACACCTGTCTCCGGATTACATCTTCAAACTAAGGGCAATCATGGCATCTGTGACAAGGAGAAGCGTCCAACCATGATGTATAAGGGTAAGATAGTCTACCTAGCTACATTTTCAGATATTACACGTTTCAAATTTTGACAAAGTCGTTTTCATTTCAAGTTAAAGTGTACTCTTCGTATCTAACTAGCTACATGTCTTAACGAAAGACTCCACTATGCAAGTAACCGTGGGTTTGTAAATTCAATCTGGCCATCTACTCTGATTTCAGAGCACTCTCATCTGAGTGTGCCAGAGCGCATAATAACTGAAGAATTTATAAACGGATAACATGAAAACAGCTTAACCAGCTCTGCTAGTGCGAGTAAAACGGTCAGCGGGGGGTGTTCTCTCAATTGTGTCTGGAAGTAGCTAGCAAGCTAGTCAATGTTAGCCAGTTAGCTTGGGTGCTTGACTACAGTTGTCTCGGATCAACCCTACTCATCGGCCAGAGCATCCAGTGTGCGCTCTGAACGCTCCGAGAGTGAAACGCTCTGAATTTACGAACAAACAATCTGACAGCACAGTTGCAGCCACCAACTCTATGGATAACATAAAAACAGCCCAACCAGCTCTGCTAGGGTGATTAATGTTCAGTGAGCTGTTCTCTTGTTTGTGTCTTGAAGTAGCTAACAAGTTAGCCAGTTAGCTTGGGTGCTTGACTGTTGTTGTTAGTACAGAATGCTTGGATCAACCCTTAAAGAGATGGGTGGGGCTAAAGCTTAAGAGGGTGTGAACGATGCTGAATGGGAGTAGACAAAGAAGAGCTCTCCATTAGGTACCAAAACATTCAAATGACATTTTCTCAAAAGTGAGGTTACAAATGTATCAACTTTCAAAACAGAATTACTTTCCCATTGTTTCTCAAATGCAGTGTATGATATACCATTTTGTAGCTCTGTGTCTCCGATTTTATCCAAAATTTCAAATTTTGCTACATAAGACTGAATCAAGTTTGTCGGTCACATTAGGATGATAACACCCAAGTTTTGAAGCAGGTACAGCCAACTAGCGCTAGCTAAAGTAAACAACCAAGAAAAAAAGTAAAGCCACAGTATCGCTATAAAATCGGCAAAAATAATATTATGATACTCTACTGTATCACCTATTAGTAGGGTGTCTGGAAAAGACACGTTGTCTGCCTGTTATTTGCAGATACTCATCAAATTTGAACTGTATCAGAATCTCAAGTTTGAGCCAAAGAGCCCGTCTAAAAACGTCCATCAATTTGAGAAAACAGCCAAAATAAGGAAGCAGATTCATCTATTTAATTAGAGAGCATCTGAGAGGCCTGCCGCTTGTCCATTCATTCATCTGGTGTCACACTTAACATCAAGCAAAAGCTATTTAATCCTGGTTAAAACACAAGGCCTTCATATCATCAGCAACATTTCCGTCCTCCCAGCAGTCTATTGGCGTTGTGTCATCACTCTAGAACTTTTCTCTGGACTGCAATTAAACAAAGCAGGGGGCCATACCGCAGCACTGATGAAATCATCAAACATGCTCTTCTCTAATTACCAGTATGTCATTTTGTTCTGCCAGTTTAATGTTGGGGGGACATTAGTATCAGTGTGTGGACAGATGAGAGCACGGGCAGTGTGTGTGTGTGTGTGTGTATAGTATAGTATAATATTTATAATGTAATATCAAATTCATTCTGGTTGTCATCCTAGCTGACATTTATTCTACTAATGCATGAGGTTAAGAGCTGATCCTCTTCACATCCTTTACAAGCGGCTGCCATTTGATTATGAGGCCTTGCCAAGACCACTTTTTGAAATTCACTGGCGGGTCATTTTTCTTCTTTATCGATCCATTGCCCTGGTAGGGGGAACACATCAATATTAAGGCACCCATCAGCTCTCCATCTGGTCAATGGCCATGTGGGGGGAAAGTGACTTATCGGTAAGCTTCACCCTCTCTGTGGCACCTGCCACTCTGACACCTCAGGTGGGGATGTGGGGTGTGTGGGCGGGACAACATGGAGGAGGGACACTTTCGCTAACTCAGGACAAAAATTTGACACCCGCGCATAGGGCTGTGTCCTGATTTGAGATATGTGTCATGTGTGTAATCAAATATTCTGTGTAGATATTCAACAGGAAGAAACAGATGTGGATATACCACATGAATGTTGCAGCCAGTTGAATATCACCTGACAGATTCTTGTGTGTTCTTTGGCTGCCGTGGCCTGTCCTCTGTTTTCTCCAACTCAACTGTTCCTTTCTCTGTCATGCCATTTCAGAGGCACACTCCCGTGTCCTTAGTTCTCCCTCCCATCTCCTGTTCCCTGCTCCCTATTCCCATTCCATAAATCATTTTAAGTGTGAGAGAATATCTCATCCGCTCCGCAGACAGAGATAGACTGCTCCACCCCTACTACGTAAGCAAAGCCCATGTTAGATTTGCATATGGAATCGTCCACGCGGTCAGATGTCGAGCCATGTGTTCCAGTGTCTCAGTCAGGATCAGCAAGGAAGGGACTGTATCCTGTCTATTACATTACATAAAGCTACTAGACACAGATAGGACAAATAAGACCAGTTCACAGGTTTACAGGTCATTATGGAGAATCACAGAGCTCACCTGTAAAAATGTGTCCTGTTATCTCTATCAGATACTGAAGACTAGTGCTGAATACCTACAGTGCTGAATACCATGTAGAACCAAACCCTTTCAAAAACCCCATTACAATCCCTAGTAGATGAGGACATGTGAACATCCAAACACAAAGCATCCCTGAGGTAGTCATCCTGTAATCCACCCACCTAGTGGACTCCCTGAATGCTGCCGTATCATCCTAGCTAACTATGAAAGAAACTGTGTCATATCTGGGACAGTCATGTTCAGTCGAAGCTTCCAAATGGCCCCCCATCTATTAAATTATGGGCCAGTGTGTACTGTGTTACAGACAGGGAAAATAAGTAGTATTGGGCTAGTGTGTACTGTGTTACAGACAGGGGAAATACGTAGTATTGGGCCAGTGTGTACTGTGTTACAGACAGGGAAAATAAGTAGTATTGGGCTAGTGTGTACTGTGTTACAGACAGGGAAAATAAGTAGTATTGGGCTAGTGTGTACTGTGTTACAGACAGGGAAAATAAGTAGTATTGGGCTAGTGTGTACTGTGTTACAGACAGGGAAAATAAGTAGTATTGGGCTAGTGTGTACTGTGTTACAGACAGGGAAAATACGTAGTATTGGGCTAGTGTGTACTGTGTTACAGACAGGGGAAATACGTAGTATTGGGCTAGTGTGTACTGTGTTACAGACAGGGAAAATAAGTAGTATTGGGCTAGTGTGTACTGTGTTACAGACAGGGAAAATAAGTAGTATTGGGCTAGTGTGTACTGTGTTACAGACAGGGAAAATAAGTAGTATTGGGCTAGTGTGTACTGTGTTACAGACAGGGAAAATAAGTAGTATTGGGCCAGTGTGTACTGTGTTACAGACAGGGAAAATAAGTAGTTTTGGGCTAGTGTGTACTGTGTTACAGACAGGGGAAATACGTAGTATTGGGCTAGTGTGTACTGTGTTACAGACAGGGAAAATAAGTAGTATTGGGCTAGTGTGTACTGTGTTACAGACAGGGAAAATAAGTAGTATTGGGCCAGTGTGTACTGTGTTACAGACAGGGAAAATAAGTAGTATTGGGCTAGTGTGTACTGTGTTACAGGCAGGGAAAATAAGTAGTATTGGGCTAGTGTGTACTGTGTTACAGACAGGGAAAATAAGTAGTATTGGGCTAGTGTGTACTGTGTTACAGACAGGGAAAATACGTAGTATTGGGCTAGTGTGTACTGTGTTACAGACAGGGAAAATAAGTAGTATTGGGCTAGTGTGTACTGTGTTACAGACAGGGAAAATAAGTAGTATTGGGCTAGTGTGTACTGTGTTACAGACAGGGAAAATAAGTAGTATTGGGCTAGTGTGTACTGTGTTACAGACAGGGAACCTTGTTCCCTGTTACTGGAGAGGTACCGTCTTGTAGGTTTTCACTCCAACTCTAATCTAGCGCACATGATTCTAATAATTAGCTGGTTGGTAAGATTAATCAGGTTAGTTACAACTGGGGTTGGAGCGAAAACCTACAGGAGGGTAGCTCTCTAGGAACAGGGTTGGATAGCCCTTGGCCAATGTGTGCTGTGTTACAGACTGGGATAGTATTTAGTTGCTATATGTTCACAGACAGAGCTGGTAGGCCTATTTAGTATTGGGCCAGCGTGAGTGTACTGAAAGTTGTGAGCAGCAGCAGGAGCAGCAGCTCGAGGCTAACAGATGGGATGCGTCCCATACCAGTCTGCTGGCTAATGAGTGGAGAGCAGCCAGAGAGCAGCCAGACACTGGCAGATGCTGAACCTCCGGGACACTTCCTAAAAGCCTTTTTTGGAGCGCTACATTTTAATTCCAGCACATGGACACACTGTGAAAGAGGGATGGCTGATGTGGGATGAGGTGTTGGAGGTTCAATGAGAACAAATGGCATGTTTCCAAGTTGCCATGTTTTCAACAAGGCTGACAGATATGCAGGCGCTTATCTATACAGGCGGACTGTGCTGAACTGGGAAATTGCATGCATTCCTTGAACAAAGTGGAACATTTTATCTGCTCAAAATACTCCCTAGAATGCTTTAAGTTGTGATGTATCATTCTATTTAAGGCCAGGCACCACAGGCTTAAATTACATTGGCTGGATGTCGTTTGGGTGGTGGACCATTTTTGATACACGGGAAACTGTTGAGCGTGAAAAACACAGCAGCGCTGCAGTTCTTGACACACAAACCAGTGTGCCTGGCACCTACTACCATACCCCGTTCAAAGGCACTTCAATCTTTTGTCTTACCCATTCACCCTCTGAATGGCACACATACACAATCCATGTCTCAAAATCCTTATTAAACCTGTCTCCTCCCCATCATCTACACTGATTGACATGGATATAACAAGTGACATCAATAAGGGATAATAGCTTTCACCTGGATTCACCTCGTTAGTCTATGTCATGGAAAGAGCAGGTGTTCTTAATGTTTTGTACACTCAGTGTATATTTTTTTCTTTGTTTGTTTTACTAGTGCAATCAACATTTCACGAATTTTAACCACGTTAAAATGGTCATACATCAGTCATTTCAGAGATAATTTAACAAACTGGACTATATGTAGTAACTTACTTTGATGAGATGGTGATTGGGTCTAAATAGGTGTTTGGTGTTTGACAGTCTAAATTCACTGTACTTGTCTTTTACTGCCATTTATCGAAAGTTACTCTTCCCACACGTCAACCCATTTTCCTCAGCTTCAGAAGCATTTGCCTTCACAAAATTATGTGTGGTTATCCTTAGATATATTCTCGAGACTTGTCCAGAAGAATTGTTGATATGTTGTAGATTTTTTTTCAAGATATAATTTTCTTTTGAAAAAACGCATTTTACGAACATGATTTGAGTATTTTACAGCCACCAGCTGCTCTAAGTAAGTCCTGTCCTGGAGTGTCTTAACAAAATGAAAACAACATATTTGTTGACTTCATCCAGTGTCCAGAAAATGTGTTTGCGTGATATGCAAATATTCACATTTTTAATACATAACTACATTTTTAATACATATAAGATTTTTTTTTATACAAAAAAGTATTATATTTGTTTCTACATTCAACTAGTAATAGTTGATTGAGATATAATTAAGGGGGGAAAAATCCCTATTAGGGTGTGGTGCCTGGCCTTACATTTTACTATTCAGGGAGAAACATCTTTATCTCCAAACATAATCTAAAATCACCATCGCAGATGAAACCTGCAATTTCCCAAACTGGCCTCTTCCCCTCTCTGAATAGAACCGGTGGGCACTCTCTTTCCATAAGATGAAGTTTGGCGTAGCATGCTGTTTCTGGGCATAAATCATACGCTTTATCCTACCCCCAGCCTCAATAAAACTCCTCTAAATGTAAATGGGTTCACGCGCGGATGCCATTGCAGGCTTACTTTAAGAGAATAACCATATAAATCATGTTTGTTTAAAGGATACCGCGTAAAGAGCTTTCTCACTATTGTGATGATCAAACACACCACAGAGACGAGTGATCCTCATAACCTGCCCAGAAAAACACATACAGTTGAAGTTGGAAGTTTACATACACTTAGGTTGGAGTCATTAAAACTCGTTTTTCAACCACTCCACACATTTCCTGTTAACAAACTATAGTTTTGGCAAGTCGGTTAGGACATCTACTTTGTGCATGACACAAGTCATTTTTCCAACAATTGTTTACAGACAGATTATTTCACTTATAATTCACTGTATCACAATTCCAGTGGGTCAGAAGTTTACATACACTAAGTTGACTGTGCCTCTAAACAGCTTGGAAAATTCCAGAAAATTATGTCATGGCTTGAGTCAATTGGAGGTGTACCTGTGGATGTATTTCAAGGCATACCTTCAAACTCAGTGCCTATTTGCTTGACATCATGGGAAAATCAAAAGAAAATCAGCCAAAACCTCCACAAGTCTGGTTCATCCTTGGGAGCATTTTCCAAATTTTCCAAATGCCTGAAGGTACCATGTTCATCTGTACAAACAATAGTACGCAAGTATAAACACCATGGGACACCACTCAGGAAGGAGATGCGTTCTGTCTCCTAGAGATGAACGTACTTTGGTGCAAAAAGTGCAAATCAATCCCAGAACAACAGCAAAGGACCTTGTGATGCTGGAGGAAACAGGTGCAATAGTATCTATATCCACAGTAAAACGAGTCCTATATCGAAATAACCTGAAAGGCCGCTCAGCAAGGAAGAAGCCACTGCTCCAAAACCGCCATTAAAAAGCCAGACTACGGTTTGCAACTGCACATGGGGACAAATATCACTTTTTGGAGAAATGTTCTCTGGTCTGATGGGAAAAAAATATAACTGCTCCAAAACTGCCATAAAAGGGGGATGCTTGCAAGCCGAAGAACACCATCCCAACTGTGAAGCACGGGGGTGGCAGCATCATGTTGTTGGGGTGCTTTGCTGTAGGAGGGACTGGTGCACTTCACAAAAGGGAGGAGGGAGGAAAATGATGTGGATATATTGAAGCAACATCTCAAGACATCAGTCAGGAAGTTAAAGCTTGGTCGCAAATGGGTCTTCCAAATGGACAATGACCCCAAGCATACTTCCAAAGTTGTGGCAAAATGGCTTAAGGACAACAAAGTCAAGGTATTGGAGTGGCCATCACAAAGCCCTGACCTCAATCCTATATAAAACTTGTGGGCAGAACTGAAAAAGCATGTGTCGAGCAAGGAGGCCTACAAACCTGACTGAGTTACACCAGCTCTGTCAGGAGGAATGGGCCAAAATTCACCCAACTTATTGTGGGAAGCTTGTGGAAGGCTACCCAAAACATTTGACCCAAGTTAAACAATTTAAAGGCAATGCTACCAAATACTAATTGAGCGTATGTAAACTTCTGACCCACTGTGAATGTGATGAAAGAAATAAAAGCTGAAATAAATCATTCTCTCTACTATTTCATATTCTTAAAATAAAGTGGTGATCCTAACTGACCTAAGACAGATAATTTTTACTAGGATTAAATGTCAGGAATTGTGAAACTGAGTTTAAATGTATTTGGCTAAGGTGTATGTAAACTTCTGACTTCAACTGTAATTAGCAAGTGGATATTCTATCAGATGCACTGAAACAAACACTGACTGTTGGATCATAATGTTTTCAAGAGAGAGAGATATGTGGCTAGCTGGTCTAGTCTTTTGAAGTGGCAGAGAGATGCCCAATATAGAATCAGACTATGTGTGAAGGCTGGGGCAGAGGGGGACTTGAATGATTAATACCATCTATTATAATGTTGAAATTGTGTTATAAGTAATGTTCTCTAAAACCATTTCTCACTAACCATTTCTCAGTTAAAGTAAGTGATTTTCCCTCCAGTAAATGGGGGTACTTCTTAACAGATTTCTATTTGTGATTGATTTATCTATTTGATGATGTAACTCTGATCAGGAGTGGAGAAATAAAAACACTTAGAATTTTGCAAAGAGGCCTCAACCTCCCCAGTTAGGTAACTGGTTCTCTGCTTAAAAAGTGGTTTGTCTTTTGTCTTTTTTAGGACAGAGGTACGGCACATTTGAAGCAGCTTTGTCTTGAGATACAGCACTGCATGTTAATGTTGTGGGATTACAAAACTGTACAGTCGGCTAAGGGGAATCACTGTTGGATTAATAATTATATAACCTCTTAAGGATACGCCCCTTTTTTTCAATTTTAGCCTAAAATGACATACCTAAATCTAACTGCCTGTAGCTCAGGCCCTTAAGTAAGGATATGCATATTCTTGGTACCATTTTAAAGAAAACACTTTGAAAGTTGTGGAAATGTGAAAGGAATGTAGGAGAATATAACAAAATAGATCTGGTAATAGATAATACAAAGAAAAAATCAACCGTTCTTTTGTATTGTTTTTATACCATCATCTTTGAAATGCAAGAGAATAATTGTAATATATTATTCCAGCCCATGTGCAATTTAGATTTTGTCCACTAGATGGCAACAGTGTATGTGCAAAGTTTTAGACTGATCCAATGAAACATTGTATTTCTGTTAAAAATGTTGTATCAAGACTGCCCAAATGTGCCTAATATGTTTATTAATAACTTTATGTTAAAAATTATGCACTCTCCTCAAACAATAGCATGGTATTCTTTCACTGTTATAGCTACTGTAAATTGGACAGTGCCAACATCTTTAGGATAGGCTAACAGCTCTCTGTATCCCAACAAACCATCCAGCAAACATGACTGCCCCGTGTGGGTATTCGGTGGGCAATGTGGGCACAGGTAAGCCCACACCAAGACAACAGTCCGACATAGGCTAGACCACACCAATCCAACATCAACCAAACACAGGCTAGCCTACCATGAGCTAGCCCACAAAAGCCCAAGACTGGCTAGCCTA
The DNA here is from genome assembly GCF_045791955.1 of Oncorhynchus clarkii lewisi. Classification (NCBI taxonomy): domain Eukaryota; kingdom Metazoa; phylum Chordata; class Actinopteri; order Salmoniformes; family Salmonidae; genus Oncorhynchus; species Oncorhynchus clarkii. Next base: position 16,377,559 of record NC_092171.1, on the reverse strand, counting down.
CACTAGCCCAACACAGGCTATCCCACACCAAGCCCACATCAGCCCAACACAGGCTTGCCCACACAAGCCCAATACGTGGGGTGGAAGGTCACAAAGCTCAAAGAATTAAATCACATAAAATGAGAGAGCAGTGAAGAGCTGGCAAAATTAAACATCCCGAAAAGGAGAAATAATATAGTGCTTGAATATTCGTTAAACCTCTGAATGTTAGCTGAAGTGGTCCGCTTGTCCACTCCTCAGAGAAAGCAGAATGTGAACAAAAGGATATTTTTCATTAGGGAGAAAGTCTCTTCATTATCACAAAGGACCCTGGCTCTTTGTTTTCCCTTGTTCCCCTGCTTCCTCCTCAGCTCTGCACTCTTCTGCCTAATTAAGCTCGTTGCTGATGAAATGGCCTATCTGGGAGTGCTGATTAAGCCATCATAGAGGTGCTGCCTCGCCTCAGTGTCTGGGGAACGACGTGCTTCATTAACACGATTGGACCAGATGGTTGGGACTGCATGGGCAGGTCCAGTCCGGGTGCTGGGCAGGTCAGGTGCTTAGAGGTGATTGTCTGCTGCCTAGACCACACAGAAACACAACGTTTTACCTCAAACTAGTTAAAGATGTGACTTGTTTTTTACTCCTATTCTGATAATGTTTCCTGTCATCCTTTACCTTCTACTGTGCTCTTTAAGGGGCATAGATCAAAACCTGCAAACCAAATGCAAACCACGGAGCTAATTTAAAACCCTGAGGCAACTTTCACATATTCCTCTGAGAGAAGAAACCCATCAAACATCCAAGGAATCTCATTATGAATGTCAGTCATTCAACTAGATAATGCAGCAACCGACTACCATCTGGCCATAATGTCACCAGTTCATCATCCATACTAACTTCAGAACACTCCTCCAAGTATCAAAGAAACACATGAATGAATCTGAAGTGGTAAACATCTGGCTACTCCAACCTCGGCCAACCCTGCAGCTACTCGCCCAAGCCTCCCCAGCTTCTCCTTTACCCAAATCCAGATAGCAGATCTTCTGAAAGAGCTGCAAAACCTGGACCCGTACAAATCAGTAGGTTTGACAATCTGGACCCTCTATTTCTGAAACTATCCGCTGCCATTGTCGCAACCCCTATTACCAGCCTGTTCAACCTCTCTTTCATATCGTCTGAGATCCCCAAGGATTGGAAAGCTGCCGCAGTCATCCCCCTCTTCAAAGGGGGAGACACCCTGGACCCAAACTGTTACAGACCTATATCCATCCTTCCCTGCCTATCTAAGGTCTTCGAAAGCCAAGTCAACAAACAGATCATTGACCATCTCGAATCCCACCATACCTTCTCCGCTGTGCAATCTGGTTTCCGAGCCGGTCACGGGTGTACCTCAGCCACGCTCAAGGTACTAAACGATATCATTAACGCCATCGATAAAAGACAGTACTGTGCAGCCGTCTTTATCGACCTGGCCAAGGCTTTCGACTCTGTCAATCACCATATTCTTATCGGCAGACTCAGTAGCCTCGGTTTTTCTAATGACTGCCTTGCCTGGTGACCAACTACTTTGCAGACAGAGTTCAGTGTGTCAAATCGGAGGGCATGTTGTCCAGTCCTCTGGCAGTCTCTATGGGGGTGCCACATGGTTCAATTCTCAGGCCAACTCTTTTCTCTGTATATATCAATGATGTTGCTCTTGCTGCGGGCGATTCCCTGATGCACCTCTACGCAGACGACACCATTCTGTATACTTCTAGCCCTTTCTTGGACACTGTGATATCTAACCTCCAAAAGAGCTTCAATGCCATACAACACTCCTTCCGTGGCCTCCAACTGCTCTTAAACGCTAGTAAAACCAAATGCATGCTTTTCAACCGTTCACTGCCTGCACCCGCACGCCCGACTAGCATCACCACCCTGGATGGTTCCGACCTAGAATATGTGGACATCTATAAGTACCTAGGTGTCTGGCTAGACTGTAAACTCTCCTTCCAGACTCATATCAAACATCTCCAATCTAAAATCAAATCTAGAGTCGGCTTTCTATTCCGCAACAAAGCCACCTTCACTCACGCCGCCAAACTTACACTAGTAAAACTGACTATCCTACCGATCCTCGACTTCGGCGATATCATCTACAAAATAGCTTCCAATACTCTACTCAGCAAACTGGATGCAGTTTATCACAGTGCCATCCGTTTTTGTTACTAAAGCACCTTATACCACCCACCACTGCGACCTGTATGCTCTAGTCGGCTGGCCCTCGCTACATATTCGTCGCCAGACCCACTGGCTCCAGGTCATCTACAAGTCCATGCTAGGTAAAGCTCCGCCTTATCTCAGTTCACTGGTCACGATGGCAACACCCACCCGTAGCACGCGCTCCAGCAGGTGTATCTCACTGATCATCCCTAAAGCCAACACCTCATTTGGCCGCCTTTCCTTCCAGCTCACTGCTGCCTGTGACTGGAACGAATTGCAAAAATCGCTGAAGTTGGAGACTTTTATCTCCCTCACCAACTTTAAACATCTGCTATCTGAGCAGCTAACCGATCGCTGCAGCTGTACATAGTCCATCGGTAAATAGCCCACCCAATTTACCTACCTCATCCCCATACTGTTTTTATTTATTTACTTTTCTGCTCTTTGCACACTAGTATCTCTACCTGCACATGACCATCTGATCATATCACTCCAGTGTTAATCTGCAAAATTGTAATTATTCGCCTACCTCCTCATGACTTTTGCACACAATGTATGTAGACTCTTTTTTTATTTTTTCCTACTGTATTATTGACTTGTTTATTGTATACTCCATGTGTAACTCTGTGTTGTTGTCTGTTCACAAAGTAAAGCTATGCTTTATCTGGCCAGGTCGCAGTTGTAAATGAGAACTTGTTCTCAACTAGCCTACTACCTGGTTACATAAAGGTGAAAAAATAAAAATAAATGACAGGATCATGTCCTGTTAACGACCAGCTATCCTCAGTATCATCCTATCACAATGAAGTGTGAGTGCTCCTGCAACGAGGTGGTAGTCCTATTCAAGTGGTTGTGTTCGAGTAGTTGGCCAGGGTCAACAACCTGGTCTCTCAGCCAACAACCATTACAGTTGAAAAAAACAGTGAATCTGTGAAAGGATCTGTGAAAGGAGTCCCCAACAGGGTCAGCCTGAAATGCTCTTAGTACCTCCCTAAATGTTTTAGGCCCCCCATGTGGGTAAGTGAATGAGAGTTAAGTGGGTAGGTGATGAATGTTGCCTTTATGGTGCGGTTAGACTGTTTATGAGAGATATTAAAGTGAGCTGCACTTATAACAGTTAAGAACACTCAGTGTCATCCATCAATGTGTATTGAACACTTTATGGAGTCCGGACACTTTTAATATACTGTACTTCCTCTTTGCGACAATGAATCTTCAATGCCTCAACTTTAGAGAGCACCACTCTTCCCACTTCCTTAATTGTTTTATTGCTTCTTTCATTTATTTGCAGATTTATGGTGTACAGTATTGATGTCCTACATTGTAATAGTTAAGGCATGTTGAGGAATGCTTCCTTTCAATGATGCCTCACTACATGTGAATTTGAAAAAATAATTTATTAGGTTTATTAGGTGTGTACATATATTTGTAGATGTTATCGCAGGTGCAGCGAAATGCTTGTGTTTCTAGCTCCAACAGTGCAGTAATACCTAGCAATAAAAAATACAACCATTTACACATAATCCAGAAAAATTAAGAAATTGAAAAATATCAGAAAGAGCAATGTCAGTGACCAGAATATAAATATATGTACATATAATGGTACATATAAGAACGTATGGACAGTATATGAATAGAAAAGGTGTGTACAGCAGTAGTTATATGGGATGAGCCTTGACTAGAATACAGTACAGTATATATAGTTGAAGTTGGAAGTTTACATACACTTAGGTTTGAGTCATTAAAACTTGTTTTTCAACCCCTCCACACATTTCTTGTTAACAAACTATAGTTTTGGCAAGTCGGTTAGGACATCTACTTTGTGCATGACAAGTAATATTACAAACAATTGTTTACAGACAGATTATTTCACTTATAATTCACTGTATCACAATTCCAGTGGGTCAGAAGTTTACATACACTAAGTTGACTGTGCCTCTAAACAGCTTGGAAAATTCCAGAAAATTATGTCATGGCTTTAGAAGCTTCTGATAGGCTAATTGACATAATTTGAGTCAATTGGAGGTGTACCTGTGGATGTATTTCAAGGCCTACCTTCAAACTCAGTGCCTCTTTGCTTGACATCATGGGAAAATCAAAAGAAATCAGCCAAGACCTCAGAAAAAAACTGTAGACCTCCACAAGTCTGGTTCATCCTTGGGAGCAATTTCCAAACGTCTGAAGGTACCACGTACATCTGTACAAACAATAGTATGCAAGTATAAACACCATGGGACCACGCAGCCGTCATACCGCTCTGGAAGGAGAAGCGTTCTGTCTCCTAGAGATGAAAATACTTTAGTGCGAAAAGTGCAAATCAATCCAAGAACAACAGCAAAGTACTTTGTGAAGATGCTGGAGGAAACGGGTACAAAAGTATCTATATCCACAGTAAAATGAGTCCTATATTGGCATAACCTGAATGGCCGCTCAGCAAGGAAGAAGCCACTGCTCCAAAACCGCCATAAAAAAGCCAGACTACGGTTTGCAACTGCACATGGGGACAAAGATCATACTTTTTGGAGAAATGTCCTCTGGTATGATGAAACAAAAATAGAACTGTTAGGCCATGATGACCATCGTTATGTTTGGAGGAAAAAGGGGGAGGCTTGCAAGCCGAAGAACACCATCCCAACCGTGAAGCACAGGGGTTGCAGCATCATGTTGTGGGGGTGCTTTGCTGCAGGAGGGACTGGTGCACTTCACAAAATAGATGGCATCAACATCTCAAGATGTTGCTTCAATATGGGTCTTCCAAATGGACATTGACCCCAAGCATACTTCCAAAGTATGGAAACATACTGGAAACATGGCTTAAGGACAACAAAGTCAAGGTATTGGAGTGGCCATCACAAAGCCCTGACCTCAATCCTATAGAAAATTTGTGGAGCAGAACTGAACAAGCGTGTGCGAGCAAGGAGGCCTACAACCCTGACTCAGTTACACCAGCTCTGTCAGGAGGAATGGGCCAAAATTCAACTTATTGTGGGAAACTTGTGGAAGGTTAAACAATGTAAAAGCAATGCTACCAAATACTAATTGAGTGTATGTAAACTTCTTACCCACTGAGAATGTGATAAAATAAATAAAAGCTGAAATAAATCATTCTTAAAATAAAGTGGTGATCCTAACTGACCTAAGACGGGGCATTTTTACTAGGATTAAATGTCAGGAATGGTGTAAAACTGAGTTTAAATGTATTTGGCTAAGGTGTATGTAAACTTCAGACTTCAACAGTACATATGAAGTGTGTAAAACTGTATGTAAACATTATTAAAGTGACCAGTGTTTAATGACTATGTACATAGGGCAGCAGTCTCTAAGGTAGAGTACTTGTTGGTAGCTGGCTAGAACAGTTACTAAGGCTAGTGGTGACTGTTTAACAGTCTGATGGCCTGGAGGTAGAAGCTGTTTCCTATTCTCTTGGTCCCAGCTTTGATGCAACTGTACTTTCTAGATGGTGGAGGTGTGAATAGACCGTGTCTCGGGTGGCTGAGGTCCTTGATGATCTTATTGGCCTTCTTGTGACACCGGGTGCTGTAGATGTCCTGGAAGGCAGGCAGTGTAATGGAACTAAGTCGCTTGTTTATGGACCATTAGTCCGAGAAACTCAATCTTCTGCAATACATTGAAATGTAATTGTGTTTAATCACAGATCATGTGCTCTCTCTCCCTATCTCCCTCCCTCCCCTCAGGAGACTGAAAAGATTTGGCATGGATCCTCAGATCCTCAAAAGGCCATTCAGCTACACCATCGAGAGCATCTCTGCCTGGTATGGCAACTGCTCGGCCTATGACCGCAAGGCACTACAGGGAGTAGTGCGTACGGCCCAGTACATCACTGGGGCCAAGCTTCCTGCCATTAAAGACCTCTATGCCAGGCGGTGTCAGAGGAAGGCCAAAAAATGTTTCAAAGACTAGTCATAGACTGTTCTCTCTGCTATCGCACAGCAAGCGGTACCAGAGCACCAAGTCTAGGTCCAAAAGGCTTCTTAACAGCTTCTACCCCCAAGCCATAAGACTCCTGAACATCTAATCAAATGGCCACCCAGACTATTTGCATTGTCCACCCCCTCTTTTACATGACTCGTACTCTCTGTTATTATCTATGCATAGTCACTTTAACTCTACCTACATGCACATATTACCTCAATTACCTCGACTAACCTGTGCCCCAGCACATTGACTCTGTACTGGTACCGCCTGTATATAGCCTCACTACTGTTATTTTACTGCTGCTCTTTAACAATTTGTTATTTGTTATTTTTTTACTTATCTATTTATTACTTAACTTATTTTTCTTAACTGTTGGTTAGGGGCATTGTTGGTTGTAAGTAAGCATTTCACTGTAAGGTCTGTTGTATTCGGCACATGTGACAAATAACGTTTGATTTGATCTTCTCATCAACAGTGCTACTCTACTGTAGGGAGGAGAAGGTGTTAGTGTGCTGCTCATGCCATTTCTGTCCCTTCATCTCCCATTTTCTCTGACCCGCTCTCTTTCTTTCTCTCTGCTACCTTTTTGACTTTCCACTGTCTCCTCGTTTCTCAATTTGTTCTCCCTCTTTCTTTATCATACATTTCTCATAGCATGACAGGAAAGAGTATGTTTCATCATCTATACACTTTCTTCCACCCGCTCTTTCTCTTTCGTTGGAGATAGCTGGGTCTGACTATGTAGCCGTCCTCCACTCCTGCTGTCTGTTCTATTAGTGCTGAGGGAGACACAGAAACCCCTGTGAGCCAGGAGGGTTAAGCCATGTCAAAGAGACTCCCAGACACAACTGGACACAACACAGAACACAGAATAGACTGACAGGCCATGTGAGGCGTACAAAACACACTGCAGCTGACCGTGCTGAAGTCTGGTTCACCTCGCTGCCTTTCTATTCTTCCAATCATCCCTTGCTCCCTAGGCATCCCCTTCAGTATGTGTCACCCCAAGAACAATTCCCTTCCTCTCATTTTTCAAAGTCATCCTTCCCTCTGTCCCTCCTCTGTCCCCCCTTCATTCCAGAGCCTTATATCAACAAGCCCCTCCTCTTTCTATCACTCCATCTCTCTGCATCCATACGGTTCTTCTCTCCTTCCTTCTCTTACTCTCTTTCTAAATTTACCAGGAGCATTGATTGACTGTGTGTGCAAGCAAGTGTTTTTTTTGCGTGACAAAGTGTGTGTGTGTGTGTGTGTGTGTGTGTGTGTGTGTGTGTGTGTGTGTGTGTGTGTATGCTTCAGTGCATTTGTGCGTGTGTGTGCATGAGTTTTATTAGAGTACTGTGGCTAAGGCTGGTCCTATGAACATTGCTCTCTACCTGTATCAGCATTAAGCAGGCAGACCTGTGTCGGCCCCATGCTGAATGATGGTTAATAGGAATGACCCGCGCCCAGGGAGGAGAGAGGGATAAAGAAGGAGAGAGAAAGTCAGTGAGATGATGTACAGGTGTTTTCCCCATACCAAACCTTTTAGGCTGTCTTGGACAAAGCCATTTTTTGCAGAGTGACACTAAGTTTGGTATGAATGGTCATTTATAATCATAGTTGTACACTATACTGTTCAGGCTTGGGGAAGGTAATCTAATGATGAAAACACAATTGTGTTGTTTTCTAATAAATTCCTCTCCACACAGAGATACATCAATAGTGAGAAATAGACTAAGAGGACAGACCTCAGTGATTTACTGACAGATTACAGAATACAGATGGCTTGCAAATGTTACCTATTAATTCACATACATAAATAATGAAGTCGGATAATACAAGTGTTTTAATGAATATCAGGGACTATTCACCATGAGGGATTCTTACTATTCTTACTTTATTTTAATTTTTAATCAAAAAAAAAAATTCTCCCCAATTTCGTGATATCCAATTGTTTAGTAGCTACTATCTTGTCTCATCGCTAGAACTCCCGTACGGGCTCGGGAGAGACGAAGGTTGAAAGTCATGCGTCCCCCGATACACAACCCAACCAAGCCACACAGCGCGCATCCAACCCGGAAGCCAGCCGCACCCCACGGACCTCCCAGTCGTGGCCGGTTACGACAGAGCCTGGGCGCAAACCCAGAGTCTCTGGTGGCACAGCTGGCGGTGCAGTACAGCACCCTTAACCACTGCGCCACCCGGGAGGCCTCAGGGAAGTTCTTGAGGGAAACCTGTTTCAGTCTTCCAGAGACGTGAAACTGGGATGGAGGTTTTACCTTCCAGCAGGAGAATGACCCAAAGCATAGTGCTAAAGCAACACTCGAGTGGTTTAAGGGGAAACGTTTAAATGTCTTGGAATGGCCTAGTCAAAGCCCAAACCTCAATCAAATTGAAAATCTGTGGTATGACTTAAAGATTGCTGTACACCAACGGAACCCATCCAACTTGAAGGCGCTGGAGCAGTTTTTCCTTGAAGAATGGCAAAAATCCCAGTGGCTAGATGTGCCAAGCTTATAGAGACATACCCCAAGAGACTTGCAGCTGTAATTGTTGCAAAAGGTGGCTCTACAAGGTATTGGCTTTGGGGGGGGGGGGGGGGGTGAATAGTTATGCACGCTCAAGTTCTTATTTCTTGTTGTTTCTTCAAGTGGTAGGCATGTTGTGTAAATCAAATGATACAAAATCTCCAAAATCTATTTTAATTCTAGGTTGTAAGTAAACAAAATAGTAAATAGTAAAAATGCCAAGGGGGGTGAATACTTTCACAAGTCACTGTACTGTATACATTGTAGCCATTACATCCATGTGAAGGAAGGACACGTTGGTGAGTAGAAAGACAGCCTTATGGCCAAAGGGCAGAGCAAACCTCACACTTTTAAATGGGGCGGCAGGGTAGCCTAGTGGTTAGAGCGTTGGACTAGTAACCGGAAGGTTGCGAGTTCAAACCCCCGAGCTGACAAGGTACAAATCTGTCGTTCTGCCCCTGAACAGGCAGTTAACCCACTGTTCCCAGGCCGTCATTGAAAATAAGAATTTGTTCTTAACTGACTTGCCTGGTTAAATAAAGGTAAAAAAAAAAAAAAAATATCCATTATTGCTTTGCCCACAGACCCTTCCTGCTGGATTGGTTCCTGGAATATTAGGCTGCTTTCTTCTCACACTCAGATCATGCAAAAATACTACTTGAAGCAGTGCCCAGCCTATAGCAAGAGTGCACATAGAGAACTTAAAGTGTGAGTAAATGTTGTTTCGGCATCAAATACACAGCCAATTCTAAAGGAACATTCATGACAAGACATGACATATATTTCTCTGTCCTGTTGACAAAAAAAACACACTGTTTCCCCCTGTGCCAACCAGACAGCCAAGCAGCCAGCCAGGCAGCCAGAGCTGCACATATGGGCCTGCTCAGCAGTCGGCAGTAGCTGGTAACAGAAACACAAAGCTGTCAGAGCCCCGTTGTCCTTTTCCGTCTCCCCCAGAAATAGAGTTTATTACAGCCCGGGGCGAAGGTTCTCAGTTGGGCCTTCAGCCCAATGGCCGCTGGCAGGAAATCTCTCCTTGGATATTAATAGTTGTGGTTAGTGGGCCATTTAATTGAGAGAGGTAGTGAGTGGTAGGTGAAAAGGATGATGGAGAGGCTCCTGCCAAGCCACAGTGGATATGTGGGATTGCTGTACTGCATAAATGCACTCAATTTACTGGTCTGTCACTAGACTTGGGCGGTATACAGTATATACCGTATACAGGGGTATTTGGAAATAGCCACGGGATGATTTTTCAATAGCGTCAATACCGCTTAAATACGTTTGAAAATGCGTAGCTACTTTTTAAGTAAATACCTGAAGTAAACCTGAGCAATACTTTAGGAGATAAAGAAGATTGCATTCTTCATTTCACCTGTCACATAATTTTTCATTATGAAGCTTACCGGTAGTTCCCAGTCATGTGGTGTTTTCCAGCTAGATATCTTATAACTATTTGCTAAATGCGCTGCAGTTGTGCATTTGGTTTTCTAATTTAGGAGCGACAGGTAGCTAGCGGTTAGAGATGCGAGCCAGCAACCGAAGGGTTGCCAGTTTGTATACCAGGTCTGCCTGGAGAAATCTGTTGGGAAATGAGCTGGAAACTGGAGGGTTGCTTGTATCAAATCCTAGATGCATTGCCTGCAGTTGTGCCCTTGAGCAAGGCACTTAACCCCCCACAACAGCAGCTCCCATCACCTCTCCAAAAACCTGTATATGTATGTGTGTCTTTTGGAGGGGTTGGGTTGAAAGCAGAAGTAACATTTTGGTTGGACCTTGTAAAGTGATCTTCATCTCTTAATCTAGCTAAGTGGCTAGCTTCTTCCAAAATCAAGCTTTTCTTGGTAACAGCAGAGAATCAACTCCTGGATCAAGAGCCTTGCTGTCTAATATTTGTTTGGTGCGTGCAACAAACTGTGAGTAGCATGTTTGAGTTACTTGTATAACGTTATGAGCTGGGATGTCAGTCCTGAAAAAAGTTTAGGTCAGAGACGGTATAAAATGTTCCCAATGTGCTCATTAGCATTTAGTTAGCATTATCTACGGGATTTTACATGTACATGGTAGCATTGCTAACCTTCGGATTACAGAGTGGCATTTTGCCCCTTGTGTTCAGTGCCGGTATTACTGAATTTACCGGTAAGGCACAAGGTCGCTATGAAGGTACAGTATGACAATCTGAATACGGCTCAAGCCTGTCCTTGGGCTTACCATAAAACAGCAATTTTTATCAGACAGCAACACATGTTTTCTGCTCTATCAGTGGTGCTGGTCACTTTTGATTGGGAAGAGGCAGAGTATCATATAAGGAAAACTCACACATCCTGTCTACAAATCGTTTAACTTTTTTTTAAAGCTACAGTATGAGACAGGCCAATGAGCGCAGACGTATGCAAATACAAAATTAATCCGCAATCAGTCCTCCTACATAGCAACTGTGTGTCATCTCCCCTGCAAGGCTACGTCAGTCCGTACTCCTTCTGCCACAGCGATTTTGACAGCCCTCTCTGTGCCAAGGAGGTGACCTCTGTCACTGTGCCAATAGGTGTACAACTTGTGAAATGTGCACTCCTCCCCTAGCACATCTCCTTTCTCCCCTCTACTCTCTCCTCCCCCAACCCATCCCCACCCTGATCTCCTGGTCTCTCTCTCTCTCTAAAGGCACAAGGAGAAAAAGGCCATCCCACTGCAGAGAGGACATGCATGACCGCCCACCTGTCGGACACCATGCCCAACAACGAGGTCACCGGCACCATGCAGCATCGCAACCGCATCATGAATATTCACGACCCTGGGAAAGGTGGTGTCAGCCGTTTTCCCTGCAGTGGTTTTCCACAGTGGTTTCCTGGAGCGATGCATGGAACTTCAATGACATTGCAGGCCTGAACATCAATGGCATTGCAGCCCTGGGATTTCTCTCTAAATCAATCGCTCTTATTCATCTGAACTGATCTATACACATTTTGCAATGAGGTCTTAGAGGAGGTGGATTTAGAGCTTTCTGCTTTGATGACTGATGCAGAAAAATATAGGAAACTTGTCAAAATAAGGCGCGCGTGCGGTATAGTGGATAAGATCCACCAAGGCTGGGCAAAAGAAGACTGGCTTGATAAACTGACTGAGCAAGTTTGACAATAAATAATCGAGGAATAGCACCACTCACCACATTCAACCCCCTAGAGCAGATTCCTTTGCTCTTTTATGGATTTGTGTTATTTCAGGGATTTCAGTGAGGTATTCTAACACAACACATTCCTGTGCCAGCTTCTGAGGTCCTTAAGGAATTGCTCCATCTTGGATCTAGAGGGAGGTATTTATGATTGAAAAAACTAAAATGGAATAGCACTCACATGCTGTGATTGATTGAGATAAACTGGGCATTTCATGCAAAGCAGCACTAAGCTTGTCTGATGTCCCTTGGCCATCTGCTACAAAGCACCGCCTTTCATTCGGTACAAAAAGGGCATCCTTTGAATATAGGCACAGCCAATGCATTCACCTTCTTTCATAACTTACAGTCACACTTTGCTGTGATTTTTCCTCTACTCTGATGCATTGTGAGCAGATCATCGTTCCTCCTGCATCATTTCAGAATTGTTTCATTAAATTAACATTACTTCTTCACAATTAGGTTGGATATTAAACTGTAGATGAATTGTGGTACCGTATTCCTACGAGGTCTGCAGAACGCTCTCATAAACCACGGAATAGAGCCACGCTCTGTTATGCGGAAACATTCTGATGAAATGTACTTTTCCACTTAAGTGGCAAATGTTCCATCACACTATAACCATGGACCTGAATGTAAAAAATAAGGTGCTTTAAATGTTGATTGAAAATGTTCTCTGTTACCCCTGAAAATAACCTATTTGATCATACATTAGAAAACAGGGCCCACACTATGATTGATGTTGAATAAAACTGCATAGACTACAACTAGAAGCTCTGTCCATGGTCCTGAATGTAGACTACAACTAGGAACACTATCCATGGTCCTGAATCTCTTCCTTCAAGTTTCAACTTTATTGTCCCATACAGTGATTTTGCAGCAAAGGAGCACAAAGAACAATATTGAACATATAAAATACACATGGATCACAATGACACAGAGTTAATGACACATACCTTCTACAGTACATATGCATTGCTGGCTGTTTGGGCTTTTAGGCTGGGTTTCTGTATCAGCACTTTGTGACATCTGTTGATTTAAATAGGGTTTTATAAATATATTTCATTGATTGAGTTATAGTGAATACAATGAGCATAGGGCTAACAGCCATCAGTACTAATATATACAGTAGGCCTACTAGTGATCGACATTAGCAGCAGCACAAAAGTATAGCAAAGTTGTTTAATAAGCTCTCTGCATTCTTAGATGATCTCGTCAACAACATATCATCAGTGTGCTGACAAAACTAAAATGACCATCATCATCAACATATTACCATCATTATCCGCAACATCATCATCATCATCCCTAGCCTACCTTCTTCTCTTCCCTGTAATCAAAAGGGCAATGGCCATAGGGGTGAAGGAGTGCTTGTACCTGTTAGTCTTAACAGTGGGGAATCGAAACTGGGAGCCAAAGGATAGGACCTGAAACACATGGTGTAGGGGGTGGGTACAGTCAGACAGGATGGATTCTGCCTTCCTCACCACTTGTCTGTTGTACAGGTCAGACAGACTACTCCTGTGATCTTACTGACCACATCACTATTCTAGCTAGTGCATTGTTTGCTTTTACACCAAGGTTGCCGTACCAGCAAATCAAAGACAATGTTAAGACAGACTCTATGTACGACTTATAAAAGAGAGTATTCAAGGTCCTGTCTACCTGAACTTTTCCAGTTTCCTGAGACAAAAAAAGTGTTGCTGGCCCTTCTTCCACAACATGTCACTGTTACACTCACATTTCAATGTATTCTCAATCATTGTGCCAAGATACTTGTAGTTGTCTACCATGTCTACCACCTGGCCCTTGATGATAGTGTTCTGAGGGGTAGGGGGTTGATGCCTGAAATGAACAGGCATCTTTGGGTTTTGTCACATACAGTTGTAAGAATGCACGGTTACACCAAAGTGGCTCAATCACTACCTGATTCATGGGTGCAATTATTCGGTTGGACTGTCTCCTTGACTGGCTGAATTAGCTCTGACTGAGGGATAGCTCTAAATTCTACTGCATTGAGACCCTTCCTATTGTGGGACCAAGTATGGACATCCATAAAGACTACTGAGATTGCGCCTGACACTCTATAGTAGGTAGCATATACACTGGATTTAAACAAACAGAGAGAGAGCTTAGTCCTAGAATGCCCTGCAAATGGTCAAGGAGAGAATTTAAAAAACATTGAAATTCATTCATTCACCGGTCATTTCTCAAAGTGTGAAAAATGAATTGCTCTGGATGTAGGCCTAGTGGTGGGGGAGACATAGAGTGGGAGAGTGAGGGTGGCTTGGAGCTGAGGTGGGCTACCCATCACAGAGCAGCTAACTCTGGTTCTATTCATGGGCAGGCTCCATCTGTCCCATGGGATGCAGTCTCCTCCATAAAAGAAGGGTCATATCTGCTGCCTGCCTCCACAGATTTAGGGTCCACCAGCCTTAACCCTCATCCAGAGCATCTGGTGATGGTACACACTCACACACTGGCACAACCACACGCACGCATAAATGCACACAACCACGCACACACAGAGTGGAGTGGATCCACTGTATTCAATCATGCTCACACTAAACTGATGCACTTGAGTGACCCTGCACGAAAAGGACATTATGTCCACCCCTTACACAGTCAATTTCAAGAACAAGACCATGACCTTATGCAAGGAAAGTGTGCTGCTGGCTCGCTTGGTTCTTATGTTGTATTCCCAAGCATGTGATTTAATTTCTGCCATCAATGACATCCAGGGGTGAAAGTAGATATATATTTTCTTACCCGTATGAGACACCCAAGTGTTTTTTTTTATAGCCTAGGTGTAATCATAGAATTCCATATAGAGTCCCCATTCATTTAATATCTGATGTTTGTGGGCCTAGTATCCTGGGTCTAGTAAAGATTTGTCATATCATTTTAACATGCAATGCCTTTTAACATAGGCGGTGTGTGGGTTTCATGTTCAGGAAGCACATTTTCACCATAAAAATGCACCTTTTAAACAAAGCATTTCATGCATCCTGGCATTTGCAGACGTATGTAAGATAGCCTATTATTCCTAATGTGATGATTAGTTAGACATCATTTAGGCTAAAAATATAACTCAATCATCGTTCGCAAAGAAAGACTGTTCAATGCAGCGCATAGTGGCATAGGGAAGGCCTAGGCAATAGGCTTATCAGATACATTTCTTGTTGGCCTTTTATAAACACATTTCATGCAATTCTACTACACTTTATTTTAATGGAGACATTAGCAGAATATTTTTGTAATGCTAAAAAATACTACTCAGCTGACACTGACAAACAGATCAATAAATACATTGTTGTCTGATCCATATAATCGACCTACGAAAAGTGGAAACACAAATACAATATGACGTCCATCTAACCTGGAGGAGGACATTTTTGTCCAAAAACAAACATAAGTGGCACTGACTCAATGATAAAGACAGTGATTATGCCCACTCACTGGGGATATGGCCAATGTTCTCTGCTGGTGCCAATAAGATATTTGGCTACAGTTTGCTCAATTAAGTTGAGAATTTTGATAACTGAAAGACAGACTGGAGTCTTTTCATTGTCATCTCTACAGCAATAGCCATTAGCTTTCCAAACAGTTTTTCCGCAATTGTATTTTTAAATATTGAGATACAGTGCCTTGCGAAAGTATTCGGCCCCCTTGAACGGCCCCCTTGAACTTTGCGACCTTTTGCCACATTTCAGGCTTCAAACATAAAGATATAAACCAGTTTTTTTTGTGAAGAATCAACAACAAGTGGGACACAATCATGAAGTGGAACACATTTATTGAATATTTCAAACTTTTTTAACAAAATCAAAAACTGAAAAATTGGGCGTGCAAAATTATTCAGCCCCCTTAAGTTAATACTTTGTAGCGCCACCTTTTGCTGCGATTACAGCTGTAAGTCGCTTGGGGTATGTCTCTATCAGTTTTGCACATCGAGAGACTGACATTTTTTCCCATTCCTCCTTGCAAAACAGCTCGAGCTCAGTGAGGTTGGATGGAGAGCATTTGTGAACAGCAGTTTTCAGTTCTTTCCACAGATTCTCGATTGGATTCAGGTCTGGACTTTGACTTGGCCATTCTAACACCTGGATATGTTTATTTTTGAACCATTCCATTGTAGATTTTGCTTTATGTTTTGGATCATTGTCTTGTTGGAAGACAAATCTCCGTCCCAGTCTCAGGTCTTTTGCAGACTCCATCAGGTTTTCTTCCAGAATGGTCCTGTATTTGGCTCCATCCATCTTCCCATCAATTTTAACCATCTTCCCTGTCCCTGCTGAAGAAAAGCAGGCCCAAACCATGATGCTGCCACCACCATGTTTGACAGTGGGGATGGTGTGATGAGCTGTGTTGCTTTTACGCCAAACATAACGTTTTGCATTGTTGCCAAAAAGTTCAATTTTGGTTTCATCTGACCAGAGCACCTTCTTCCACATGTTTGGTGTGTCTCCCAGGTGGCTTTAACCAACACTTTTTATGGATATCTTTAAGAAATGGCTTTCTTCTTGCCACTCTTCCATAAAGGCCAGATGTGTGCAATATACGACTGATTGTTGTCCTATGGACAGAGTCTCCCACCTCAGCTGTAGATCTCTGCAGTTCATCCAGAGTGATCATGGGCCTCTAGGCTGCATCTCTGATCAGTCTTCTCCTTGTATGAGCTGAAAGTTTAGAGGGACGGCCAGGTCTTGGTAGATTTGCAGTGGTCTGATACTCCTTCCATTTCAATATTATCGCTTGCATAGTGCTTCTTGGGATGTTTAAAGCTTGGGAAATCTTTTTGTATCCAAATCCGGCTTTAAACTTCTTCACAACAGTATCTCGGACCTGCCTGGTGTGTTCCTTGTTCTTCATGATGCTCTCTGCGCTTTTAACGGACCTCTGAGACTATCACAGTGCAGGTGCATTTATACGGAGACTTGATTACACACAGGTGGATTGTATTTATCATCATTAGTCATTTAGGTCAACATTGGATCATTCAGAGATCCTCACTGAACTTCTGGAGAGAGTTTGCTGCACTGAAAGTAAAGGGGCTGAATAATTTTGCACGCCCAATTTTTCAGTTTTTGATTTGTTAAAAAAGTTTGAAATATCGAATAAATGTCATTCCACTTCATGATTGTGTCCCACTTGTTGTTGATTCTTCACAAAAAAATACAGTTTTATATCTTTATGTTTGAAGCCTGAAATGTGGCAAAAGGTTGCAAAGTTCAAGGGGGCCGAATACTTTCGCAAGGCACTGTATGCCTGGCTGGGTCTCTTTACACTGACAGTCACAACTCAACAACCATCTATTTGGTATTTCCCGTATGATCTAGGATGTATTTCAAGGCCTACCTTCAAACGCAGTGCCTCTTTGCTTGACATCATGAGAAAATCAAAATAAATCAGCCAAGTCCTCAGAAAAAAAATGGTAGACCTCCACAAGTCTGGTTCATCCTTGGGAGCAATTTCCAAATGCCTGAAGGTACCACGTACATCTGTACAAACAAGTATGCAAGTATAAACACCATGGGACCCCGCAGCCATCATATCGCTCAGGAAGGAGATGCGTTCTGTCTCCTAGAGATTAACGTACTTTGGTGCAAAAAGTGCAAATCAATCCAAGAACAACAGCAAAGGACCTTGTGAAGATGCTGGAGGAAACAGGTTCAAAAGTATCTATATCCACAGTAAAACGAGTCCTATATTAACATAACCTGAAAGGCCGCTCAGCAAGGAAGAAGCCACTGCTCCAAAACCGCCATAAGAAAGCCAGACTTACAATTTGTAACTGCACATGGGGACAAAGATCGTATTTTTTGGAGAATGACCCCAATAATACTTCCAAAGATGTGGAAAAATGGCTTAAGGACAACAAAGTCAAGGTATTGGAGTGGCCATCACAAAGCCCTGACCTCAAGCCTAAAGAAAATTTGTAGGGCAGAACTGAAAAAGTGTGTGCGAGCAAAGAGGCCTACAAACCTGACTCAGTTACACCAGCTTTGTCAGGGGGAATGGGCAAAAATTCACGCAAAGTATTGTGGGAAGCTTGTGGAAGGCTACCCAAAACGTTTGACCCAATTTAAACAGTTTAAAGGCAATGCTACCAAATACTAATTGAGTGTATGTAAACTTCTGAACCAGTGGGAATGTGATGAAAGAAATAAAAGCTTAAATATATAATTATCTCTACTATCATTCTGACATTATACATTCTTAAAATAAAGTGGTGCTCCTAACAGACCTAAGACAGGGAATTTTTATTAAGATAAAATGTCAGGAATTGTGAAAAACTGAGTTTAAATGTATTTGGCTAAGGTGTATGTCAACTTCCGACTTCAACTGTATGTGTATGAAAACCATTATCAAAACAGTTTTTCTTCATTCACATTTCACACAAAAACCAAGGTATGAATACTGTTGTGTGCATGTTTTGTTAATCATCTGTATAATTACAATTGTTTGGATTCGCAGACTTCACCCTCCCTACACCTCTGATGAATATAACAGGAAACCTGTTCGTTCACCAAGCACTGCAAAATCATCCTGGCTATCGAACCCAAAAGGTTCTTCCAGGATCCATTAAGAAGGGTTATTTGAAGAACTTATAGGGGCTCCACCATAGTTTCAATTTGAACAACCCCTAAAGTATCCTCCAGGAACCTTTACTTTTTACAGTATAATAGCCTATAATTTTTGGGGAATGTGGTATTAATTGTGATGGGCTCACGTTTTACCGGTACAGCGTTCCCCCACTATTTATTTTGTCCGGTTGCCGTCTCGGACCGTACCGCCTTACTTTCACCCCTGATGACATCAGACATTATAATAATTGACTAAAATAAGTTTCCCTCAAGAAGCTATCTATCCCAAAGCAGTGATCACTACAAGGAGATTTGACGGGGGCCAAAAATTGCTTTGCTTTTGGATCATGAATTAGATTGCTAACAGTGTTAACAATCTAAAATGGCCTCATCTCTCGTGTTCTGCCATCCGAGGCTTTGAGTCGGTGTGCGACTGCCAGTTCAGATTTTCCACTATTCACACGGGAGCGTGTCTCAGCACAAAGCGGCAAATGAACTCTGAATTCAACGGAGTCGTAATAAGATTAGGATAGGGAAGTCAACCATTCAGAGGACCACTTTACATGTGAGCAGAGGCAAGCATTTGTGCAAAAACATTGTCCGGGCCAAGAAAACACAAGGCACAGGAGCACTGAATGAGAACATGAGAGCGCTGCGTAAACATTATTTCTGCTCATATCATACATTTGCAGGTGTTATTTTGAAACTGTTCCAAAATGTTCCTACAGAGATAAACCCAAAATTCTAAATCAAAATGACACAATGATTTGAGGTAATTTAGGCTACTTTCCTGTGAACTCCTTTCTTTGTTTGAGTCATTGTCATCAACATCATCGTCATCATCATCATCATCATCACCACCACACCAAACCCATACATCTGTTATAGTGACCCAGATGCTTGCAATCGTCTATCATTTTCCCTTCCTAGTTTGTTTCCTTCACTATCCCCCTTCTCTTCCTACCCTCTTCCCTCTCCTCTCCTCTTCTGTCATGACCTTATCTCCCAGACCATTTTCTCCTGGTGTTCTGCCCAGCTAGCCTCACATCGCCTGGGCCAGCATCCCAATCCTGTCAGCCTGGGATAGGAGCAAAGGCCTCCTGTCCTGCTGCTGCCTCCGCTGGTCCTCCAACCACAGTAGCCCTGCTCCGTCTCCCCTCCACCACCCCACCACCAGCCCTCCAATCCCCCCAGGACTACTGGCTCAACCCTCACCTCCCCATGACCTCCAGGAGATTAGATTTTACAGCTCATCCAAAACTAATTTTGAACTGCAGGATAGTCTCAGGTAAGTAAAAATATAATATCAGGAGATACTTGTGTGTTAAATATTCATGCTCAGGTTACTTGTTTGCTTTCCCCATCCTTGTAAAATGCTGATTCAGGTTATGAATTTCAACATAACGTTTGGGAATCAAGTGTGCTGGGGGATTTATAATCCATCCCTTACATCACATGGTCATCATGACACATGTCCATTCAGAACAGATAGATACGTATACTATAAATACAACTTTTTTGTCCTCAAAATATGAGTTCTGCCGCAACAACTGAAAATGGATGCAGGTTTTTACCAGGGTAAATGCACTGATCTATATCCACCTACTAATGATAATCAAAATCAACCTCTCTGATCCACCCAGAGAAATGCGCCATGTCACCAAATCAATAGTCCCTCAGCTGTTATTTTCAATGTCTCTACCATATTGCTATCTGTCAGGCATGACTGAGCCAATTCATTCTGTATGCAAACACCGAGCCATTGGCTTCAACAGCCTCCAAAGCCACATGGACAGGGGCAGCTTGGGTCCCGGCAGATTGGAAAATTTCAAAGGGTGGGAAAATCCACACTGTATCTGCAGTAACTCCATGTCTAATGGTCCACTCTACGGCCCTCTTCTCACTGTGAGATGATTACAGTGACCACATCAATCCTCACACACACACAAACACCAAAACAAACCCATCAACCTCACACACAAACACACCAAAACAAACCCAGAGAGTGTGAAAGTTCAGCATCTTCTGTCAAAGTGGAACCTAGGAGAGGATGGATACACCACAACTTCCATAAAAACAGCTCTGATTTATTAGTGATTTTCTGCTTGATCTGTGTTTAATGTGGTGGACTGTGAGGTATCAGTGAAGCCCTTTCCAAAAGCAAATTACGCGCTTGGGCTGAGTCCTTTATGTGTTTGCAGAGTGGTGAATTTAAAGCCCATTAATATTCTATTGGCAGTAGACTTGAGAGATATCTTTGCAATTCCTCTGCTTGGGTCCGGTCAAAAATCCACTGTGCTGTCTTTGTGCTGCCCACGCTTCTATTGAAAGAAATACATCTCAGTCAACTATGGCTGTGGAGCAGTGTTTTGCTAATGGGATTGTTAGAATGCAACACACCTGGCTGGATTGAGTATCAGACAGTATATACACGAGTAGGTTTGCAAAGCTACCGGTAATTTACTAAAGTTACAAGAATCTTCAGTCATTTTGGTAATTAACAGGTATTCTATGGCAATCTATGGTAACTTTGGTAATTTATTAAAATTTTGCTCACTTTAAAAAAATGTTTTTATATATAGTATACATTTTTTTTATCTGTGTCCATATTGTTCATGACTTCCTAGTGGGTAGACCATATGGATCAAGAGAAAATAGCCTAATTAATAAAAAAGGCTCTTATCAGCAATGGCATTATTTTCAATTAACTCTGCAACTCTTTCAACTATTGACTTTTTTCACAAATTCCAACAGTTTGGCACAAAAACATTTACAAAAAATACATATTAACATAATAAAAAAACGAGTGTGTAAATAAAAATATATAGGATATGTCATGCTGAAACCCTCATATTAAACATCATTGGTATTCAATAAATTGATGGTTTATATTTAGGATACATTTTGTCATTTTTTGAAATCGTTTTATTTGACTATTTTATATATTTAACGTGTGATAAGGCCACACAGATGGCCAGAGATAATTACAGACACCTGTGATAATCTGACTACCCAAAATGGCCACTAGATTAAACTTGAAAGTTATCTAAATTCTGGTAGTTTACTGGTAAGTTTTACATCCCTTTGTAACCCTACACACAAGTGACACACTGAGGCCCTTGTGCCAGAGCAATGTTTGCATATTTGCACTGGTGTACATTGTACATCTTAAAATCTTGGCAACAAGTGACAGTTTTACATTTTAATGTTGCAACTCATAAAAATGCAGCTAATTTCTTAGGACAGTATCTTCCTCCTTGCCTTACACGTGTGAGGTAAAAACCTATACGGAATTGGCTAGGAAACACCTGCTTTCATGACTGCAGAGCTGCAAAGGACAATGACTCACACACACACACACACACACACACACACACACACACACACACACACACACACACACACACACACCTTAATTCACTCATTCTCTCTCACAAACACGCCGTCACCCAGCCAGATGCTGTGAAGTTGAAGGAGTGGGTGTAGTGTGGGAGTCGTTGTGGTGCAGAAAACAGTTATTGGGGACACAGGGGCAATTCGCTAACGTTGCTTCTCAGTTGGGACAGTAGCCCGACTCCGGACGGGCGCGCTCTAAACTCGTGACGAAGCTTTCTTAACGTGAACCATCCCGGCCAAGACCGCACACATCTTGCAGCGCCGGCTGATATAGGTAGGCAACATTCAGGCAGCTCAGGTAAGAGAGACTATCTTGTACTATTTATGTATCAAATAATTATCTGCAGTTTTCTTTTGATGCAGTAAACGATCTATTCAATTAGTCAGAGTGTGTGGTGATGTGGTTGCTTACACTATAGTGTATGGACGAATATTTGCGGTTCTATGTGGTGTTCGAGGACAAAACAATTTATGACGCGAAACTATGCACAGGCGGCAGTTTTTTGTTGTTGCATGGAATTGTACATGAATATTTGATAGTGGTGTGGGCGAAAATCATTCTGAGAACTGTCTTACCAAGTATGGTAAATGGATGCGACCGGGTGTCGGTGACAGAGTGCACTCAAACAAATGACGGAGGAGTGACATGCAGGCTCAGGACCTTGAACTTGACCAATGGTCAAAGACAAATAGGAAGTCAGATAGATTCAGCCCATGTGTAACTATACCAATGGAAATTATAAAATCAAAACTTTACACTTCATTGGAATGCCTTTGAATTCTATTTTACTGGCCTGGTATTTTGTCCTAGCCTTTAATGTACCATGACAATTGTCTATAGAGCAGTAAGTAGGCTACTGTTGGTGCTCTTATGCAAACTTGACATAGCTTACCCCACCCACTGCTGTATACCAAAATGCAAGTCTGAAACGTCTGAATATTCAAGCTTCAACAACTGGGCTCGAGATCAAACTTTATAAATCATTTAATAGCCGAAATATACAAGAGACACTTTGTCTATAGCTGAGAACAATATACATGCACTTTGTCTATAGCTGAGAAAAATATACATGCACTTTGTCTATAGCTGAGAAAAATATACATTCACTTTGTCTATAGCTGAGAAAAATATACATGCACTTTGTCTATAGCTGAGAAAAATATACATGCACTTTGTCTATAGCTGAGAAAAATATACATGCACTTTGTCTATAGCTGAGAAAAATATACATGCACTTTGTCTATAGCTGAGAAAAATATACATGCACTTTGTCTATAGCTGAGAAAAATATACATGCACTTTGTCTATAGCTGAGAAAAATATACATGCACTTTGAGCAAAAGTCAAAGTTATCCGGTTTAGTGTAGCCAATAGTCTGTGAGATGATTTCATACCTCATTTAATCATAATTAATAAACTCTCCATGTGGACATTATGTGTGCATAGAGGTATAATTGCAGCGCATATGAATAATAATTGGAGCCTAGAGTGTATGCCTGTGTGTGTGTGTGCATCTCTCCCATGACTATACGCACGCTAGTGTCGATTGCAGTGGGCAGGGCAGTGAGAGCAGCGCGATCACGTTTCTGTTGAGTGCCCCTAAGCACCACCCGACTTCAGGGGCACATATGTACACGGTGCGAAACTCGGCCACAGCCACCGACCAACACTCATCACCAGGACTTCATTTATGTCTGGTCGTCGAGTTGAATGTCTATAAATATCTCTCGTAGCTGAGGTGGAACAATGAAGAGCGTTCGTGGGCGAAACACACGAACTAGGTCTGCCGCATGTTAAACTACTGTTGCATGTAGGTGGGGGAGCGCTGTCGCTGTCCCAGGTTGCTGAAAGCGCTCGTCAGTCGATCTGCGGCAAGCCAACGAGACAGTAAACGGTTTTTGATCGAGACAATATGCATGGACTGATGTGAATGCTGAACAATAGCAAGGCAGTTAACGTAGCTCTAGTCAGAGTAAATGGGATCTCACGTCCTCTAATGTTTAAAGGATGAAGAGATTTCTCCTGTCAACCGTGCCACTGCTAATTCTCAGCTGTCTAGGTGTCTCTCGCGTCTTTGCTGGTAAGTTAATGTTTATGTACTTAAAATATTTATTTTTCAGCAATTACTCAACCATGCATTCACGTATTTGCCTTCTAGTGGGAACTCTAAGGTTAATGTGTGAGCATTAAGGGGACTGCATTGGTATCCGTGCAAATAAAATAATGGGAAAAAGTGTTTTTTTGTGCTAATTTGTTTCTAATTGGCATTTAGGCTATATTCTGTGCGATGAATGAGGAATCGTGTGTGTGTGTGTGTGTGTGTGTGTGTGTAAGAATCTGTATTGATACACTGCTCCAGACATTATACTGGTACTGATCTATACTAAAACACTCTAAATAGGCCATGGAACATGAGCAGTTATGTTTCCGGATTTAAAGGCTAAACAAATGCTTTTGGAATAATTCAGCACAAGTTTTATTGCCTACGTTACGTTTCAGTATGTTTTATTACTGTAGCCTAGTTATATTTCCTACCATATCAGCAAGAATAACACTAGCCTTTGATCCAAGCAGTTGTCAAGTGCTTACATTCACAAGATTTAGACTGATATGACGTTAAACTGACTTAACCAACAGTGCGTGTGTGTGTGTTCCAAGTAAAGCTGACCATTTAATTAAGTAGTACATGGTACAGGTACAACCCCAATGTCTCTGAAAATGAAATAGCTTTAATAATGCTTTAAAAAAAATGTTTTACTTAAAAATCTGTAATGAACTGTTATCACAGAATGATGGAGTATGATAACAAATATGTATTTCTTCTACACACATTTTCAAAGTAATATGTGATATTTATACAGCAGGGACCAAACTAATATCCATTAGGATCATGGCATTACAGTGAATGTACTATTGGCACAGCTTGCTATAACATTTGTGGAGGAAAACAACCATTTCAAATTGTTCCTTGGAAGGCTGCTGAATGAGCAATGCGTGAGGTGAGAGTGAACCCTGGGAATAGACTGAGGAGAACCCCAGCGGAATCTATCACCCCGGAATGTACGTTCCCTAAACACTTGAGTGCTGTAGCTTTCACTGCTCATCTTGATGGAGCACTGCAAATCACACTGACACACTATTGCAATCAGAATCCACCCACCGCCTCTACAGCGTTTACATCTCTCTCTCTCCCTCGCTCTCTCATAAATAAACACACAGACATTTAGGACGTGTCTACACTTGACACCTACATGCGACATCTGCTATCAGAATACAAAAAAAACGCTTTGTGGTCTGACTGTGTTCAGATCTGGCTGACCAGGGGGCAACGTCATCAACAGTCCTCCCACATGTCTCCAGAAAACGTGTGTTTTGAGAACGAGAGGCAACTTTTCATTATAATGTTGGAGGAAATACGCTCCTAGCATGTGAAGAATGTGTTTGCTGGCCTCCTAAATGGTAGCCAGCTAGCTAATATTTAGAAAAATATTTTTGGTTTGGCTAGAGTTATGCTAACCTGTTTGCAATCCCTTTAGCATTGAGTGCTAGCTACAGAGATTAGCTGGCCAGTTAGCTACAGCCATCAGTTGTTGTGGTGTTATCATATTTAGCCTATTCCACCATTTGTAAAATGTTTACTGGCATTTAAATATAGCGTGGGAATAGGGAATCTGGACACACTGTGGACACATTTCTGTAGGTGTAGATGCATGACACGTTCGGAATTCCATGAACAGAACGCTATGATCAGAATTATAAAGATGCATGAACTGTCACGTCTAGACACAGCCTTAGACAAAGCCTAGACACAGACACACATGCATGCACACTTGCACGTAGGCAACACACACCCTTACTGTGTCAGCAAATCACGTTTCGCCGAAAGTGGGGTGCACATATGGGTTCTGTGGGCTCATAATTGTTTCATACATTCTGATTGTGCGGGGGGGCGATTGAATAAAACATTGATTAATGAGCCAGTCCTGCAGGCAGTGCAGAGAGAATGTTCTTCTAGTCCCTCCTCCATCTACATCAACCTCCTTATAGCCACAGCAACATACACCCAGTGTATGATGTCATCTCACTAGACAGTACTGTACTGGAGAGCTAACACACATACTGTAGCAATGCAGCCAGATCGAGGATCTAATGGTGTTTTTCAATCCACTGGACCTAGGGATATACAGTGTGTGCAGGCTTTTATTCCAGCCCAGTACTAACACCCTGTGGTTGTCCAGGACCAGGTTGAAGAACACTCAATCAGAGACACCATTAAGCCACTTCCATCTCCTTAGTAGAAGTGTTGACTGGGGAGAGTCAAGGGCACTTGTGGATGGATATTTGATTGAAGTAGACATTGCACTTGTATAAGGTACTCTTAAGAATGTGTTACTTCTGGAAAAAAATCTTCAGAAAGCCAACATAGAGAACACAGAAACGAAGGAAAGCATGACAAGTAATCAGAGGAGCAAAGCTAGGTACTGAGGAGGATGGTTGGATTGACAGAAGCGTGTGGGTGGGTGTTAACACGCTGTAAACTTTACATTTGTGACGTCCTTTAATGCATTTCTGTTTATGGTGAGTCATGAAGTATCTGTCACTCTGGACGAGGAATGTAAAGCTAATGTTTCGATTTAAAATGTAAATGAACTTCAACACCATCTTAACGAGGTGGTAAATTCCAACAGCCAGTCCCTGCTCCTCGACAGACTCGCCATGAAACACAATCAATCAGTCAGTCAACCCATCAAATCAACCAATCAATCAAGTAGTTAAACAGTAACCAATAGAAAAGCCCAGCATAACCTTAGAGACCCTTTCAAGTTCTGATGAAACGAGTAGCTATTCTAAAAAGCCTTGTTTTGTTTTTACTGTAAAACGCAGCATGACTATTACACTCCCACTATGAGGGTTCTAACGCTGGCCAACCAGAAGAGTCCTGCCACTCCCCAACCCTGCCACAGATTCTCAGTAGCAGCAGTATATTAACTGTCAAGTGTCAAGTCATCACACCATCCCACCCAGAGGAGTTACAGCACCCAGACAGAGGAGCCAAAGGTCGTTAAACAGACTCATCAACTCCAGTCTACTGCCAAATCACTAGCTGGCTCAAAAGCTCTTTGTGGAATATTCACTGGGAGGTTGTTTCATCAGAAAAACACCTAATTTTACAGTATGTTAAACAACCTAGGGGGACATACACTGTGGTTCCTGAAGGTCTGTATTCTTGGAACAACAGTGTTTCCTTGATGCCACCTTTTCTTTCTTCACTTTAGTCTACCGTTGTTCTCCTTTATGCTAAATAGACATTTTTCATCTGTTAGATTCTGTTAGATTCTGTGATTCTTCTTTTGAAATAATATGTGATAACAAAAACAGCCCATAGCTACCTGTTTTGGATGTCATCTGGCTTAAGTGCTTCCTCTAAAGGCCTGGTTGTTATGTAGGCCAGCCACTTATTGTTGGATGAATCATCCCAATTTCAAAAGAACAGATTTAGATAGTTTACCCCGAAGACAGACACAACCAATGGAGCAGGAAACAGAACATGCATGGGATTACACAGCAGAGGCTGGATATCTTCCACTTACCACATGTATGAGGTCTGCTCCAACCAGAACGGCATAGAGAAATGGGTGTTTGGAAGCAGAACATTATGATATAAGTAATGGAGTGTGTGCTTGTTTACGTTCATATGGGTTTGTATTACGTGCATGTTTGTGTGTCAGTGTGTTTATGTGTGAGTGGAAACAGTTAAATAGTATTCATTCATTGGCTGGCTGTATTATTGAAGTATTCAATTAGTTATTTGGCAGTAGATCTGTAGACAAAAGGAGAGAACAGACGAAGGCACAGAATTCTCTCAAAATGGCACTTGCAGTTCAGCACACACATACATTACAGCCATTACCAGCACGAACACACACTAATAAAGCCATGTTCCCGTTGTTAATCAAAAATAACAGCCTTAATGACAGGCTGATGATATTTTCAAACACAGTAGACAAACACAATAGAGACAAGGCAAAATGTCAGCGAGCATGAGAAGTGCTGCAGCACCAGCAGCAAAAGAGACAAGTGTAATCTTCCTCAGAATGAGTGTGGTTGGTTTTGCCTGAACTCAGACACTGTAGACAGAGGGGCCTTAAACCAGATACACACAGGGCTCCTGATGCTCTGTTGCCGGCTCCTGCACATGACTCACAGCCCTAGAATGCACAGATTAAGACAAAGGACTAAGCCTTGTTTGCGTTCCTGCTGGCTTCTGTTGAGTAAGGTTGACTGAAATACAACTCAACCAAACAGCATCTGTTCAACATCTTTTCACAGTGGAACTCATCTTAGCAGCTTATTTTCCAACCAGACCATGTGTGATTGATATAGTCAATTGCTCACTTTTTGTCATACTCCATATCTACTCCACTTGTGATCTCTCAGAGAGCTGGGATCCATGGAAATGAATGAATGTGCTTGTCTGAGGGGCCTTGTTGCTGTCATCGAGAACACACATTATTCAAATCAAATTGCATGTATCACGTGCTTCAGAAAACAACCGGTGTATACTAACAGTGAAATGCTTACTTACCAACAATGCAGAGAGAAAAAAAAGAGAAAAATAGTCTGGAAAAATAATAACAGAAGTAATAAATACACAATGAGAGACTAGCTCCTGGCCATCAGGCCTGTGAGGTGGCACTGCCAACAGACTGATGTGTCCCTGCCATGTCTCTGACGCAGTCTGGAGTCTGCTCTGACACCATGAGTGGCAGGTGGGGAGGAGGATGGCAGGTGGTATTGGTGGGGGGCCAAGCTGTTGGGCGGTGGGGGTCCAATCTGCCATTTAGAGCCCATGAGTACAATATGATAATGGTGGGGTGGTTGCGCCAGAGAATGTTATGGTGCTGTATATGTTCCTGGCCCTAAGACAGGAGCGTACACACACACTGCCCTTGGCAGCTCACCAGAGCGTAAAAATACTGTTTTTATTTCCTCCTCTCTGTTAATATCCTAGGGGATAACGCAAATGGTGTGAGTTACGCTAGAACTGGCTGTGGAGACACAGCAGTTTACCTGTAGCCCAGTCTCTCTCTCTGTCTCTCTCTCTGTCTCTGTCTGTGTGTGTGTGTGCTCATGAAACACACTGTCTCCTGGGCCTGTGGCCAAATCCAGTGTAAGAGCTGCAGGCCTGGTGACATTAAGGAGGGATAGAAGCCTGCCTCTCAGAGAGGAACCGTCACACTCACCAGGAGAGAGAGAAGGAAGAGGCACAGAGCAAGAGAAAACACCAACTGGGCACAGACGTGAATTCAACGTCTATTCCACATTGGCTCAACGTGGAGTAGATGTGGAATAGACGTGGAAACAACATTGATTCAACCAGTGTGTGCCCAGTGGGCAAGAGAGGGCGTAAGAAAGATACCAAGAGTGTGAAAGAGAATTTTTTTTTAGCGAAAAATGCAGAAAGACTGAGAGAAGGAAAGTGAGAGAGAGATGGAGAGAAAGCACCATAGAGAGCCAATGCCGACCTCTCTTTCTATCTCTCTCCACCATCTCCCTCCCAGTGCCATCCTTCCAAGGAGGCAGCTAGGCATTACCCCACCAGCTGCTTCACTTCTCAACAGACTGGCTAACACTCTACAGGAAGAGAGGGATGAGAAAAAGAGAGAATGAAACAGACAGGAAACGAGGGATGAGGAGAGAGAATAAAACAGGGATGGAGAGAAAGATGATGAGAGAAAGAGAGCAAGAGAGTGGAGTAGGTAACAGGGAGAGAAAGGGATGAGTAGGAGATAGTGAAACAAGGAGAAGGGGAGAATAGTGAAAAACCCCATCATATTTATGTGCTGTGTGTATAATGTGCCCAGCTCTACTGGGATATTGATTGTGTAGATATTACCTTGGTTTCCTGGCCTGAGGAACTTGGATGGGAACTAGATTTCATTTGTAGTTAACAGACGAGCAGTACGGTGGCTTGTCAAATAATCAACACTGCCACCCGTGCTCCTTTGCTTTTGAATTAGCTGCATTCTCAGATGTGATACTACACAATGCAGCATTGATTTTCATACTCTGGCTTTTGACATTTAATTACACAAATGAGGGGGAGAGTGAGTGGGCGAGAGAGTGAAAGTGAGAGGCTATTTCGGCGCTCGCATCTTTGCCGCTCTTTAGGCCAGCGGGTTGGAGACTTATTTTGGCAAAAGTAAATAACTAATGTCTCCTCAAAAGAGAAAAGCCATGGAGGTATGTTTATCATGGAGCGTGGTGAGTGAAAAGCCAAGGAAAAGACACACACACACACACACTGTGTTCTCTGGTGCTTTGGGCAAGAAGCCACTGGAGTAGTGGTTCGCTTTCTGGGTTGTATATTTCCACAGTAAACTATAGACAGTACCATTTTCTATGTTAAACCAGGCCCTAATGAGCTCCTGGTTGGGATGAGTGGCAACCCTGATTAGGAGCACCTGCTGCTCACTGATGCAGAGATGATGAGGGGGTGGAGTAGGGGGTGCCAAGCCTGAACTCTTTCCTTCTAGTGTCTGAAGTGGAGGAGGCAGTGAGCAGCTCCCACAGAAGTGTCAGTTAGCCGGATCACCGTTTACACTCCGGAGGACTAGGAGACTGTCTGCAGCCCACCTGTCAGGAGAGGCTCTACTGGACAACGTCCACACAACCAGATAGATCGGAGACAGGTGGAGATGACGAGAGAAAGCGTTTCAGAGATTTGAAAGAGTCAGCGAGAGAATGAAAGAGAGAATGGCTGAACAAAAGCAGAGGGAAAGAGAGAGATACTACTAGAAAGATGGAAATAGGAAGAGAGAGTGACCAAGAGAACAGGAAAATGTATTGTTTCTCTGCTTCCATCCAGGGACAATAAGCAGTGAAAAATAGTGAGGCTCGATAAAGGCTGTAATGAAACAGGTGACAGTGCATTCATAATTGAACATGGCATCGTGTTATGGCTCCCAGTCTCGCCCTGTACACCTAACGCAGACATTCATTTTTCAACAGCTGCTTAAGATGCCAAATGAAACACATTAACTCTATTGTTCCAACACTTCTTTAGGCTTTACTGCTGTTTCTTTAACTGTTGTGGGTGTGAGAATGACAACATGAATATATGCCTGCAAATCAGTGTGTGTGTGTGTGTGTGTGTGTACTGCTCAGTACAGTAAACCTGAGGAAGAGTATGAATGACCTGAAAGCACAAAGGGAGAAGTGGTTGCCCTTGCAATCTCAATGACACGTTGGGGGGGGGGTATGGAAAAGCCACTTGTGATTCCCCCAGCATGCTCGTTAGCGTCAGGCGAGGACGTGTTAATGAGCATGTGCTAATTTATTGTCCAGCAGGGTCGGCTATCGCTTAGAGACAGCAACCCAAGGTTCACTTCATTTGTCTATTTATGGTCTCTCATTGCTAATGCCAGGGAGAAGTATTGGTATTGGCCCACTTTTATATTTTACTCCCCTCGGGCCATTACTGCCAGCATGCAGACTCGATGTCTGTCTGTCTGTCTGTGGGATATTTACCCATGAGATGAGAAGGGTGTCTTTGATTGCTGAGCAGTAAGCGTTCTATGAGCACAGAGGCATGAAAGGATGAAATGCTGCAGGACCAGGGTCTTAGATCAGGCAGAGGCAAAGCAACTCAGTCAGAAATCAGCCCGTATTCAACAGTCAGAGAGAGCAGCTATACAGATATACAGTTCACAGGTTGAGGGGGGAGTGCTACCGTCTTTCCCAGGTCAGAGGGTCTGGTGGTTGGGGGGGGGGGGGGGGGGGGGGGGGGGAACGCCAGAGAACGTTCATTAAATAATGAAAGGCTTTATTGATCTAGGGCAGCTGGAGTACTGTGACAATGAGACTAAGAAGGAGACAGTGTCTTGTGTGTGCGTGCTTGCAAGTTAGTAAAGGCTCTTAAAATGTCGAGGGGAAATAGTACGTGCAAACTGCAAGCCAACAGTTTGAGTGTTTTATTTGTTGTCTGTAGGCTGGGCAAAATCGAATTTAATGTGCACTGTACAATTAGTTTACTAGCAAACACACACAGACACCCATGCAAACATACTGCCTCACTCTTTATATACCCCCTCTCTCCTTGAAAGACTGCCGAGCTGCCACCCACTGAACACTGTCATCCTCATGACACGGCCCAGCACGGCACACTCTACCTCCTGTCCCTCTGATGACTCCGCTAACAAAGACATGCTGGTGTCTGCTCCCTCTCTCTCTCACACACACGCACCAGGGACAGGGCTCTGAGTCCGGACTCAAAGTCATCCCCATCTCTCATCCTGTGTGTGTGTGTGTGTGTGTGTGTGTGTGTGTGTGTGTGTGTGTGTGTGTGTGTGTGTGTGTGTGTGTGTGTGAGAGTTTATGGAGACATCTGTCTGCTGTTTCATTAGTCCTGACTCACACTTCACATCATGGGGATATATAAGAGCTTCCCGTCTTGGCCACCGTCCGCCAAGGAGTACATCCCCAACAAAGCAACTGGGTGTGTGTCTCTGTCTCAGGCCTTTAATCAGCAAAACAATTACTAGGCCATGATTTACACTGCCTAGCTAAAGACAAGAGTGAGCGCTAACACGCTCAATAACTCATCTGAATACATCTGCAGCACTAAATAGATGTCGGAATAACGTAACATGATTATGAGTGTCCACTCTCGATTATCTGTTCCCGTCCCTCCTGTGTCTCATCACACAAACCCATCTATCCTCAATGTCTCAGACTGTTTACCATACGGAAGTGTACGTGTGACACGGAGGGGCTAAGAGACAGGGCGCCCTCCCTCTGACAGTGAAGGAACATGGAAGATTGTATGTTAATTTACTCTGCAGACACTCCCCCATTGCATGAGTCATCACCACCAAAGCTCTCTGATCATTCAGGTAAGCCCTGATAACGATTGTCCCATTCACTGTCTGGAATGTATGAATTGAAAGTGTCATTGAAGCTTTTTTTGAAAAACAGGTTGGCATGTCCCTACTCCAGCAGGGTTTGGATCTCTCATTCATTTGTAATCACAGCGTCATCTGCTCACTTATTTGATTAAGTATGCCGCCAGGTGTAAACATCTGAACACACACACACACACACACACACACACACACACACACACACACACACACACACACACACACACACACACACACACACACACACACACACACACACACACACACACAACTAGTATGCACGCTCACAAAACTGTAAATGTATTGCACAGCAACAAATCATTACTTTGAAGTGATGTAGCACAAACCCTAATTAAACTGTCAATGATTTGCAGCACGTACAACACATTACACTGAACAATAAAAAGAGTAATCCAACTCTCTATACACTGGAGTGTACAAAACATTAACAACACCTGCTCTTTCCATGACAGACTGGCCAGGTGAAAGCTATGATCCCCTATTGATGTCACTTAAATCCACTTCAATCAGTGTAGATGAAAGGGAGGAGACAGGTTAAAGAAGGATTTTTAAGCCTTGAGACATGGATTGTGTGTGTGTGCCATTCAGAGGATGAAAGGGCAAGACAAAAGATTGAAGTGTCTTTGAACGGGGTATGGTAGTAGGTGCCAGGCGCATCAGTTTGAGTGTGTCAAGAACTGCAAACCTGCTGGGTTTTTCCACGCTCAACAGTTTCCCGTGTGTATCAACAATGGTCCACCACCCAAAGGACATCCAGCCAACTTGACACAACTGTGGGAAGCACTGGAATCAGCACGGGCCAGCATCCTTGTGGAACGCTTTCAACATCTTTTAGAGTCCATGCCCCGATGAATTGAGGCTGTTCTAAGGGCAAAAAGGGGTGCAACTAAATGTTAGGAAGGTGTTCCTAAAGTGTTGTACACTCAGTGTACATTATTTTGAGTTGAGTGTAATTTAACGAAATATTCAACTGACTCTAAATGTGAACCTATTCAAAATTCAACCCTTAATTGCGGGGCCATTTAAAATTCAACCCCTACAAACCGCTCCACTCTAGATTTGATTGCACTTGTATTTCTTATGAGTCCTAATTATGCTGAATGGATGTGAATACTGAATCAGGCCCCAGCTCTCCCTGGGTGAGTAATAGTGAACAGTGAAACCAGCTGTTGGGGGCTGCAGTGATCAGAGGCCTCTGTTTGTAGTAAGCACCAGGCTCCACAGTCTGATGGCCAATCTGTAGATCATACTGTCTAGAATAGCCAAGCTCTCCTGTGGAGTAGCTTTTTAACCGCTCTGTGATTGTAGGGACTGTTTGAAGTACTATATTGAGTCCACGTAAATAACACATGTACCCATTACCATACCTACTGTATCCTACCCAGTACCCACTAGACAGTAAACTTAATTTGCTTCATGTGTATCTTTTCTCTCTCTCTCCCTGTCTGTGTTTGCAGACAGTTTGGCGGCTCCTGTCAATGTGACCATCAAGGCTTTGAAGTCCAACTCTGCCGTGGTGACATGGGACATCCCCGAAGGGGACCTTGTCATCGGCTTCGCCATCACACAGCAGGTGAGAGCGAGAAGGAGCGCAGTGCGAGGGGGGGAGGAGACCCACCCAAGCCACACAAACACTCACTCTCGCCAATAGGAGATCAAATAGTATCTGTCACCAATCGCTACTCACCGTCCCTGCGTTGCTGGCCAGCGGCTTGATTTGCGGAACCGTTGTGTCACGGGACGTTGTGTTGCCAGGACGATCCCGTCAGAGCGCCTGTCTCCTCGACAACAGCAGTGGAAGATGGCAGCTGTGTAAAGAGGGAAAGCAATAACATTTCCCACTTGCACACAGTCACTTACCCTGCACAATGGTTAGGCTCCATTCTAGCCAATCAGCTGATGATTTCCTGGTCCCAGAGGCCCAGCTAAGAACCCCAGTTCTGCCCATCTCCTGACTGCTGCTCCCTCTATCCACTCCTCCACATACAGCTCCTCCACACAGTCTATTTCTGTCTACTATTACTGTACAGTATGTGATAACTGGGATTGAAGTTCACCAGGGCTCAATGTTGTGTGTGAGACTTCTACTCAACATCAGTGAATAGTTTTGTGTTACACTGCTCACTAAACGCATCTCTGTGATGATGTGCCAACAGAAGAAGGACGTGCGCATGCTGCGCTTCATCCAGGAAGTGAACACCACCACCCGCTCCTGTGCATTATGGGACTTGGAGGAGGAGACCGACTACATTGTGCACGTGCAGTCCATCAGCATGAGTGGGCCCATGAGTCAGCACAGCGAACCCCTGCGCTTCCGCACGCCCAAGGAGTCTGAGACACAGGCCTCGAAGAGTAAAGGTAAAAAACTCTAGAATCTCACACACAACTTTAGGATAAGACTGAAGCTAATACATACAGTATCTATGGAGAAAACAAAGTCCAAAGCACTTCTCCAGGTTCCCGTACCTTGCTGTAATACAGGTACAGTGCCAGAAAAGGAAGAGGAAACCCTGTGCACAGCAGTATGTACACATACAGTGCCAAGAGTAAAGCTTGCAGTTGGACTGTTGACAACTTTTTACTGATTCCATAAAGGCCAATACAAATCAATGGGGACACAAAGCGTGAAATTAAGTTTCACAACAGAATGCTCTTAAACATCAAGCGCTCTTACAACAATTTATGAATATAACACCTTATATTAATTTAGTTGGGATATTCTCAGCTAGGAGAAACTAGCACAAAGGGATACAGAATGCTACAAACAGCCTCATCAGACACATACAGACCTACAGTCCCTAGGCCCAGACCAACACAGAGCTAGATCCATATAGGTGGACGAGATGAGAACCGGTGCAACGAAAGTGGTGTTAGTGTGTGAGTGATGGCTGGGCAGAGGTGAGATAAATGTGCGTGTTTCCTGTACAGCCAGGCAGCCACTGTGATAAATGGCTACAGTATCAAGGCATGACTCAGCACCGGTCGCATAATGATGCAGCCTCCATATCCCTCTGTCAGTGGTATTCAAACTTTTTCAATGGGCACCCCATTTTTTCTGCAATAATTTCTTGAGACCCCATTTTTTTCACAAGAATTTCCCACAACCCCACCCTAAATATAATGACAGAACCTTAACATCGGTACATTTAGATTTTTATAGCAACAAATAACCTTCAATTCATTACATTTATCTCTTATCAATATGAAGAAACAAATAAATATATTTACTGAATAAAATAATATTTTTTGTAATTATCTTTCTCACGTATTCACACCCCTTGACTTAGTTGTTACAACCTGAATTCAAAATGGATGAAATAGCTTCTTTTTTTCTTTTAGATCACCCATTTACACACAATACCCCATAATGATGAAGTGAAAACACGTTTTTAGACATTTTTGCTAATTGATTCAAAATTAAATATAGAAATAACTCTTTGTAAGTATTCACACCCCTGAGTCAATACTTGGTAGAAGCACCTTTGGCAGTGATTACAGCTGTGAGTCTTTCTGGGTAAGTCTTTTAGAGCTTTCCACACCTGGATTGTGCAACATGTGCCCATTTATTCTTTTCAGAATTCTTCAATCTCTGCCAAAGTGGATGTTGATCATGGCTAGACAACTATTTTCAAGTCTTGCCATAGATTTTCAAGTAGATTTATGTCAAAACCGTAACTCAGCTACTCAGGTGCATTCACTGTCTTCTTGGTAAGCAACTTCAGTTTAGATTTGGCCTTGTGTTTTAGGTTATTGTCCTGCTGAAAGGTGAATTCATATCCCAGTGTCTGGTGGAAAGCAGACTGAACCAGGTATTCCTGTAGGATTTTGCCTGTGTTTAGCTGTGTTTAATTTTTTATCTGGAAAATCTCCCCGGTCCTTAACGATTGCAAGCATACCCATAACATGATGCAGCCACCGCTATGATTGAAAGTATGGAGAGTGGTCCTCAGTAATGTTATGTATTGGATTTGTCCCAAACATAACACTTTCAATTCAGGACAAAAAGTGTTAATTTAGTGCCTTGTTGCAAACAGTTTTGGAATATTTTCACTCTGTCAATTAGGCTAGTATTGTGGAGTAGCTACAATGTTGTTGATTCATCCTCAGTTTTCTCCTATCACAGCCATTAAACTCTCTAACTGTTTTAAAGTCTCCATTTGCCTCATGGTGTAATCCCTGAGCGGTTTCCCTCTGACAAATTTGTTAGAAAGGACGCCTGTATGTTTGTAGTGACTGGGTGTATTGATACACCATCCAAAGTGTAATTTAATAACTTCACCATGCCCAAAGGGATATTCAATGTCTGCTTTAAAAAAAAGGCAGCCAGCGGAAAATCAGTATTCTGTCACTCATAGGGACACTGCGTCACCGCAAATCTATGTGGGGGAGACACTCTAGACCCAAACTGTTACAGACCTATATTTATCCTACCCTGCCTTTCTAAGGTCTTCGAAAGCCAAGTTAACAAACAGATCACGACCACTTTGAATCCCACTGTACCTGCTACGCTATGCAATCTGGTTTCCGAGCTGGTCATGGGTGCACCGCAGCCACGCTCAAGGTCCTAAACGATATCATAACCGCCACCGATAAAAGGCAATACTGTGCAGCCGTATTCATCGACCTGGCCAAGGCTTTCAACTCTGTCAATCACCACATTCTTATCAGCAGACTCAACAACCTTGGTTTCTCAAATGACTGCCTCGCCTGGTTCACCAACTACTTCTCAGAGTTCAGTGTGTCAAATCGGAGGGCGTGTTGTCTGGACCTCTGGCAGTCTCTTTGGGGGTGCCACAAGGTTCAATTCTCAGGCCGACTCTTTTCTCTGTATACATCAATGATGTTGCTCTTGCTGCTGGTGATTCTCTGATCCACCTCTACGCAGACGACACCGTTCTGTATACTTCTGGCCTTTCTTTGGACACTGCGTTAACTAACCACTAGACGAGCTTCAATGCCATACAACTCTCCTTCCGTGGCCTCCAACTGCTCTTAAATGCAAGTAAAACTAAGTGCATGCTCTTCAACCAATCGCTGCCCGCCGTCCAGGATCACTACTCTGGACGGTTCTGACTTAGAATATGTAGACAACTACAAATACCTAGGTGTCTGGTTAGACTGTAAACTCTCCTTCCAGACTAACATTAAGCATCTCCAATCCAAAATTAAATCTAGAATCGGCTTCCTATTTTGCAACAAAGCATCCTTCACTCATTCTGCCAAACATACCCACGTAAAACTGACTATCCTACCGATCCTTGACT
Organism: Oncorhynchus clarkii lewisi; assembly: GCF_045791955.1. Classification (NCBI taxonomy): domain Eukaryota; kingdom Metazoa; phylum Chordata; class Actinopteri; order Salmoniformes; family Salmonidae; genus Oncorhynchus; species Oncorhynchus clarkii. The sequence continues at coordinate 16,339,569 of NC_092171.1, read as the reverse complement.
TCGGCAATGTCATTTATAAAATAGCCTCCAATACTCTACTCAGCAAATTGGATGCAGTCTATCACAGTGCCATCCATTTTGTCACCAAAGCCCCATATTCTACCCACCACTGTGAGCTGTATGCTCTCGTTGGCTGGCCCTTGCTTCATATTCGTCGCCAAACCCACTGGCTCCAGGTCGTCTATAAGACTTTGCTAGGTAAAGCCCCACCTTATCTCAGCTCACTGGTCACCATAGCAGCACCCACCCGTAGCACGCACTCCGGCAGGTATATTTCACTGGTCACCCCCAAAGCCTATTCATGCTTTGGCCACCTTTCCTTCCAGTTCTCTGCTGCAAATGACTGGAACGAATTGCAAAAAAATAAAATCACTGAAGCTGGAGACTCATATCTCCCTCACTAACTTTAAGCACCAGCTGTCAGAGCAGCTCACAGATCACTGCACCTCTACATAGCCCATCTGTACATAGCCCATCTGTAAATAGCCCATCCAACTACCTCATCCCCATATTGTTATATATTTATTTTTTGCTCCTTTGCACCCCAGTATCTCTACTTGCACATTCATCTTCTGCACATATCACTCCAGTGTAAATTGCTAAATTGTAATTACTTCGCCACTACGGACGATTTATTGCCTTACCTCCCTAATCTTACCTCATTTGCACACACTGTATATAGGTTTTTTCCTATTGTGTTATTGACTTCACGTTTGTTTATACCATGTGTCACTCTGTGTTGTTGTTTGTGTCGCACTGCTTTGCTTTATCTTGGCAAGGTCGCAGTAGTAAATGAGAACTTGTTCTCAACTGGCCTACCTTGTTAAATAAAGGTGAAATAAATAAATAAAAAACTGGGTGAGGAATACTTAAGTAAATAAGGTATCTCTTTTTTTATTTTTCATTATGGGGTATTGTGTGTAGATTGAGGTAAAACATTTCTTTAATCCATTTTAGAATGAGGCTGTAACGTAACAAAATGTGAAGAGGTCTGAATACTTTTCAAATGCACTGTATGTGTTTGTCTCCCAAGACCATAGCTATAGAACCAGCATGTGGTCTGTGACCAAGACTCTTGGTGAGGGAGGTTTTCTAGCTAGACCAGCGGGACAACTCCCTCCTGGACGTCTGCAAAACTGTGCTGCAGTAAAACAGATGTATAACACTCCAAGACTATATGTCTTTACTCATATAATCCTGCAGCTATACAGCATACAGTTTACCATGTCCCTGAATGCTCCCACCTGCAAACTTCCTCCTGTACAAACAGTACAGACCCACCTCTCCCTGCAGAGGACTCAACCTGTCTCTAGGATTGGAGACCGTCTTTGACATTAGAACTGACCAATATTAGCCATATGGAGGCCATCTGGCAGCGGTGTCAGGAGCCTCTGGCTTTCCAGCTTGGATTGGTTAATGTCAAGGTACATAGACTCATCGGTTGGCTGAATCAGTCATTGGGAGAACCTGCTGGAGCGTGGTGAAGCTGTGGCGAAATCTGCACGGAGCCTTCACCACGCTAATGTACCAGTGTCACTGCCTACTTCTGTTTGGCCTTTAAATGGGGGGAACTTGTGTGCTGAACTTTAGCCAGCTCTCTATTGAATTCAGAAACATGTTGCTTTGTATGAGTGGACCTTGAACACACACAAACACACACTTTTCTGATCGTTTTTGGCCCTTAGGACATTAATAATGATTATTGAGTTCTATTTAGGCCCAACTCAATCGATCGTGGCTGCTGTGATTAACTCTCTCTCTCCAACCCCTTCAGAGTGGGGATCCCCACTGACCCTGTCTCAGGCTTATGTATTCTCTTCATGTCCAGCTTCTACTGAATCCTTTGACACCATCAGCATCTCTCAGAAATAGTGGGCAAATTGAGGCATGTGCTGTGCGGTTCCCACATAGCAGCGCTCTTCAATGAGGAGATAATTGTGGAGCCTGTGCACAAGTTGGTAGGGTTGAGTCGGAATCATGAAAAACATGGCCTGTTTGAAGTAGTGCTAGCTGACAGAAAGCCAGTGGTGAGTGGTGACATCCTGGGACTGAAGAAGAATAGAGAGATCAGTCTACACAATAGGGGGTGTCAGGGGAAAATTGTTATATCCAGCTGACACAGAGCAGAACTACTCCTGAGTATGTATAATTACAGTAGAGACCAGTGGAGGCTGCTGAGGGGAGAACGGCTCATATTAATGGCTGGAATGGAGCAAATGGAATGGCACCAAACACCTTGAAAGCATGCATTTGATAACATTCCACTGATTCCGATCCAGTCAATAACACGAGCCCGTTCTCCCCAATTAAGGTGCCACCAACCTCCTGTGGTAGAGACAAGTTCTACTGGACTGAAGTTCTGCCTGGCATATTCACTTAGCAGATGATGGATTTCACCCCAACACTCCCCCATCATTAGACTGACCTTTCAGGAGAACCTGGGTTTAATAAGCTGCCAGTTACCAATAATAACTCTGATGATAATGTTGCCATGGTGATGAACTGATTGTGCTGCTGTATTTGACACTCCAGACGAGGTGACCATGGAGGAAGTGGGAGCTCAGCTGAGGGCGGGGGAGTTCATCATTATCGTGGTGGTGCTGATCATGTGGGCAGGTGAGGGGTGGAATGTTTCAAAAGGTCAGAGTGCTACCCACACACTAGGGTTGCAAAATTCCAGTAAGTTTCCCCAAGTTCCCAGTTTTTCCAGATATCCTGGTTGCAGGAATCTGGATTCCTGCTTATTCCCTTCTGATTCTGGGAACTTCCAACCAGGATTTCTTGAAAACATGATAATTTGGGAAAAGTTACTGGAATTTTGCAACCCTACCACACACACACACACACACACACACACACACACACACACACACACACACACACACACACACACACACACACACACACACACACACACACACACCCTCATGAATGTAGAAAAAAAGAAAAGGTATATTTAAACAAATATGGTCCACAATTTGTTGTAATTTGTCCATGCTAAATGATTTCAGTCTGCTTTTCACTGCGGTAATGTGGTTGTTATTTACTTATTGTGTATGTCCTTTTCTCCGCCTCTCTGTCAGGTGTGATCGCTCTCTTCTGCCGTCAGTATGACATCATCAAAGACAACGAGCCCAACACCAACAAGGACAAAGCTAAGACCTCATCAGAGTGCAGTACTCCGGAGCACCCGACGGGGGGGCTGTTGCGCAGTAAGGTATAACCCCTTCTCCTCCCCACTGAGTCCCCACCGTCACCGGGCAGGTGAATCGTCCCAGCGACTTAAAAACGTCCACTTTCACCAGCAGTTAACACTCCCATAACACCATTAGAGCTACGCCCACCACATAACAGAATATGCATTGATTTACTAGCATTGATGACAGCACTTCACCCCCCCCCCAAAATGGTTAAAATGCAAAACAGGCATCTCAGGTCATAAGTTACAACAATGCTATAAATCCAAAGCCTTTCAAATCAATGCATAGACAGCCCATACGCTGGCATGATTGTCCGATGTCCATTCGCTCCTCTCCATCAACAACTGGCTGATGACCTCTGCCAACTAAACCAATTGACACTAAAATGACCAAAATACCCCATCTCCCTTCCAGAGAGAAAGCATCATAACCCTCCCATTCTGTCCAGGCGCTCCATGCTCATACACTAGCAGAATTATACTTTATTCCAGGTTTAGAGACTGGCCTTCATCTTTTTCATCCCTGCTGTTTCCCTTCTTCCCCTCCAGTTCCCCAAGAACAACAACAACAACAACCGGGCTCCATCTGTGAACATCATCGAGGTGTGACGGCCAGAACACTGTCTAATCCAAAGGATTGAGTGTATTCTAAACAGAGCAACCAAAGGGCCCTTTATGCCCATCTGCTTGTTAGGATGAGGCTAGGACTGTGGGTCGTGGCCGGCCCTTTGGCATGGGGCCTGGGTGTGAACTGGGCCCTCAGGACTCCAGGGTCCAGGTCTCAGAGGAGAGGCTCTAGATGTGGTGGCAGGACTGTGGCTGTCGCTGCTCTAATTATTGCCAGAAGGTCATGGAGATAAAGGCCAAATGGGTTCAGCTATGAGTTGAGAGAGAGGAGATATGAACATGGCCAGGGGACTGCATATAACCAGGGCCAGAGACCCTCTCTCTCAGCTTGTTGTTAATGAACTGAAACACACTGTCCCGGCCCCTGTTCCCCATACTGCAACCAAGGCTTGAGCACTGTGCACCGTGTGAAAATGAACTCCCCCTACTGCATCTCCTCTCTTACAGTGTTTATTTATTTGCCTCCTATAATACTCATTTGCTGTAAGGCACATACTGTACTTTCCTTACTATTGCTTACCTCCTTTGACATATACCTCTTATTCAAACTACGGTATATATCACTGTATCAAAACCTGTTTCAACCTGTTTCATCTATTCACAACAACTTCTTATTGCTAAAGTACCAGTTTTATAGATCTCCTTCTGGCTCAACTCCCTGAAACCTCCTCTGAGATGTGTTTTCATTCGATCAGAGCTAGTTAGTTCCCCGCTCAGGGAATTCAGATAATACAAGGCTAATTTTGGAGGCCTTTCTGAAGCAAGCTGGTGGCTATGACGTCAGGGCAAGATCAAAAGGAGCACTCAAGACACCTGTGCGGCAGAATTCTCCATTTATCTGGAGAATTAAAGCTTGTTAGCTCTGACAGCAGAAAAGAACGTTGTCATTTATAAACAAATCTGGTCTCTACATTTATCATTGATTTACCTTAAATATAACATTTTCCTTTAAAAGGTCCAAAGCAGCCATTTTTTAAAATCTCAATATAAAATCATCTCTGGGTAACAATTAAGTATGTTACTGTGTTTGTTTTTGGTTAAAATGATCATAAAGAAGAAAAAAAATGCTTCTTAGCAAAGAGCAATTTCTCAAGCAAGAATTATGCTAGGACCGTCTGGGAGTGGTCTGAGTGGGGAGGGGAAAACTGGAAACTAGCTGTTATTGGCAGAGAGGTTTGGAACTATCTTTCTTATTGGACTATTAACTTACCGCATGGTGAGTTGGAATGGAGCCCAAAGCTCCATTCCACCAAAACGGGTGAAATTTCAGGCAGGCTTCTCAAACTGCTCTTACAATAAAAGGGCTTGATCCAAATGTTCACAATTACACAGTATTATTCCAATCTCAGTGTGCAAATATATATAAAACACAGGAAAATCACATTGACTGCACTGGGCCTTTAAAGGGATAATCCACACCAAATGGCTAATTCATACAATTAACAGTGTTAAATAACACTAATATGTGAATATATTTCTTAACAAATGTTTAATTTTGTTGTTATAACAAGGTTGCTAGAAATATGTGAAAAGCATTGTGGAAATCTCTTGCAACAAAACCCACAATGCAATGCTATTTCTGAACTGGCTGGCTAGCTAGCTAGAAGACATAGCTATACACAATAATACCAAAGTCAATATCAGCATGTGAAGTAGCTAGCTAGCTGTATAATCGCCTAAACAAACTGCACAATCAATTTAGGAGTCTCTCACCGAGTTAAAATTGCAGTTCATCAACTTGCAATAAAGCGAGTGCAGATAGGTTACGTTGCTATGGCAACAACGGCCTTTTCCCACAGACACACGGGGAGCATAGAGATAAATAGTAATGGCGTCTTTTTGAGGGCATTAAATCCACCATGGTTCGTTAGTCAAGGCATATGGGAAAATAAATGGCCTTTTTGTAGGGGTTTTGGATAAACACGGGCTTAGGAGATTTAGGTTTTGTTCTATGAACATTTTGAAGCATTTATGTAATAAAAAAAGCAAATACACATAAAAGGCTTTATATTTCAAAAAGGTAATGTTAGTTGACTGATATCGCATAGGACAAAACGTATAAGATCTCCTAAGCCTGTGTTAACATCAGATCTTATTTTTGGCGTTTATCCCAAATCCCTATTCTTTCCCCATAGATAGGTTAGCTGAGAACGTCACAAAAACGATGTGCTTGCCTCTATGGGGCAGTAGTCATGGGGCATGCTGTTGTGATTCTGGATGGCCAGATTGCTAGCAAGAATGACAGGAAACTGCCATATGGGGAATCGTAACTGGCTCGTTTCATCTTGTTCTTGATACCATGTCTTGTTTTGAGGTGTTTTGACTGATTTAATGCCAATGCTGATATGGCTAGCTAGCTAACCAACAACTGTAATGACGTATTTGAGGGACAAGTGCTCATTGTGCAAATGTATTTATGTTTTCAATAAAACATTGGAGAGGAAATATAGCATACATGTTATCAACAGTTCAAGCCAACCCTGTCTGTTTTGCCCCATAGTTGCAAAAGCGTCAGTTTTGTTGCTAAACAACCAGACTGTCTATGGGAATGGCTAAACGAACCAGAGGTAACTAATTTCCTGTTTTTAGGACTAAAAGCTGGCGAGCTCTATTGCGAGATGGAACTTGAAGGAGAAACTGAGTTTAATCATTTGGTACACTGTTTAGATTGAGCACATCTAAGTGAAATATATATACTTTTTCATGATTATATAAACAGATGGATGTGTTCCAGACAAGTATGCCATACCATCTATTGGCTCACTTGGCGATCTGGAGTGCAGGTAATTGTTTAAAAAGCGTCATAAAATGTGATAAGTGCGTTATCCCCCATCTCCGTTGACGAGAACCATTTGGCTATGCCACATTCCTACACCATTTCCTGATTTCACAGATAGACCACTTAGAAGTTAAATCATGGGGAATTGTTTTATTTTACCCACTGATAGAACATAGGCGTTCAAGAAATTGACAGGATATTCATTCATTTTATTTCTGGTGGTGGATTATCCCTTTAAGTAAAAATAATATTTGACTTATAAGTAGATTTACTAAAATGCTACTGTTCAAATATTTTAAGTGTATCGTTTCTCTTATCACCTACTTTTATTAGTGAATGTTCAAGAGAGTTTACACTCACCTCTAAGAGGGGCCTGACTCATGTGCATGGACTGGATGTGTCTCTGAGGAAGGGCTAAACAGGTCTCCCCATGACAGCAATAACAGAGTGGAGCAGTGGAGCATCTCACACACCGGCAGGCCATGAAGCACCTGTCCAACCTACACTCAACCTCCCAGCCACACTTAATGCAGGGGGACTTTAAAATGTGATTAAATAAGTTTAAAGTCCTATTTTATGAGCATCCTTGTTTATGAAAAGACCTTTCTATGAAACACCTGCCACCCCCAACTTTCCCAGATCTAATCAACGATGTGATCATAAACTATAGGGCCGTAGGGATGGTGCCACTATAGGGCTGCGATTCTAAATGTATTCCATTTCGACTGTGATTTTATTACGATTCGATGTTCCAAACATATTGCTCACCATATGTATGCTGCAAAGGAACAAAAGATAACTTTCTCATGGCTTTGATCAGTCATGGAAATAAAAATGCTGAAAACAAATTGTCTCCCTATTTAAAAAGATGATGGAAAACAAGTTTTGCTGCAGGCCAACAGCCAACTAGCACAAATATAATATTGCGATAGTCAAAACGATACATCTTCGAAAATAATATCCCGATATGTAACTGTATCGATTTTTCCCCCATCACTAATGAGCTCCATATGTTGGTTCTAAACGTTGACCCCTTTGATTCAGTCCCATCTGACATCATCATTAGTAGTCATCTTCACAGAAGGGCTTCCACTGAATCATCTTCAGTGTGAGAGTCCATCCTCCCCAACCCATGTACTGTATCACAGGCAGGTGTTGACATGCTGTATGAAGAGACTATGCTGTGGAGATTCTCAAATGGGCCAGACAACCTCCTCCACATCCCCACGAAGGGGACATTGCTGTGGTAATGTGTTTTAGGTCGGATTTAAAAAAGCACTGCCTTAAACACCTAAATATTCCATTTTGTTTGATAGGATGGAATGGTAAGGGTCCAATTTGTTCCACCTTTTCCATTTAGTATTTCCCTGCCACTTGGCCCATGGAGGCCGCAGTATGTTATGTTAAACATCTGTGGTCTGTCTGTATCCATTATGAGATGGTATAGGAGGAAAAGTAGAATTTGATTTATTTTCTAAGGGATGGGCGAATGTAATGCTAAATAAAGAGCATGACAGAAATGTGTACATATGTTTTCTCATCAGTTATGTGGTTTCTAGAAATGCTACATACAAGTATTATTATTTGAGAAATGTGTCAACCTTTTCACATTCTGTAAAGAGTGGTATTGGTGAGAGAAATGTCTCCAGGCAAAGATTTTTGAAGTCTTACGGGCAATGTAAATGTCACGTTATTAGAGAGACTGAACATTTGTTCATGACACTTTGCTTTCAATGTATTTATAACATTCTATCGCTGTCCTATTTAACCTATATCCAATGTACAATAATCTTGTTAAAATGTGCATATTGAGGAATAGAGAAAGGTAAATATACAGCCGAGGGAGGAGGCAGGAAGGTAGACTATTCTGTACTTTACTCTCATTGATTACTCCAGTTCTGTTATGACGCATCACATTGTGTCAGACTAGCCCGTAATGAACTGTAATTTCGCCTGTACCTGTCTCAGTGAACAGACCTCTCTGCAGGTGATTGACCTTGGCTGTGGGGGAGTGGCAGACTAATGACAGGCAGAGCACAGCGATGTATAAATAGGGGAGAGGGGGTTGACTGATGACTAATAAAATAAGGTTTTTTATCTTTCTCCTTACTTCCACCATTAATGAGAAAGAGGGGAGCAGAACTCGGCTTCCATTTCTCCAATAAGCAGTGATTCGTGTCAGGGACAAGAGCAGGCTTTAAGCAGAGATGGAGGAAAGAGAGAGAGAGAGAAAAAAGGAGGGAGACTGAGAAAGGAGGAGGCCCATCTGATGGATTAATACAGACATGGATGTTCGGAGGACAAACTTGCTGGCGAGGTCTCCAAACGTTGTGCTGCTGCATTACCCCATCAGCACTTCTCACAAAAGTTTCTATGCTGAAGGTTGAAAGCATCTGTCCTTAAGACTGTTGGAACTGGTAGCTCATTGCAATCGATAGGTATCTGTTGACTCAGTAACGGATAATGATGATCATCTCCCTGGATGATTTCTTTGAACTGGGGCCTTGTCTGTTTGCAGTGTGCCAGCACTACATTTCTCAAAGGCACCCAAGCATTGCTTATTTCTCATTCACCTACCTCCTTGCAGTTTTTAAAATTGGCATTTTACTGTCCGCATTAGATTGGGCAACTCTAAACTTTCTGTTACGCTGAGATTAATAGTCAGGGCCAAACATTATCAATACAGTGCTCAAGTCTTATTAAAAATTGCTTAAAGTTTTTCAATGATGCGTAGCATAAATGTTCATTATGGCACACCATTTACCCAATGTTGCCAATGTAAATACAATTTTTTTAAATTCTGGTTTCAATAATATTAATGCATTTTAGGGCTAATGTACTATAAAGCAAGTTGTTATGTTGCCAAGTTGTGGCCCAACCATGCTTTGAAGAATCTATGGTTGCAGTTCTGCATTATGATCTGCTTGACTGGCTCTGGGAGTAGCTCCCTGCAGTCCGAGGCTGGCTGTAAACAATGACTGTTGCTGTGTTATTTGAATAAACATCAGAGGCGGCTGTGACCAAGACATATCAAAAGCTAACAGCCTTTTACTGTCACAGGAGGGGAGCTTTGTGGAGGAGCTTAGCCTGACACTTGGCTCTCTGTCTCAATATGCCCTAGTGTCATAGGAAGGATACAGGGGATTGATCAGTCATCCGCACAAGGCGAACAGCAAAGCATAGAAATAATTATATTTCTATGGCCAACAGTTCTCTGTAACCTTTTGGTTTCTTTGGATCTCAGTCCCTTGGGAGATAGAGGCTCTGTAAAGTTGTAAAATAACTGCTGTCAGAGATTTCCATATCCAGGCAGACCAATTCTGATATTTTTTTCACTAATTGGTCTTTTGACCAATCAGATCAGCTCTGAAAAAGATCTGATGTGAAAAGATCTGATATCATTGGTCAAAAGACCAATTAGTGGAAATACAAAAAAAAAAGAAAAAGTACAGTATTCAGATGGGCCTAATAGAGCCCAGCTGGAACTACTGAGGGGGAACTTTGCTTTTTCTTCATACTTACTGTAAGAACAACAGTCTACTTAGGTCTTGTGGGAACCCACACTTTTTAGAATGCTGAAAAATTGTGTTTGCTTACTTGGGAGGGTTGATTTGCTCTCTTCATAGGATGAAATATAGGGGATAGTACTTGAGGTTTAATCTAATGATAATATCAGGCAAGGAAAATAGAAAAACAATGTCGTACTAAATTGTGTTTTTTCCCAGTCCATTTAGTTTTACTTTGGTTTTTTGTAATAGAGCAAAGGGATGTACAAAGAAGCATGGTTAAGAAAATATGTAATGCTTTATCAATGCCATCATATTTATATTCCACGTATAAATGATACAAGTCATTGCTTAAAGAGCAACTGCACCTAAAAAACAAATTCTCATTTTAAAAAACAGCCTATGACGCATCGATAAAAAACATTTATCTAATGTCAAAATTGACAAAAGTGTAAATAGGAACATTGCGTCATGAAGTCAGTCTCGTCCAAAACAGAGTTGTGTGAGACTTGAGACTGCATCACAACGTAAATGAAGGTTGGGTTTGTTTCAATCCTGCCCACAGCTGGCAGCATGCAGGTAATCATCAATTCGGAGTGCAGCAGCACACCCAATCATATTGTTTGTGGCAAATTTGGGTTATAGCTATGGGGCTAGTTCGGGACCATCAGTAAATTATACAATGCAGAGTGCATTCGTATTCAGACCCCTCAACTTTTTCCACATCTTATGTTGCAGCCATATTCTAAAATCTATTGTATTGTTAAATCCCCCCCCCCCCCCCTCCTCAAACTACACACAATGCCACATAAAGACAAAACAAAAACTGTTTCTTAGAAATGTTTGCAAAAGTATACAAAAATCGCTCCCCTCAAAATATCACATTTACAAGTATTCCACATCTTATGTTGCAGCCATATTCTAAAATCTATTATATTGTTAAATCCCCCCCCCCTCCTCAAACTACACACAATACCACATAAAGACAAAACAAAAACTGTTTCTTAGAAATGTTTGCAAAAGTATACAAAAATCGCTCCCCTCAAAATATCACATTTACATAAGTATTCAGACCCTTCACTCAGTACTTTGTTGAAACACCTTTGGCAGCGATCACAGCCTCGAGTCTTCTTGGGTATTACACTACAAGCTTGGCACACCTATATTTGGGGAGTTTCTCCCATTCTTCTCTGCAAAGCCTCTCAAGCTCTGTCAGGTTGGATGTGGAGCGTTAGTGCACAGCAATTTTCAGGTCTCTCCAGAGATGTTCAATCAGGTTCAAGTCCGGGCTCTGGCTGGACCACTCAAGGACATTGAGACTTGTCCCGAAGTCCCTCCTGCATTGTCCTGTTGGAAGGTGAACCTCCGCCCCAGTCTGAGGTCCTGAATGCTCTGGAGCAGGTTTTCATCAAGGATCTCTCTGTACTTTGCGCCGCACATCTTTCCCTCGATCCTGACTAGTCTCCCAGTCCCTGCCGCTGAAAAACATCCCCACAGCATGATGCTGCCACCACCATGCTTCACCGTAGGGATGGTGCCAGGTTTCCTCCAAATGTGACACTTGACATTCAGGCCAAAAAGTTCCATCTTGGTATCATCTGACCAGAGAATCTTGTTTCTCATGGTCAGAGTCTTAGGTGCCTTTTGGCAAACTCCAAGCAGACTGTTGTGTCTTTTACCGAGGAGTGGCTTCCGTCTGGCCACTTTATCATAAAGGCCTGATTAGTGGACTGCTGCAGAGATGGTTGTCCTTCTGGAAGGTTCTCCCATCTCCACAGAGGAACTCTAGAGCTCTGTCAGAGTGACCATTGGGTTCTTGGTCACCTCCCTGACCAAGGCCCTTCTCCCCCGATTGTTGCCAGCTCTAGGAAGAGTCTTGGTGGTTCCAAACTTCTTCCATTTAAGAATGATGGAGGCCTCTGTGTTCATGGGGACCTTCAATGCTGCAGACATTTCTTGGTACCCTTCCCCAGACCTGTGCCTCGACACAATCCAGTCTCGAAGCTCTACGGACAATTCCTTCAACCTCATGGCTTGTTTTTTGCTCTGACATGCATTGTAAACTGTGGGACTCTATATAGACAGGTGTGTGCCTTTCCAAATCATGTCCAATCAATTGAATTTATCATCCGGTGGACTCCCATCAAGTTGCTGAAACATCTCAAGGATGTATATAAATTAGCGAACATTTCAAAAAATCTGTTTTCTCTTTGTCGTTATGGGGTAGTGTGTGTAGATTTCTGAATATTTGTATTCATTTAATCCATTTTAGAATAATGCTGTAACGTAACGAAACATGGAAAAAGTCAAGGGCTTTGAATACTTTCCCGAAGGCACAATGTTCAAATACAGTACCAGTCAAAAGTGTGGACACACCTATTTTACTATTTTCTATATTGTAGAATAACAGTGAAGACATCAAAGCTATGAAATAACACATGGAATCATGTAGTAACCAAAAAGTGTTCAACAAATCAAAATATATTTTATATTCTTCAAAGTAGCCACCCTTTGCCTTGAGGACAGCTTTGCACACTCTTGGCATTCTCTCAACCAGCTTCATGAGGAATGCTTTTCCAACAGTTTTGAAAGAGTTCCCACATATGCTTAGCATTTTCTTGCTGCTATTCCTTCACTCTGCGGTCCAACTCATCCCAAACCATCTCAATTGCGTTGAGGTCGGGCGAATGTGGAGGCCAGGTCATCTGATGCAGCACTCCATCACTCTCCTTCTTGGTCAAATAGCCCTATGGGTCATTGTCCTGTTGAAAAACAAATTATAGTCTCACTAAGTGCAAACCAGATGGGATGGCATATCGCTGCAGAATGGTGTGGTAGCCATGCTGGTTAATTGTGCATTGAATTCTAAATAAATCAATGTCACAAGCAAAGCACCATCACACCTCCTCCTCCATGCTTCACGATGGGAACCACACATGCGGAGATCATCTGTTCACCTACTCTGCGTCTCACAGACACAGCGGTTGGAATCAACAATCTCAAATTTGAAATAATCAGACCAAATGGACAGATTTCCAGTCTAATGTCCATTGCGTGTGTTTCTTGGCCAAAGCAAGTCTTCTTATTGGTGTCCTTTATTAGTGGTTTCTTTGCAGCAATTTGACCACGAAGGCCTGATTTACACAGTCTCCTCTGAACAGTTGATGTTGAGATGTGTCTGTTACTTGAACTCTGTGATTTATTTGGGCTGCATCTGAGGAGTAGTTAACTCTAATGAACTTATCCTCTGCAACAGAGGTAACTCTGTGGCAGTCCTCATGAGAGCCAGTTTCATCATAGCGCTTGCTGGTTTTTCAAAATGTTCTGTATTGACTGACCTTCATGTCTTTGTAATAATGGACTGTCGTTTCTCTTTGCTTATTTGAGCGGCTCTTGTATACCACCCATATCTTGTCACAACACAATGGATTGGCTCAAACGCATTAAGGAAAGAAATTCAACAAATTAACAAGGAACACCTATTAATTGAAATGCATTCAAGGCGACTGACTACCTCATTAAGCTGAGATGGCGCCGGAGCAGAAGGCAGATGTTTTACGTGCCCCCAACCGATTGTTTTTTTGTTTGTTTATCTGCGTTGTTTGGAACTTATTTTTGTACATAATTTTGCCGCTACCGTCTCTTATGACCGAAAATAACTTCTAGATATCAGGACTGCAATTACTCACCATGGACTAGCAGAATAATTTTACTTCTTTCACGACTTTGACAAGCCCGAGGTGGAGGATATAGAGCTCCCTCGGGAACAGACCCCGACCCCATTGATCTTCGTGAAGAGGCGGCGGAGAAAGAGGCCGGAGGGCGGAGGTGATCAAATTAACCCACACTCCTCTCAACTCTGCTAGCAAACATGCAATCTTTGGACAATAAAAGGAGGAGTTATTGGGAAGATTAAACTGCCAAAGGGACATTAAAAACTAACATCTTATGCTTCACAGGGTCGTGGCTGAACGACAACAATATCAACATAGAGCTGGCTGGTTATACGATGTACCGGCAGGATAGAACAGTGGCGTCTGCTAAGACAAGGGGTGGCGGTCTATGTATTTTTGTAAAACACAGCAGGTGCACGATACCTAAGGAAGTCTCGAGCTATTGCACGCCTGAGGTAGAGTTTCTCATGATATGCTGCAGTCCACATTACCTACCGAGAGATTATCTATATTCTTTGTAGCTGTTTGAAATACCACCATAGTCAGAGGCTGGCACTAAGATAGCATTGAATGAGCTGTATTCCGCCATAAGCAAACCAGAAAACGCTCACCCGAGGCGGCGCGCCTAGTAGCTTGGGACTTTAATGCAGGGAAACTTAAATCAGCTTTACCAAATTTCTATCAGCATGTTAAAGGTGCTACCAGAGGGAAAACAACTCTGGACCATCTATACTCCAAACACAGATATGCATACAAAGCTCTCCCTCACCCTCCATTTGGCAAATCTGACCATAATTCCATCCTCTTGATTCCTGCTTACAAGCAAAAATGAAAGCAGGAAGCACCAGTGACTAGATCAATTAAAAAAAGTGGTCAGATGAAGCAGATGCTAAGCTACAGGACTGTTTTGCAGACTGGAATATTCTCCGGGATTCCTCCAATGTCATTGAGGAGTACACCACATCTGTCATTGGCTTCATGACATCGTCCCCACAGTGATGGTACGTACATACTCAAACAAAAAAGCCATGGATTACAGACAGCATCCGCACTGAGCTAAAGGCTAGAGCTACCGCTTTCAATGAGCGGGACTCTAACCCGGAACCATCAAGCAGGCAAAGCGTCAATACAGGATCAAGATCGAGTCGTACTACACCAGCTCTGATGCTCGTCGGATGTGGCAGGGCCTGCAAACCATTACAGACTACAAAGGGAAGCACAGCCGAGATCTGCCCAGTGACACGAGCCTACCGGACGAGCTAAACTACTTCTATGCTCGCTTCGAGGAAAATAACACTGAAACATGCATGAGAGCGCCAGCTGTACCGTAAGACTGTGTGATCACGCTCTCCACAGCCAATGTAAGTAAGATGTTTAGACGAGTCAACATTCACAAGGCTGCAGGGCCAGATGGATTACCAAGATGTGTACTGCGAGCATGCACTGACCAACTAGCAAGTGTCTTCGCTGACATTTTCGACTGCTCACTGTCTGAGTCTGTAATACCAACATGTTTTATGCAGACCACCATAGTGCCTGTACCAAGAACACTAAGGTAACCTGCCTAAATGACTACCGGCCCGTAGCACTCACATCTGTAGCCATGAAGTGCTTTGAAAGACTGGCCATGGCTCACATCAACACCATCATCCCAGAAACCCTAGACCCAGTCCAATTTGCATACCGCCCCAACAGATCTACAGATGATGCAGTCTCTATTGCACTCCACACTGCCCTTTCCCACTTGGACAAAAGGAACACCTATGTGAAAATGCTATTCATTGAATACAGCTCAGCGTTCAACACCATAGTTCCCTCAAAGCTCATCAATAAACTAAGGAATCTGGGACTAAACACCTCCCTCTACAACTGGATCCTGGACATCCTGACGGGCCGCCCCCAGGTGGAAAGGGTAGGTAACAACACATCCGCCACGCTGATCCTCAACACAGGAGCCCCCTCAGAAGTGCATGCTCAGCCCCCTCCTGTACTCCCAGTTCACTCATGACTGCTCGGCCAGGCACGACTCCAATGCCATCATTAAATTTGCAGATGACAAAAGTGGTAAGCCTGATCACCGACAACGAGACAGCATATAGGGAGGTCAGAGACGTGGCCGTGGGGTGCCAGGACAACCACCTCTCTCTCTGTCAACGTGATCAAGACAAAGGAGGTGATTGTGGACTACAGGAAAAATAGGACCGAGCACGCGCCCATTCTCATCGACAGGGCTGCAGTGAAGCAGGTTGAGAGCTTCAAGTTCCCCCCCAGGAGACTGAAAATATTTGGCATGGGTCCTCAGATCCTCAAAAAGGTTCTACAGCTGCACCAGAGAACATCCTGACTAGTTGCATCACTGCCTGGTATGGCAACTGCTCGGCCTTCGACTGCAAGGCACAACAGAGGGTAGTGAGAACGACCCAGTACATCACTGGGGCCAAGCTTCCTGCCATCCAGGACCTCTATACCAGGCGGTGTCTGAGGAAGGCCCTAACAATTGTCAGACTCCAGCCACCCTAGTCATAAAAATAGTCAGACTGCTAACACATGGCAAGCGGTACCGGAGCGTCAAGTCTAGGTCCAAGAGGCTTCTAAAGAGGGTAGAAGCTTCTAAAGAGCTACCCCCAAGCTATAAGACTTCTGAACATCTTGTCAAATGGCATTGTCATCTATGCATGGTCACTTTAATTAACTCTACTTACATACATACTACCTCAACTAACTGGCACCCACCTGTATATATTGTTATTTTTTACTGCTGCTCTTTAATTACTTGTTACTTTTATCTCTTATCCGTATTTTTTGAAACTGCACCGTCGGTTAGGGGCTCGTAAGTAAGCATTTCACTGTAAGGTCTACACTGGTTGTATTCGGTGCATATGATTCATAGAATTTGATTTGATTGAGAGAATGCCAAGAGTGTGCAAAGCTGTCATCAAGGCGAAGGGTGGCTACTTTGAAGAATCTCAAATATATTTAGATTTGTTTCACACGTTTTTGGTTACTACATGATTCCATGTGTTATTTCATAGTTTGTCTTCACTATTACTCTACAAATGTAGAAAATAGTAAAAATAAAGAAAAACACTGTAATGAGTAGGTGTCAAAACATTTGACTGGTACTGTAGCTTCAAATTTAAATGACTCAAACCAAACTATAAATTGTATAAATGTATATACAAATATTGAAAGCATTTAATGAGAAAACTAAGAATGAGAATTTTCATGTTGCAAACATTTTCATTGTGCAACTAATTGACGGTCTCTAACTAGCCCCGGAGATAGGCTATCCAAAGTCCAACCAATATTGCCAGTTGCACACCTGTCAGCTGAAGCTAATTGGCTAAATAATTTGGCTAACTCTTCCCAACTGCAAACACACAAGACACCCACATCAAACTGCACCCAGAAACCAACTCACATTTGAACTCAGTCACTGCATCTAGCATTTCTTCATGAACCAAATCTAAAACAAGGCCAAATCAGAAAGTGCATGTTGCTCTTTAATGAGGGATAGCATGGTTCTACGATTATGCACAAGGTTACACAATGTCTATAATGTGGATTATGGTGTATGCTTACTTGTGTACGGTTAATAAAATAAGTGATTTAACATTAAATCATTTTCTGCTCCTTTTCTCACAGCTGGATTCAAAAATACTACAGTACCAATAGACCATGTCAAATAATTTCTTTCCAGGATTCCAACAATGGTAACTGAGAGGGATGAACTTGAGCTTAGTGTTCATATCCACATTTTTTATTTATTTAACTAGGCAAGTCAGTTCAGAACAAATTCTTATTTACAATGATGGCCTACCATATCCACATGTAGGTAATTAAATCATATGCTATTTAAAGCTGTTAGCAATAAGCTTAAATCAGAGGTTGAATAGCATATTATATGATTATGAGAACCTAAAAGATAGAGTAAATTAGTAAGCAAGCTTAGATGGGGTAGTTCATATTGAAAATGGTCATAGGTAGGCTGCACTGCAATTCCATCATCTTTATTGTTAACTGCCAAAGTGCTCCATTTATTTTTTCTTATAAATGAAACCTCTATTCTATTAGCATCAGTGAGCCACATGCAATATCTCCTCAGTCATCAAGTGCACTCATATGGTATTCTGACTGGGCTAGACATTCATCCTTGTAAAAGTTCACTCAGGGTTTCAGGCAACTGCTTTTAATGTGAAATCAGAAACCTGTGCGAGAAATGTGCCGAGATTCACAATGTCAAAGAAAATAGGCCACACATAACAGATCCCTACAAATCAGGTTTCTCACCAAATTCCCACACTAGATTATGTTTACAGATGTCTCTCCAACACACGCATCAATACAAGGCCAATCCATATCGCTTCGCTGCACAGAATATAGATAAAGTAGAGAATTTTAAGAGTTGACCTAATCCATGTGACAAACTAATAACTCCCTTAATTTTGTTAGACAAGAAATCTAAGATGGAACAAAAACTTCAAGCAACCATAACATGGCCTCAAATACTCAGGCATATGCTAATAAACAAATGACAGGCCAGAGGCAGTAAGTGAACAGCATCTGGAACAATACATATGGCACCACACCTTGGAAATGGTGTAGATCAGTTATGATTTGATTGTCCCTTCAAAGTGTTCCAACTGAACCAAGGGGCTAATCAGAACCAAGTACTAACAAAGTGTTGGATGATTTGTTTGTACTTCAACAGCAAGAATGCAACATGTATGGGGAAAGAAATTCAACTGCACAAATAAAAGTTTAGCCAGGGAAATGTGCACAATATTCAAAAAGGAGTTCTTTAAAACATTAAAAAAAGCCTGTGCAAACAAGGTGCCTAGCACAAACTAGGAATGACAGTACAAAAAGGAAATAAGTGCAGACAGGAGACAGGCACGCACAACGATTGGCTATTACGTTATTTTTGTTCCTTTTCTGTCATCAATGT
Source organism: Oncorhynchus clarkii lewisi (assembly GCF_045791955.1). Classification (NCBI taxonomy): domain Eukaryota; kingdom Metazoa; phylum Chordata; class Actinopteri; order Salmoniformes; family Salmonidae; genus Oncorhynchus; species Oncorhynchus clarkii. The sequence continues at coordinate 16,320,836 of NC_092171.1, read as the reverse complement.
TATGATTATACTAGTTGGTAAGCTGAACGGAACATAATTTAAATTCAAGTACAACAAGAAAATAGATTTATCACACTAAAATCCACAATATTACTGTCTCAGATCGAACAAATTGAAAAAAAATAATAATCTCTGGGCTTCAAGACACTAACAATAAACATACAAATCTTGAGCGAGGATAAATTAATTAATTTCAAACAAAAAACAATAAGTGAAAGACATTGTTAAAAGCTGAGCAGAAGTAAAGGATTCATTCAAGTTTTAACCGTGGTTCTAGGCTTACAATATAAGAGCTCAAATCTTAGACACCTAATGACCTGAGTGATGTCATTTGCCAAATTTAAAAGTGTACTGCCCTATACATTCCTCTGGTAAAATGCTTTGTTGCTTGGATTTACAGAACTGGACTTCTCTCAAAGATCTGTGGGAGATTGGCAAAGCGCTGGTGGTTCCTGTAGTTCTGGTTCTGCCATTCGTCCAGAGTGTAATTTGTTCTGTCATTTCCAAATCGTCTTTGGTAATTTCTGATGAACAAACATTTGAGAAAAAAAATTGTATGGGGTAAAGTGAAATCAATACTCAGAAAGGAGTATGTGACTGCATTAGAAAAGATGCAATCAATTGTCCAATTAAGACTGAAATGTCCTCTACAGAGGGCAGCAGTAGAAAAAAACGCATGTAGATGCCTGTACCTGCGGGTGAGATCCGAGGGGTGCTGCCACTGCCTGCCGTTGGTGCCTGGTCTCTGATCGGCAACATGGTTCATCAGGTTCAGCAGCTCAGTCATCACCCCTGGAGACAAACCCATACAGGTAGCACACACACACACTACAAGCTGAACAATTACTATGAAGAAGATGATACAGGACAGCAAGAATATACAGCATCAATGGCACAGAAAACCTGGGAATTATGCCATTTGAGGGTCATTACAAGCATTATTCAGAAATCTAGAACAAGTGGCTTCAGATAAGTGTCTGCTAAATGACCATTACTATTATTTTTATTAATAATATTAGATTAAGCTGTGTCCATAACAAAAAGGATATAATTAGGGCACAAAATAGACAATTAAGAAAAAAAACCTAGCCAGTCAGTGAGCAAGTCCTAATAACTGTATTTCTGTGAAAAAAGTCAAACTATCAATGAAAAATGGAAAGACAACTTCCTAGTGAAGGTGATTATCCTAGCCCAAGCAGCTCTTAAGATTTGTTACATGTGTGGTAAAGTACCTGGCGACGGCTTAAGCGCCTACACCAGCAAAAAAAAGATGGTGCCCAGAGCTTACCTATGATGTTGCACAATTGTCAATTTTAGTCAAAGTATGGTATATTTGGGCTTGAAGTGGGAAATCCGAAGTGGGAACTTTGTGGAAATCCATGTCAATGACGTGCAAGTGCTTTCTGACTTGCGTGTCAGTTACAGGGCTGGCTTTAGTTCATTTGGAACCACCTACAGTACCAGTCAAAAGTTTGGACACACCTACTCATTCAAGGTTTTTTCTTTAAAAATTGTACTATTTTCTACATTGTAGAATAATAGTGAAGCCATCAACATTATGAAAGAACAAACATGGAATTATGTAGTACACAAAAATGTTAATCTAAATATATTTTATATTCTTCAAAGTAGCCACCCAAATCAATTAAATAAATGCTTCAGAGTTCAAGTAACAGACATCTCAACATCAACTGTTCAGAGACTGAATCAAATTGTATTAGTCACATGCGCCAAATACAAAATTACTGTGAAACGGTTACTTTAATTAATTAAACTGCTGGTCTTTTTAAAGACCAGCAGTAAAAAAAAAATATATATATAAAGGGGGATGCCGGTACAGAGTCAATGTGCAGGGCACTGGTTCGTTGAGGTAGTATGTACATGTAGGTAGAGTTAATTAAAGTGACTATACAGGCAGTGGTGTGGAGAGGGGCAATGCAAATAGTCTGGGTAGCAATTTGACTAGATGTTCAGGAGTCTTATGGCTTTCTAGTCCGGTGCCGACAGAGATGGCAGTCCTCGCTTCACGTTCCTAGGAAACTATGCAGTGTTTTTTTTTTTACGTGTTATTTCTTACATTGGTACCCCAGGTAATCTTAGGTTTCATTACATACAGTTGGGAGGAACTACTGAATATAAGAGCAACGTCAACTCACCATCATTACGACCAGGAATATGACTCTCCCGAAGCGGGTCCTGTGTTTTGCCTTCCACCCAGGACAAAGGAATGGATCCCAGCCGGTGACCCTAAACAACGACGCCGTAAAAGGGGCAAACAAAGCTGTTTTCTGGTCAGGCTCCAGAGACGGGCACATTGCGCACCACTCCCTACCATACTACTCGCCAATGTCCAGTCTCTAGACAACAAGGTTGATGAAATCCGAGCATGGGTAGCATTCCAGAGAGACATCAGAGACTAACGTTCTTTGCTTCAAGGAAACATGGCTCACTCGAGAGACGCTAACGGAGTCAGTGCAGCCAGCTGGTTTCTTCACGCATCGCGCCGACAGAAACAAGCATCTTTCTGGTAAGAAGAGGGGCGGGGGGGGGGGGGGGGGGTATGCCTTGTGATTAATGAGACGTGGTGTGATCATAACAACATACAGGAACTCAAGTCCTTCTGTTCACCTGACTTCGAATTCCTCACAATCAAATGTCGACAGCATTATCTACCAAGGGAATTCTCTTCGATTATAATCACAGCCGTATATATTCCCCCCCAAGCAGACACATCAATGGCCCTGAACGAACTTTATTTGACTCTATGTAAACTGGAAACCACATATCCTGAGGCTGCATTCATTGCAGCTGGGGATTTTAACAAGGCTATTCTGAAAACAAGACTCCCTAAATTCTATCAGCATATCGATTGTGCTACCAGGGCTGGTAAAACCCCAGATCGTTGTTATTCTAACTTCCGCGACGCATATAAGGCCCTCCCCCGCACTCCTTTCGGAAAAGCTGACCACGACTCCATTTAGTTGCTTCCAGCCTACAGACAGAAACTAAAACAAGAAGCTCCCGCGCTCAGGTCTGTTCAATGCTGGTCTGACCAATCTGATTCCACGCTTCAAGTCTGCTTCGATCATGTGGATTGGGATATGTTCCGCATTGCGTCCAACAACAACAACAACAACATTGACAAATACGCTGATTCGGTGAGCGAGTTCATTAGAAAGTGCATTGGCGACGTTATACCCACAGCAACGATTAAAACATTCCCAAACCAGAAACCGTGGATTGATGGCAGCATTCGCACGAAACTGAAAGCGCGAACCACTGCTTTTAACTATTCATGAAAATCGCAAATGAAATGAAATAAATATATTGGCTCTCAAGCTTAGCCTTTTGTTAACAACACTGTCATCTCAGATTTTCCAAATATGCTTTTCAACCATAGCAAAACAAGCATTTGTGTAAGAGTATTGATAGCTAGCATTGCATTAAGCCTAGCATTCAGCAGGCAACATTTTCACAAAAACAAGAAAAGCATTCAAATAAAATCATTTACCTTTGAAGAACTTCGGATGTTTTCAATGAGGAGACTCTCAGTTAGATAGCAAATGTTCAGTTTTTCCAAAAATATTATTTGTGTAGGTGAAATCGCTCCGTTTGGACAAGAAAAACCCCCGAAAATTCAGTCATCAAAACGCCAAACTTTTTTCCAAATTAACTCCATAATATCGACAGAAACATGGCAAGCGTTGTTTAGAATCAATCCTCAAGGTGTTTTTCACATATCTATTCGATGATAAGTCATTCGTGGCAGTTTGGTTTCTCCTCTGAATCACATGGAAAAATACATGCAGCTGGAGATTACGCACCAATTTCGACGGAGGACACCAGGCGGACACCTGGTAAATGTATGGTCAATCTTCCAATGATATGCCTACAAATACGTCACAATGCTGCAGACACCTTGTGGAAATGACAGAAAGTGTAGGCTCGTTCCTGGCGCATTCACAGCCATATAAGGAGACATTGGAACACAGCGCCTCAAAAATCTGTCTCACTTCCTGTTTGAAGTTTAATCTTGGTTTCGCCTGTAGCATTAGTTCTGTGGCACTCACAGATAATATCTTTGCAGTTTTGGAAACGTCAGTGTTTTCTTTCCAAAGCTGTCAATTATATGCATAGTCGAGCATCTTTTCGTGATAAAATATCTTGTTTAAAACGGGAACGTTTTTTTATCCAAAAATTAAAAGAGCGCCCCCTATATCGAAGAAGTTAAGTGGCATTGTTTAAAGTGGCTAGTGATACATTTTTTTACATCCATTTCCATTATTAAAGTGGCTGGAGTTGATGTTGGCAGCAGCCACTCAATGTTAATGGTGGCTGTTTAACAGTCTGATGGCCTTGAGATAGAAGCTGTTTTTCAGTCTCTCGGTCCCTGCTTTGATGCACCTGTACTGACCTCGCCTTCTGGATGATAGCGGGGTGAACAGGCAGTGGCTCGGGTGGTTGTTGTCCTTGATGATCTTTATGGCCTTCCTGTGACATCGGGTGGTGTAGGTGTCCTGGAGGGCAGGTAATTTGCCCCCAGTGATGCATTGTGCAGACCTCACTACCCTCTGGAGAGCCTTACGGTTGTGGGCGGAGCAGTTGCCGTACCAGGCGGTGATACAGCCCGACAGGATGCTCTCGATTGTGCATCTGTAGAAGTTTGTGAGTGCTTTTGGTGACAAGACACATTTCTTCAGCCTCCTAAGGTTGAAGAGGCGCTGCTGTGCCTTCTTCACAACGCTCTGTGTGGGTGGACCAATTCAGTTTGTCCGTGATGTGTACGCGAGGAACTTAAAACTTACTACTCTCTCCACTCCTGTCCCGTCGATGTGGATAGGGGGTGCTCCCTCTGCTGTTTCCTGAAGTCCACAATCATCTCCTTTGTTTTGTTGACGTTGAGTGTGAGGTTATTTTCCTGACACCACACTCCGAGGGCCCTCACCTCCTCCCTGTAGGCTGTTTCGTTGTTGTTGGTAAACAAGCCTACCACTTTAATGTCGTCCGCAAACGTGATGATTGAGTTGGACGCGTGCATGGCCACGCAGTCGTGGGTGAACAGGGAGTACAGGAGAGGGCTCAGAACGCACCCTTGTGGGGCCCCAGTGTTGAGGATCAGCGGGGTGGAGATGTTGTTACCTACCCTCACCACCTGGGGGTGGCCCGTCAGGAAGTCCAGTACCCAGTTGCACAGGGCGGGGTCGAGACCCAGGGTCTCGAGCTTGATGACGAGTTTGGAGGGTACTATGGTGTTGAATGCTGAGCTGTCGTAGATGAACAGCATTCTCACATAGGTATTCCTCTTGTCCAGATGGGTTAGGGCAGTGTGGTTGCGATTGCGTCGTCTGTGGACCTATTGGGGCGGTAAGCAAATTGGAGTGGGTCTAGGGTGTCAGGTAGGGTGGAGGTGATATGGTCCTTGACTAGTCTCTCAAAGCACTTCATTATGACTGAAGTGAGTGCTACGGGGCGGTAGTCGTTTAGCTCAGTTACCTTAGCTTTCTTGGGAACAGGAACAATGGTGGCCCTCTTGAAGCATGTGGGAACAGCAGACTGGGATAAGGATTGATTGAATATGTCCGTAAACACACCAGCCAGTTGGTCTGCGCATGCTCTGAGGACGTGGCTAGGGATGCCGTCTGGGCCTGCAGCCTTGCGAGGGTTAACACGTTTAAATGTTTTACTCACGTTGGCTGCAGTGAAGGAGAGCCCGCAGGTTTTGGTAGCGGGCCATGTCAGTGGCACTGTATTGTCCTCTAAGCGAGCAAAAAAAGTTATTTAGTCTGTCTGGGAGCAAGACATCCTGGTCCGCGACAGGGCTGGTTTTATTTTTGTAATCCGTGATTGACTATAGACCCTGCCACATACCTCTTGTGTCTGAGCTGTTGAATTGTGACTCTACTTTGTCTCTATACTGACACTTAGCTTGTTTGATTGCCTTGCAGGTGGAATAGCTACACTATTTGTATTTGGTCATGTTTCCGGTCACCTTGCCTGAGCTCTCTTGAATTTTTTTAACATTTTGTTAAAAATCGCATAAAATTTCAACGTCCTGCTACTCATACCAGGAATATAGTATATGCATATGATTAGTATGTGTGTTTCTAAAACGGGTTAAATCATGTCTGTGACTATAACAGAACGTGAATAGCAGGCAAAATCCCAAGAAAAACCTGTTCACAAAAAAAAAAAAAAAACAGTATCCATCCGCCAGTCTCTGAATTGTCTATGGCAAGGGAAAATAGATAGCGGCCAGTTTACAGTTCCTACAGCTTCCACGCGATGTCGCCAGTACTGGCAATTGGGTTGAAGTTAATCCTTGGTGAAATGAGAAATAGGCACTTCCTGTCATCCAGTACACAGGAGGAAGTTTATGGAAGAGAGAATATGGACCATGATTTCAAGAGTAGCTGCTATTGAATACAGATCGCCCCGTGATCAATTTGATCGATTATTAACGTTTACAAATACCTAAAGTTAGGTTACAAAAGTAGTTTGAAGTGTTTTGTCAAAGTTTATAGGCAACTTTTTTAATTAAAAAAAATGACGTTGCGTTTTGGAAAGCTGTTTTTTCCTGGATCAGACAGGCTATATAAATGGACATTTTGGGTATACATGGATGGATTTAATTAAAAAAAAAGACCCAATTGTGATGTTTATGGGACATATAGGAGTGCCAACAAAGAAGCTCGTCAAAGGTAATGAATGTTTTATATTTTATTTCTGCGTTTTGTGTAGCGCCGGCTACGCTAATTCTTTTGTTTACGTCCCCTTCAGGTATTTCGGGGGGTTGCATGCTATCAGATAATAGCTTCTCATGCTTTCGCCGAAAAGCATTTAAAAAATCTGACATGTTGGCTAGATTCACAACGAGTGTAGCTTTAATTCAGTACCCTGCATGTGTGTTTTAATGAAAGTTTGAGTTTTATCGAGTATTATTAGCATTTGGCGTTGCGCATTTCCATTTCCTGTTGGCTAGCGTCTCACCTGGCTCTAAGAGGGTTTAACGTTGCGTTTTGGTAATGAGCTTGAGGCTATAATTACGATCCCGGATACGGGATTGCTCGTCACAACAGGTTAATATAATGTTTACATACCCTACATTACTCATCTCATATGTATGTACTGTACTCTATATCATCTACTGCATCTTGCCATCTTTATGTAATACATGTATCACTAGCCACTTTGTTTATATACCCTACATTACTCATCTCATATGTATATACACTGTACTCTATACCATCTACTGTATCTTTCCTATGCCGTTCTGTACCATCACTCATTCACATATCTTTATGTACATATTCTTTGTCCCTTTACACTTGTGTGTATAAGGTAGTAGTTGTGGAATTGTTAGGTTAGATTACTCGTTGGTTATTACGGCATTGTCGGAACTAGAAGCCAAAGCCTTTCGCTACACTCGTATTAACATCTGCTAACCATGTGTATGTGACAAATAAAATTTGATTTGGGGGTAGAAGCTGTTTAAAAGCCTCTTGGGCCTAGAGTCAGGGCTTCATGGTAGAATTGCTGCAAAAAAACGAATACTAAAAGGACACCAATAAGAAGAAGAGACTTGCTTGGGCAAAGAAACACGAGCAATGGACATTACACCGGTGGAAACTTGTCCTTTGGTCTAGAGTCCAAATTGGACATTTTTGGTTCCAACCTCCATGTCCTTGGTGCCAACCTCCATGATGGTTTGGGATGAGTCAGACTGCAGAGTGAGGAAAAAGCAGCCAACAAGTGCACAGCATATGTGGGAACTCCTTCAAGACTGTTGGAAAAGGATTCCAGGTGAAGCTGGTTGAGAGAAAGCTTTGCATGCTCTTGGCAGTCAAGGAAAAGGGTGGCTATTTGAAGAATCTCAAATAGAAAATATATTTTGATTTATTTTACACTTTTTTGGTTACTACATGATTCCATATGTGTTGTTTCATAGTCTTGAGGTCTTCACTATTATTCTAGAAAATATAAAAAAAGAAAGAAAATGAGTAGGTGTCCTAAAACATTTGACCGGTAGTGTACATGTACAAATTACCTCGACTAACCTGTACCCCTGCACATTTACTCGGTACCGGGCCCCTGTATATAGCCTTGTTATTGTTATGTAATTCTTCTGTTACTTTTATTTTATTTAGTTAAGAAAATATTAACTGTATTTCTTGAACTGCACTGTTGGTTAATTAAGGGCTTGTAAGTGTGCATTCGGCGCATGTGACAAATCAGATTTGATAAGTCTCTGAATGTCCTTGAGTGGCCCAGCCAGAGCCCGGACTTGAACCCGATTAAACATCTCTGGAGAGACCTGAAAACAGCTGTGCAGCGACGCTCCCCATCCAACCTGACAGAGCTCGAGAGGATCTGCAGAGACGAATGGGAGAAACTCCCCAAATACAAGTGTGCCAAGCTTGTAGCGTCAAACCCAAGAATACCTGAGGTTGTAATCGCTGCCAAATGAGCTTCAACAAAGTACTGAGTAAAGGGTCTGAATACTTACATGTGGTATTTCAGTTGTCATATACATACACACACGCTAACATTTCTAAATGACTGGTCTTTTCCTTTACGCACTGCACAGCAAAATTCATAGGTAGGTTAGGATTCAAAGTTATTAGGACTGGCATGAATTAAGTCTGACTTAGAACGGGACTTCACACAAAGCCTTACACATCATTACAGCCAACCACAGAGGATTCACGACAACATAAGATAAGGACTCAGTGTGGAAATGGGGTAAGGTTTTGGGGCGATAAATAGACTTCAAGAGAACGAGAAATTAGTTGAAATAACTTATGTTGGGATAACAAGAACATTTCACTAAACTCACCAATTGAAGCACCCGATTAGCACCAGGCCCCCAACATCCCAAATAATGAGATACACCTCTTACCTTCTCCTGCACCAATGTTCTCCCTTATGTGTCTGGTGACTGAGTCCACATAGAGCCACTTCTCACGCTGCCAGTCCTCCTCCCTGTCATAGACCACTGGCCTGGAAAAGACATCCACCCAATTCAAACACTCAAGAAATCTATTCTGCTTCCTTACACTCTCACAAGACCTCAGATCTGACAGAATTGAATAAGTAATGCTTTATTGAGGCTTTGACCATTCAAGTCATGTAAAAGTATTGATTAAATAAAGATGCATTTGTGAAGTGGTTGAGTGGGAGAATAACCAGACCGTCTGTCTACATTCAGAGAAGAAAAATAAACCAGTCTCTCTGGAAATAATACCAGTCAGCAGGGCCTGAAGCAAATGTTTTGGTCCAACAGCCAACTACAGCATGTAGATTTTAAAATTTACCCACCACCCAAAATATTTTTGTCTGCTGGAATTACACCAACACAAAAAAAGGGATGAGGATCCTTTGTCATGTTTCTAAATCAATAATTGTATTACTAGTAAGATGTAATGAGGAATAGTGTTTCATTTGATCTTTTGTGACCAAGTCTTTAAACCAAAATGTCAGATGAGACAAATGTTCGCCTGCCCCTTTCAGGGCGGGAGGTTACTGTGGTAATGCCAGTTGAGCCATGTTTGTGCCTGTGAGATTGAGTCTGACTAGGAGCCAACGTCTTCTCTTCCCTAGCAGTTGAAACTCAAACATTGAAAAACAACCTAGCTTGTGAACAAAACAAAGTAAATAGCCATGAAACACAAGGACAGTCTCACTTCAGTCAACTTTCGTTATGCCTATGCGTAGCGCTTCTAAGCACTTTACGTCAGCACAGCCCCCAGCCAGGCAATGTTGCTGAGCGATGTGGGATAGGCTATAGGATTAATAGTTATTTGACTATGTGCGATTCATTTACCAACTATGAAACAAAAAACAGCAGAAAGACTGCGGATGCATTTATTTTGCTATAAATCATACTATTTTAATTCAGAAATGCAAGTGAAATGCTAGCACTGGAGCCTTGACCACCCGCCAACATGGTTGGTGAAATAGACATCTTACCGCCAATGCCAAAATCTGCCTGCATTTGGCGGGTATTAATTTTAGGCCATGCCAGATAGGGAAGAAAAATCATCAAATTGCTCCCTCTAGAGGATATTTAGAAAACATCAAGGACTCTGAAATGTACCTTGGTGCAGTTTTCTGGACAGGTCTTGTATTGACCACTTTCTGGTCAGACGAAGTTGAAGCTGCCTGGACAGGTTTTATCTTCGTCACTTTCTGCCCAAGCGAAGGTTTATGGACAATTGTGTTCTTGATAATGTTCTGTCCAGGTGAAGGTTTCTTGACAGGTCTTGTTGTCATCTTGACAACATTCTTCTCCAGAGAAGGTTTCTGCGCAGACCTGGTCTCAGACACTTTCTGCTCAGGCGGCGTTGAGAGTTGGCTGCTGCTGCTCTGTTGCACGCTGGGAACCACCAATACTGACCTCACCTGGACACAGCAGAAAGGTCTTACAGCAATATGACCAGATAAATCCACACAAGCACTATACAGTCACAACCAAATCTAAGCTATCCTAACAGTTGATGCAGGGAAAACAAATACATTTCAAAACATGGCTATATGGACACAAAATACAGGATTTATTTTTGTTAATGATGAAATATGATTAGTTAAATCAAACAGCTACATTAAGAAAACAAAATAAATGCGTTCGGACCACTTACCTGGACTTGGAGAGGAAAGGCTTTCTCGTAGCTGGGCTCCACGGTTACCTCTTCAGCCAGGAGTGTGACCTGGCACTCCTGAACTGAATCAAGCACACCTCCTCCCCCCTCCACCACATTTCCCTCACAACCCGCATTGAACTCCACTGGGGCAATGTGACACAATGAGGACTCCAGTATCGGGGCACCGATACTCCAATCGTCCCCTGCCGTACCCTCCAAGCCCTCATCTGCACCCTCCACTGGGACCAGAGGTGCCCCATATAACCCATACGCTACATCCTCCGAAGTGAAAGAGTAGTGTGGCTGGCAAACCATAGCCTGGCCCCCATTGGGATCAGGGAACCCTGGAGGACATGGAGGCTCCCCATCATCTGACACAGCCACCTGCAGCCTCTGCATCACCTCCCTCCCCATAAACAAAGGGCTGGACGAGATGCGGGGCTGCAGGGGTGGCACAGCCTGAGACACATCCTTTCCTGCTTTAAGTGCCTCAAGGTAGGACCTGGAAAAAAAACCCTCAATGCTCACAACCTCCTCTTCCTCCTGATGGTTTATCTCCTCATTGCCCTCTTTTCCCCTTTCTCCTTCTCCCACCATCTTCTCTCCTTTCCCCTCCTCCCTCTCTCCTACGTCATATCCCTCTCTTGAAACCTGGTCCTGTGTTGGACTATGAGCTAAGAAAGGCTTAGTTTGCTGGGTGTCGCCGTCATAAAAACTGTTACAGCTATCAACAAAGGCTTCAATGCCCTCATCGCTCCCCCTGTCGCTGTCAATGGGGCTCAGGCACATGATGTCGTCAACGTCAAAGTCAAAAACAGGACCAAGGTCCATCAAGACTTTCTCAGGCTCATGGCTCAGGGTCTCAGACTCATTTGATACGGGGCCGCCTGGAGCTGCAGCACCACCCGGTCTACTTCCAGCCTCTCCTGCTTGGCCACACTGGATATGATCAGAGTTTGGCACACATATCACAGCTTCTGGTGTACCTTTATCTTTGACTGCATTTTCAACACTAGATGGCACTTTCTGGAGGTCAGTGGTAGGGGAGACAGTGGCTACATCTGGAAGGATGCTGCATGAAACTACAACACAAGCCAGGTCTGGGGAGATGGCCTTAGGACTGCAGGGCTTTTTGTATGTAGTCTCGTACGTGTCATCAAGGCAGGAGTCATCCAATCGCCTCTTGTGTGTTGTAGGGGCATTGTTGTTCACAATCTCTATTTTCAAGTTGCAGAATGGATTGGATGAATTCCATGACTGGTTAGTGCCACTAGGACTAACCCTACCGTTTTCACAAGTTATCATTCTAGAATAAACAGAGAGCGGTCTCAAGTGCCCAAAACTCTTATTATCTCCTCTTGGTTTTGCACTACTTAGCCTATGAAATATTGTCTTCAGAGGCTGGATAGGCCTCTCCATTGCCCCTGATACAGTGGTTAACCAGCTGGGGCTAAACAGATACCAGGATCAGGAACTCTTCTAGAGTGTTTCCTAAAGGGTAGAAAAAAAAATGACATCCACAACTATTTTGCTTCAATTCCAATTCAGACCCTCTCTGAGCTACAGTTGTGAAGCAGGAAAGAATAACTAAGCACCTCTGGATCACATATTTTTGGAATCCTTCAGAATAAGAGTCACGTCCTGTACACCTGGTAAAAACTACAAAAACATAAAACGCAACATGTAAAGTGTTAGTCCAATGTTTCATGAGCTGAAATTAAAGATCCCAGAAATGTTCCACCCGCACAAAAAGCTTTTTTCTCTCAAATTCTAAGCACAAATGTATTTACATCCCTGTTAGTGAGCATTTCTCCTTTGTCAAAATAATTAATCAACCTGACAGGTGAGGCATATCAAGAAGCTGATTAAACAGCATGATCATTACACAGGTGCATCTTGTCCTGGGGACAATAAAAGGCCACTAAAATGTGCAGTTGTGTCAGGCAACACATTGTCAGATGTATCAAGTTGAGGGAGTGTGCAATTGGCATGCTGACTGCAGGAATATCCACCATAGCTGTTGCCAAAGAATTAGGGCTGAGCCCAATTGGTCGACTGGTCGATTGTTTGGTCGTTAGGCTATTTGTTGACAGGGATTGTTTTAGTCGAGTAGTAACATACATATACAGTGCCTTCGGGAAGTATTTTGACTACTTGACTTTTTCCACATTGTTATGTTACAACCTTCTAATAAAAAATTTAAAAATTACTTTGTCACCAATCTACACACAATACACCATAATGACAAAGCAAAAATAGATTTTTAGACATTTTGCAGTTGTCTTAAAAATAAAAACGGAAATACCTTATTTTACATACACTTTGCTACGAGACTCGAAATTGAGCTCAGGTATATCCGGTTTCCATTGATCATCCTTGAGATGTTTCTACAACTTCATTGGAGTCCACCTGTGAGGTTGAAAGAATTGTCCGTAGAGCTCCGAGACAGGATTGTGTCAAGGCACAGATCTGGGGAAGGGTACCAAAAAATGTCTGCATTGAATGACAACACAGGAATGGCTTCGGGACATGTCTTTGATTGTCCTTGAGTGGCCCAGCCAGAGCCCGGACTTGAACCCGATCAAACATCTCTGGAGAGTCCTGAAAATAGCTGTGCAGCGACGCTCCCCATCCAACCTGAGAGGATCTGCAGACAGGAATGGGAGAAACTCCCCAAATACAGGTGCGCCAAGCTTGTCGCATCATACCCAAGAAGACTCGAGGCTGTAATCGCTGCCAAAGGTGCTTCAAGAAAGTACTGAGTAAAGGTTCTGAATAATTATGTAAATGTGATATTTCAGTTTTTGTAAAAAAGTTTTAAAAATATGCACACAATTCTAAAAACCTGTTTTTGCTTTGTCATTATGGTGTCGTGTGTCGATTTCTGAGGGGGGGGAAACGACTCCCCATCCCGCATGAGGGAGCGTAATCATCGACTGCCACAAATTAGCATAACGCAACAGACATAAATATTCCTAGAAAATATTCCTATTCATGAAAATAACAAGTGAAATATATTGAGACACAGCTTATCCTTTTGTTAATCACCCTGTCAACTCAGATTTTCAAAATATGCTTTACAGCCAAAGCTAGACAAGAATTTGTGTAAGTTTATCGATAGCCTAGCATAGTATTTTGTCCAGCTAGCAGCAGGTAACTTGGTCACGGAAATCAGAAAAGCAATCAAATTAAATCGTTTACCTTTGATGCGCTTCGGATGTTTTCACTCACGAGACTCCCAGTTTGAGAGCCAATGTTCCTTTTTTCCAAAAATATTATTTTTGTAGGCGAAATAGCTCCGTTTGTTCTTCATGTTTGGCTGAGAAATCGCCCGGAAATTGCAGTCACGAAAACGCCGAAAAATATTCCAAATTAGCTCCATAATAAAATCGACAGAAACATGGCAAACGTTGTTTATAATCAATCCTCAAGGTGTTTTTCAAATATCTATTCGATAATATATCCACCGATTGGAATAATGGCTACCTCTGTATTTTACGCGAGAATCACTCTGGGAGCATCAGGTGACCACTTGCGCAATGTAGCTGCTTACGGGTATTCTTCAACATAAATGCGTAAAACTACGTCACAATGCTGTAGACACCTTGGGGAATATGGAGAAAAAGTAATCTGGTTGATAGCCCATTCACTGCTCGATAGGGACGCATTGGAACGCAGCGCTTTCAAAACATGAGGCACTTCCGGATTGGATTTCTCTCAGGGCAATATCAGTTCTGTTATACTCACAGACAATATTTTTACAGTTTTGGAAACTTTAGAGTGTTTTCTATCCTAAGCTGTCAATTATATGCATATTCTAGCATCTTGTCCTGACAAAATATCCCGTTTACTACGGGAACGTTATTTTTCGAAAAATGAAAATACTGCCCCCTAGTGTCACAAAAGGTTAATCAATTTTAGAATAAAGCTGTAACGTAACAAAACACTTCTGGTTACTACATGATTCCATATGTGTTATGAAAGAAGTGAGAAAGAAGTTATGCTTTATTTCATAATAATTTACAAGATTAGTATATATGTTTTTTTTTTATTTTGTTTGGAGTGCTCCAAGTGAGTATGTGTCTGGTTTCTCTGTCCTGATAATGTTGAGGGAGCGCACGTATAGAAGTACCTGGCCTGCTGCGCGGAAATATACGAAAGTTGTTTTTTTTAAACATCCATTTCAAATTATATATTAAATCTATAGTTCCTCAAAGTAAGCTATTTGAAAGATCTTTCCAACTATCCTCAGCATGAAAGAGCATTATAGGCCTACTGCTGCATTGGCCTATAGGCTATGAGTTCCATGTGCTCATTTCTTTACCCGCCAATGGATCATGATGTATCAATTAGAGGTTGACCGATTATGATACCGATTATTGGAGGACCAAAAAAGCCGATACCGATTAATCGCCCGATTAAAAAAAAAATTTAATGACAATTACAACAATACTGAATGAACACTTATTTTAACTTAATATAATACATCAATAAAATCAATTTAGCCTCAAGTAAATAATGAAACATGTTCAATTTGGTTTAAATAATGCAAAAACAAAGTGTTGGAGAAGAAAGTAAAAGTGCAATATGTGCTATGTTCCTTGCTCAGAACATGAGAGCATATGAAAGCTGGTGGTTCCTTTTAACACGAGTCTTCAATATTCCCAGGTAAGAAGTTTTAGGTTGTAGTTATTATAGGACTATTTCCCTCTATACCATTTGTATTTCATTAACCTTTGACTATTGGATGTTCTTATAGGCACTTTAGTATTGCCAGTGTAACAGTATAGCTTCCGTCCCTCTAGTTAGCGCGCACTAACTAGCTAGCCATTTCACTTCGGTTACACCAGCCTCATCTCGGGAGTTGATAGGCTTGAAGTCATAAACAGCGCAATGCTTGACGCACAACGAAGAGCTGCTGGCAAAACGCACGAAAGTGCTGTTTGAATAAATGTTTACGCGCCTGCTTCTGCCTACCACCGCTCAGTCAGATACAGTATAATCTGACTGAGTATACAAGTAAGGTTGCAAGATTGAATCCCTTGAGCTGACAATGTGAAAATCTGTTTTTCTGACCCTGAACAAGGCAGTTAACCCACCGTTCCTAGGCCGTCATTGAAAATAAGAATGTGTTCTTAACTGATTTGCCTAGTTAAATAAAAGGTATATATAAAATTTTAAAAAATAGGCAAATCGGCGCCCAAAAATACAGATTTCCGATTGTTATGAAAACTTGAAATTGGCCCTAATTAAATCAGCCAATCCAATTAATCGGTCGACCTCTAATATCAATATGGCAGAGGCTGGTGATCTCGCATTAGTCGACTTTAAACTTTTAGATTATATATTTTTTTGCGATTGACCACATGACAATTTTCAGAAGATGTTATTGAAATGAAACTGTCCACAAAAACACACATATGAAAATCATAACTGGCACACAGAAGGGTAGAACTGGTAGGATAAATTCTAACTTCCCCAAACTTGAAATTCACATGCAGCCTCTGAAGACTATAAAATAATTGCCTCCACGTTTCCATGGTCGGATTTTGCCTATAGGCTACTTTGAAGCAAGGTAAGATTATTAAAAAACACAATTATTTAACTAGGCAAGTCAGTTACTTTAAAATGACTGCCTACCCTGGCCAAACCTTCCCCTAACGACGCTGGGCCAATTGTGCACTTTTCAAATAATGAAATGAACACTCTTCGGGCCACTCTTGCCAGGAATGCGGAGTTTTTTTATTTATTTTTTTATTATTCTATTGGTAGGCCTAAAAAGGTTTTTAGGCGAAATAACCCCATCAAAAGCAATAACTTTTTTGGAAGAGGTAATATGTCAGGCCTATTGAACCAAACTCAATGATAGTCTATAGCATAGACAATAGAATGAAAATGAACTGAACTTTTAAGCGATCTGATTTTTTGTTCCTAAATCATTTGCAACAATGATACACTTAGCTAGCTACCCACCTCGTTCCTTTCTGCTAGCATGTAGTGCACCATCATGTTTCGGGAGGCGTGTCTTCTCAGATTCCACAATGACTCTTTAGTTGTGGACACTACATCACCGCACTCCCTCTCTTACTCTTTGTAAGTCAACTTGATCTTGCACCTGTGTGTTTGATCAGTTTCTTAATGAAAATATGAAAAAAAAGCCTTTGGGTAACTTGCTCCATGCTTCAGTCAAATTGGGCACACGCAATTCCTCGCTCCGCTCACATACTCTGGGCCCAGTCTGATGACCTGGAGCCTGCCGCACCACCCTGGGAAGCTTCTCCTGTTATAGATGCACTTCAGACCCTGTCCTAACCCGAGATGTACTCTTAAGGAGCCGAACGTTACAGTTAGCCTAAGGACCTTGTGTTATTTTCAGAGGTAGACTGGCTCTGATAGCCAGAACACCACCTAAACGTGAATAGATTATCAATATACGGTTCTAGAAACACATGCGAAATGCACACTTACTGTATACTGTTAATAATGCAGTTGGCTAACCTAAAAAAATGACCATTATATTGATTTTTCTACTAACGTTACCTAGCCAACACTGTAGCTCGCTAGGAAATGCGATTCATCACGACACATCTCACAAAATAATTTGAGCCAGACTAGCTAGCTCAAGTTGGCATATTTCGTCTCATTTACTGTTATTTGAAGGTGCCATGCTTCAATAATTTTCTTAGATAGGTATTGTTTTACGTAAGTTAAAGTTGTAAAAACATGCTAACGTTAACCGTTGACGTTAGCGCGTCGCTTCCACCTCATCAGATTTTTTTTATCGGTCCAACACAAAAGTTGGATAGTTGGTTGTATAACTAGCTAACTGAACAGTAGCTAATGTTCATAAACTCACCACTTGTATTGTTGTCAAATCAGCCAATGCACAGCCAAAAACACTTGTGGTAATTGGCGCCTCAATTTAGCGGGGTGCCTCGGTGTAGCTGCATGCGCAAGGATGAGCAATGAGTTCACGTGACATCTTCAAGTTAGAGGGTACATTTGACCGATGGACCAGAAATCTATCCTTATTTGGATACAATCGAAGTGAGGCGTGTGTACTAGAGCTTGACACCGAAACAGGGGTCCCACGGGATTCTGGCAGGAATGGGAGTCAAGTTCAGGACAGTCCAGAGGAACTGGTTTACTATCGCGCCTCGCTCCAGTTGTAGCCAGTCATTACTTTACCTCAGATGCACGCGGAGAAATACACAATAACGCATGTCTATTGCCGCGTTCAAGGCAACTGGGAACTCTGAAATTACGAGGTTACATCATGACGTCGGTGATCTTCAGCTCGGAAAGTCAGAGCTCTAGAAAGAGCCCCGAGTTGGAATTCCGAGTTGGATGACCGTTCAAATCGATTTTTCCCAGTTGGAAAAGGAATAGATACCATTATAAATGAGACTCAAACAGGATTTTTGAACTCTAACATTCGTTTAGTCTTGGACCTTATAGATTATTCAGATGCAATTGACTCAGATGCGGTTGTCCTATTTTTTGACTTCTGTAAAGCCTTTGACACAATTGAACATTAATTTCTCTAGGTCTCTAAAACTTTTTGGATTTGGTGAAAATGTTATTAAAGTAATTCGCATGTTTTACAAATATATAAATAGTTCTGTGCTACTAAACCCTAATACTTCCAAAAGATTCAGTATCAACAGAAGTGTACGACAGGGATGCCCAATTTGGCCATTTTTATTCATTTTGGTTGTGGAACTTCTATCTCTAGATATTCTGAATAATGCAAATGTATATGGCTTAACCATTTTTAACAAAGAAATCAACATTTCCCAACTGGCTGATGATACTACTCTTTTCTTAAGAGACAAAGACCAGGTCGCCCATGCCCTTAATGCTATAACTGCATTTTCTATTGCATCAGGATTAATACTGAATGTTTCTAAATGTGAAATCTTATGTTTATTTGACTCTGATGATAAAGAAATAGAAAATATTCCTGCAAGGGACTGTGTTAAATATTTAGGAATACATCTGTCAAAAAACCACTAAGTCAGACAACATTTGAATTTCTCTCCTAAAATTAAGAGAACTAAAAATATATTTAAGAATTGGCTACAAAGAGATTTTTCTATACTTGGGAGAGTACTTCTGTCCAAGGCAGAGGGACTGTCGTTTTGTGTAACCCGCATTATCGTTATGTGTAAATCTTGCTACTTGTAAAGAGATCAATAAGACCTTTCTTGACTTCATCTGGAAAAATAAGTCTCACAAACTAAAACAATCTGTCCTTTCTAACAAAAGAGCTGAAGGCGGTCTAGAAGTGTTGGATTTTGTTGACATAAAATACACTTTCAAGATAAACTGGTTGAAAAAACATTTGATCAATACTGATTCAATATGGTATTTCATACCAAATAATGTGTTTAATAAATTGGGAGTTCTTCAATTTTACTGAAATGTAATTATATTCCTGAAAGATTACCTGCTAAATTGGCTAGGTTTCACCAACAAGCTTTAATGGCATGGAAAATATGTTTCCTGCACAATTTTTCCCCACGTAACTCTTTTGTGGAATAATTCAGACATAACTATAAGGAATAAGGCATTGTTCTACCCCAGCTGGCAAGAGAGGGATATTGACTTTGTTCTTAATATTTTCGACAACAAGGGTAATATTCTCACATATAAACAATTTATAACATTGAAAGAGTTTCCAATACCTTTCAGAGAGTTTATTTCTGTGATCAAAGCCATTCCCAGTGGTCTAACTACACTAATGAAAGCTAATCTTAGCTTTGATAATGATCACAAAGTTTATCCAGAACTCAGATTGGAAGGCATGGGCTTACTTGAGAGATCTTGTTATAATAAATATATGAGACAAATTCTTCATTTACAAAACCAACTTACACCGAGAAGAAAGTTTTTCTGGAACATGCTTATCCCTGACATTGTCTGGAAAAATGCATGGTTAAGGCCTTACAAATACTGTATACCAAACAAAGTTAAGGAAGTGCACTTCAACATTTTACATAAGATATATCCATGTAATTCTATGATATCCAAATGTGTGGCTATTGATGATATCTGCGTTTTCTGTGAAAAAGAAGGTGAGAATCTGTCTCACTAGTTCTTTGAATGTAAATTTGTGTCAGAAATACTTATTTACCATTATGAACACTGCCTGTTTTTGACATTAAATATATAATATGTTACTATTGCAGTGATAACAAGACCACTAAAATTATTGTAAAAATGTTCATTCTTGTTGCCAAATACTTCATACACAAACAAAAATTCAAAAATTCTATACCAAAATTACATATTTTTCTGATTGAATTCAACTATCTTATTAAAACATTAACCCCAGTGTATAACAACAAGAATAACATCTTCCTAAATCATTATAATACGATTTTTCAGTGAATACAATTGCACTCACATTGTTGATTTGTTGTATTAGTTTAGTGATATTTTTGGTGTTTGAGTATTTTCTTGTTAATACCTGTTTTGTTTTGTTAGACATGTTTGATGTAGCAATGTAAGTTGATTTTTGTATTATGAATAATACAGAGAAAAAAAACTAGTCACAGAAAAAAAGAGCTCTAGAAAGAGCCCGGAGTTGGAATTCCGAGTTGGATGACCTTTCAAATCGATTTTTCCCAGTCGGAACTCGAATTTTTCCGAGTTCCCAGTTGTTTTCAACGCGCCAATTATTCATGTATTCATCCGGCTCTGGTAAATACAACGGCTGTCTTCATTGATTACATCTTGTAATGTTGTTATTAGCTGTGTAGCAAATGTCTCGTGAGCTCTGAGCAGCACAGCAGCCTAACCGAGCAGTTGTAATGGCTACTCACACCGAGAGCGGCTGAATCGCATTAGTGGAAACCATGACTGTTCTCAGGGCACATCTGCCGGTGATGACTAGGAGAAGTGACTTTTCGTAGCAGGTTAGTAGAATTTACGTGGCAGGTTATTGGGATAAATAGGTTAAGGTTACGAAAACGGTTAGGGTTAGCTATAGTTGTAACCGACGGGACTCGAACATAAACTCAGCAAAAAAAGAAACGTCCCTTTTTATTTCAAAGATGATTCGTAAAAATCCAAATAACTTCACAGATCTTCATTGTAAAGAGTTTAAACACTGTTTTCCATGCTTGTTCAATGAACCATAAACAATTAATGAACATGCACCTGTGGAACAGTTGTTAAGACACTAACAGCTTACATGCAGTTTATTAAGCTACAGAGGAAATAAACAATGAACTTCACAGGGTGGTGAAAGTGCCATGTGATGAGCTTGGTGCTCCTTTCCAATAAATATCGAGGGTCTTATTCTGGTGACATGATGATCGATGATTGCCTTCCGTTTGACAAATTAAAATAATCTCATCATGTAGGCTATTGTAGGCTATTGTGTCTGCCAGTTATTGGCTAGAGTGCAGGTGCCAATACAAGAGTGGGCACATTCACTAAATAACG
This sequence comes from Oncorhynchus clarkii lewisi, assembly GCF_045791955.1. Lineage (NCBI taxonomy): Eukaryota > Metazoa > Chordata > Actinopteri > Salmoniformes > Salmonidae > Oncorhynchus > Oncorhynchus clarkii. Next base: position 16,299,747 of record NC_092171.1, on the reverse strand, counting down.
CAATTGCTTTTGTGTCAAAACCATCAGTAGAGGTGAAAATGCAATGGAAACCCAATTCATTTGCATTCATTTGCATATTTAATACATGGGAATTTAACCCCAAAATTTATTTTTATGTGCACAAGTCAACAAGTCAATTTGATGGAAACATCTCTGGTGGAAAAATGTGCATATTTTATTTATGCTGATTTTCAAATATTCGCATGGAAATCTGTCGCCAATTGGATGGAAACCAAGCTACTTTGTTGGAAGAAAAATATATAAGCGGAATAATAGCGCCCTCTGCTGCCTCTTGGGGCTGCCTCTATTGCAGCCACTCGCAGGTCTACTGCTTACAGCCAGCCTACTGCTTACAGCCAGCCTACTGCTTACAGCCAGCCTACTGCTTACAGCCAGCCTACTGCTTACAACCAGCCTACTGCTTACAGCCAGCCTACTGCTTACAACCAGCCTACTGCTTACAACCAGCCTACTGCTTACAGCCAGCCTACTGCCTACAGCCAGCCCACTGCTTACAGCCTACTGCAGTGACATTCATAGGATTAGGCTACATCTGTATCATTCATATTTAATCAAATTGGCCTGTCATGATTACTGTCATTCTCTGACATGTTACGTGTACTTGTAATAACAAAACAATTCAAATTCATAAATTTGAGCTAAAAACCAATGTCTCAAAATTAATGTCATTACTGAAACTGCATTTAATTTCCCTTAGGAATGCAATAGCCTTCCAACTGGGATCTACCATTCTATCATGCTGCAAATGGATAACCACACTTTCAGGAGACATCTCTGAGTTTGACAATCTTACCATCCAACGGAAGCAGCATGGATCAAGCACATTAGCCTGGAGGTTGCCCTAAAGTTCCTCTGATCAAGAAAGTTCTGATGTTTGTATGGTACCTTGCCAATCAGAACTGTTTCCGGGAGATGTCAGACAAATTTGATGTTTCCCAAGTAGCAGCCCACAGTGCCATCATGGAGGTCCTGACATTGGTATGTAAACTTGCACCGGTTTACATCACCTGGCCTACAGACTGCAAGAAGAGGTCAACATCTGTCTTTTCCACAGAGTCTGCCATAGACGACGTCATGTGAGCATTCGACGGCTGTTACATCAAGATCCAGAGGCCAAAGATAAGGTGCGATAACTACATTAATTGGAAGTCATTCTATTCCCATCCCATCCAAAATAATGATAATGGTGCCCTGCAAGCTGCAGACCTAGAGCAGAATGCCTGTGTGAGCCGTGGGAGGGTGGTCATTGAGCAGACCTTCAGGCCTGGTCGCATAGACTAGATGTAACATAGTAAATGTACATCCAGAACAGTTGAATTAGTATGATATGTTACGTTTCGTATGGTTACATAAGACAGAAGGTTAACTAAGGCAAAAATTAAAGTAGGGCAGTTGGTCGGGGTGGATGGGTAGGTGTATAACGCCAACATCTAGCAACCCAAAGGTTGTGTGTTTGAATCTCATCACAGACAATTTTAGCTAATTAGCAACTTTGCCACTACTTAATAATTTGAGTTACTTTACAACTACTTAGCATGTTAGCTAACCCTTCCCCTAACCTTAACCATTTTAGCTAACCTTTCCCCTAACTTTTACCATTTCACCTAACCTTAACCCTAACCCATAGCCTAGCTAATGTTAGTCAGCTAGCTGACTTTAGCTTTAGCCACCTAGCTAGCCACAACAAGTTGGAATTCGTAACATATTGTACGTTTGGAAATCGCAACATATTGTACAAATTGCAAATCGCAACATATTGTACAAATTGCAATTCGTAACATATTATACAACATGGATGGACATCCTCAAATTAATACATACCATACGAAACGTAACATATCATACTAAATGTAGTGTCTCAGATTTATGTACAGAATAATATGAAATGCTCAGACCAGATTGGGCAGAAACAAATCAGTAACTTTGTTATTTAACTTCAACGAATCACGACCAGGTATAGGATATCAACACTGAAGGGTTGGCTGTTATTTAAGTGTTAGTTTTTATTGGTGTGCGGCCATCGACTTTTATGCAGAGCGCCCAGAATTATCTGTGCCATGAGTTAAAAAATTATAGCTAATGACGTTCTAAATCCTGCCACAGACAGGCGCATATAACAAAATCAATGGTACCAAACCAAATATATTAATATGTTTAAAGCATTCGAGGTAATGTATTTGTGATGACTAAACAATCTAAAGCAAAAAGTGTGTAATTCCATTCAATATAATGTGCTGAAAATGCAAACTTGTGTAATATAGTAACACGTTTTGTGCACCAGAGAAATTAACATAATATAACATACCCAACTAAATATTCTGAAAGTATTCAGACCTCTAGACTTTTTCCACATTTGGTTACGTTACAACCTTATTCTATCATTTTTATTAAATAGCTTTTTTTCTCATCAATCTACACACTATACCCCATAATGACAAAGCAAAAACAGTTTTTTAGACATTTTTGAACATTTGATTAAAAATAAAAAACAGAAATACCTTATTTACGTAATTATTCAAACCTATGCTATGAGACTCGAAATTGAGCTCAGGTGCATCCTGTTTCCATTGATCATTCTTGAGATGTTTCTACAACTTGATTGGAGTCCACCTGTGGTAAATTCAATTGATTGGAGATGATTGGGAAAGGCACACACCTGTCTATATAAGATCCCATAGTTGACAGTGCATGTCAGAGCAAAAACCGAGCAGTGAGGTTGAAGGAATTGCTCCAAGACAGGATTGTGTCGAGGCACAGATATGGGGATGGATACCAAAATATTTCTGCAGCATTGAAAGTCCCCAAGAACACAGTTCATTCTTATATAGAATATGTTTGGAACCACCCAGACTCTTCCTAGAGCTGGCCACCCAGCCAACTGAGCAATTGGGGGAGAAGGACCTTGGTCAGGGAGGTGACCAAGAACCTCATGATCACTCTGACAGAGCTCTAGAGTTCCTCTGTGGAGATGGGAAAACCTTCCAGAAGGACAACCATCTCTGCAGAACTCCACCAATCAGGCCTTTATGGTAGAGTGGCCAGATGGAAGCCACTCCTCAGTAAAAGGCACATGACAGCCCGCTTGGAGTTTCCCAAAAGGCACCTAAGACTCTCAGACCAGAGAACCTACTCTCAGACCAGGAGAAACAAGATTCTCTGGGCTGATGAAACCAAGATTGAACTCTTTGGCCTGAATGGCAAGTCTGGAGGAAACCTGGCACCATCCCTACGGTGACGCAATGGAGGTGGCAGCATCATGCTGTGGGGATGTTTTTCAGCGCCAGGGACTGGGAGACTAGTCAGGATCGAGGTGAAGATGAACGGAGCGAAGTACAGAGAGATCCTTGTTGAAAACCTGCTCCAGAGCACTCAGGACCTCAGACTGGGGCGAAGGTTCACCTTCCAACAGGACAACGACCCTAAGCACACAGCCAAGACAACGCAGGAGTGGTTTCGGGACAAGTCTCTGAATGTCCCTGAACTTGAACCCGATGAAACAACTCTGGAGAGACATGAAAATAGCTGTGCAGCAACACTCCCAATCCAACCTGACAGAGCTTGAGAGGATCTGCAGAGAAGAATGGGAGAAACTCACCAAATACAGGTGTGCCAAGCTTGTAGCGTCATACCCAAGAAGACTCGAGGATGTAATCACAGCCAAAGGTGCTAAAACAAAGTACTGAGTAAAGAGTCTGAATACTTATGTAAATGTGATATTTCAGTTTTTATTTTCAATAAATTAGCAAAAATGTCTAAACGTTTTTTTTCCCTTTGTCATTATGGGGTATTGTGTGTAGCTTGAGGGGGAAAAAACGGTTTAATCCATTTTAGAATAAGGCTGTAATGTAACAAAATGTGGAAAAAGTCAAGGGGTCTGAATACTTCCCGAAGGCATTGTATGATGATAGTAAATGTAGCACACTCGTATATATTTTTGTTCCTACTTTAACCATGGAGAGTTAAAAATGCTCCTAAACACAATCCATAGGGTCTATACAGCAGGCTGAACATTTTACTTCCTTAAAGGCAGTACCTTTAGCCCTAGATATTTGAGTTGGCTAACCTTAAGAATCACAAAATGACAATTAGCTATATTGTTTTTACTAACGTCAGGGAGTGAACGTTATTTATAATAAGGGTTACATGGAGAAAATCGTACCTCTCTTTAGCAAAAATATATTTTACCTAAACCCTCCTTAAACTCTTGAAAAGAAAAAAAAAGTGACCCTCGCCTATACCCAAAATAATAATTAAAACATAGTGGATAGCACAGAACATCCTTACTGTTTACCCTCACTTCTTGGACAGACCAGAGCCTTTGATATGCCGTTTTTATTATCTGACCCTGCTGGTCATCTATGAATGTTTGAACATCTTGGCCATGTTCTGTTATAATCTCCACCCGGCACAGCCAGAAGAGGACTGGCCACCCCTCAGAGCCTGGTTCCTCTCTAGGTTTCTTCCTAGGTTCCTGCCTTTCTAGGGAGTTTTTTTCTAGCCCCTGTGCTTCTACATCTGCATTGTTTGGGGTTTTAGGCTGGGTTTCTGTACAGCCCTTTGTGTCATCGACTGATGTAAAAAGGGCTTTATAAATAAATGTGATTTTAGAAACGGTTCTTAATCCTGTTACTAGCCTATTCAACCTCTCTTTCGTATCGTCTGAGATCCCCAAAGATTGGAAAGCTGCCGCGGTCACCCCCCTCTTCAAAGGGGGAGACATTCTAGACCCAAACTGTTATAGACCTACAGTGGGGCAAAAAATTATTTAGTCAGCCACCAATTGTGCAAGTTCTCCCACTTACAAAGATGAGAGAGGCCTGTAATTTTCATCATAGGTACACTTCAAATATGACAGACAAAATGAGAAAAAAAATCCAGAAAATCACATTGTAGGATTTTTAATGAATTTATTTGCAAATTATGGTGGAAAATAAGTATTTGGTCACCTACAAACAAGCAAGATTTCTGGCTCTCACAGACCTGTAACTTCTTCTTTAAGAGGCTCCTCTGTCCTCCACTCGTTACCTGTATTAATGGCACCTGTTTGAACTTGTTATCAGTATCAAATACACCTGTCCACAACCTCAAACAGTCACACTACAAACTCCACTATGGCCAAGATCAAAGAGCTGTCAAAGGACACCAGAAACAAATTGTAGACCTGCACCAGGCTGGGAAGACTGAATCTGCAATAGGTAAGCAGCTTAGTTTGAAGAAATCAACTGTGGGAGCAATTATTAGGAAATGGAAGACATACAAGACCACTGATAATCTCCCTCGATCTGGGGCTCCACGCAAGATCTCACCCCGTGGGGTCAAAATGATCACAAGAACGGTGAGCAAAAATCCCAGAACCACACGGGGGGACCTAGTGAATGACCTGCAGAGAGCTGGGACCAAAGTAACAAAGCCTACCATCAGTAACACACTACGCCGCCAGGGACTCAAATCCTGCAGTGCCAGAGATGTGTCCCCCTGCTTAAGCCAGTACATGTCCAGGCCCGTCTGAAGTTTGCTGGAGAGCATTTGGATGATCCAGAAGAAGATTGGGAGAATGTCATATGGTCAGATGAAACCAAAATATAACTTTTTGGTAAAAACTCAACTTGTCGCGTTTGGAGGACAAAGAATGCTGAGTTGCATCCAAAGAACACCATACCTACTGTGAAGCATGGGGGTGGAAACTTCATGCTTTGGGGCTGTTTTTCTGCAAAGAGACCAGGACGACTGATTCGTGTAAAGGAAAGAATTAATGGGGCCATGTATCGTGAGATTTTGAGTGAAAACCTCCTTCCATCAGCAAGGGCATTGAAGATGAAACGTGGCTGGGTCTTTCAACATGACAATGATCCCAAACACACCGCCCGGGCAACGAAGGTCCTGGAGTGGCCTAGCCAGTCTCCAGATCTCAACCCCATAGAAAATCTTTGGAGGGAGTTGAAAGTCCGTGTTGCCCAGCAACAGCCCCAAAACATCATTGCTCTAGAGGAGATCTGCATAGAGGAATGGGCCAAAATACCAGCAACAGTGTGTGAAAACCTTGTGGAGACCTACAGAAAACGCTTGACCTCTGTCATTGCCAACAAAGGGTATATAACAAAGTATTGAGATAAACTTTTGTTATTGACCAAATACTTATTTTCCACCATAATTTGCAAATAAATTCATAAAAAATCCTACAATGTGATTTTCTGGATATTTTTTTTCTCATTTTGTCTGTCATAGTTGAAGTGTATCTATGATGAAAATTACAGGCCTCTCTCATTTTTTAAGTGGGAGAACTTGCACAATTGGTGGCTGACTAAATACTTTTTGCCCCACTGTATATCCATCCTGCCCTACCTTTCTAAAATCTTCAAAAGTCAAGTTAATCAACAGATCACCGACCATTTCGAATCCCAACGTACCTTCTCCACTATGCAATCTGGTTTCCGAGCTCAGCTATGCAGCCGTCTTCATCGAACTGGCCAAGGCTTTCAACTCTGTCAATCACCACATTCTTATTGGCAGACTCAATAGCCTTGGCTTCTCAAATTACTGCCTTGCCTGGTTCACCAACTACTTCTCAGATAGAGTTCAGTGTGTGAAATCGGAGGGCCTGTTGTCCAGACCTCTGGCAGTCTCTTTGGGGGTGCCACAAGGTTCAATTCTCGGGCCGACACTTTTCTCTGTATACAGTGGGCTCCAAAATTACTGGCACCCCTGACTGGCAATGCACAAACAATATAATTATAGAGAGAAACTCAAAATACCAACATTTGAGAAATACGGTACTTTATTAATGTTTCAATGGAACCCACCAAAACCATACAATTATTTACTACAAAATACATTTCACCAAAATCAAGGTTTCATAATTATTGGCACTCCTCATTTAGTACTTAGTGCCACCATCTCTGGCAAGGATAACAGCATGGTCTTTTCCTGTAATGTTTGACAAGGTTAAGGAACACATTTGGAGGGATTTTGGACCATTCCTCTATGCAGATCCTTTCAAGATCCTTCACATTCTTAGGTTTGCGCTTATTGTCGTGTCTTTGGCATCATTAAAACTGAAGACTTATTTATCAAATAACTCTGTAATTATCATTACGCGATTAAACTGATTAATCATGTAACTGTAACTAGAATGTCATTAACTAGGATGTCGGTGCACCAAGGAAAATATTCAGATTATAAAGTTATAATTTTCCTAATATAACGTTCAGATATTTTAATATCTGATCACTTAGTCTTCTGATTAATGAATTATCATTTACCTCACGTTAGTCTCATTCCAAACGTAGTAAATTGTTGGTTATCTGCACGAACCCAGTCTTCACTATGAGTCATCCATACATCAATTGTCTTAAAATCATTTATTTACTAACTAAGTAATTCACAGAAATGCATAACAAACAGTAGATAGTTACAAGGAAATGATAGCGGAGTTTCCCTAGTGGGATAAACCGGCATCGCGGCTTGGTGTACAAAAGGGAAGTGGGGGTCGACTGAGATAAGACAACACACAGTTGATAATTATAACAATTGAAATGCTAATCCTTTGCACATGAACCCTCACTCATTCAGGAATAATTGCAATCAATATATATATTTACGCTCAGTGTGTCGTCGGGATTTCTGTTGAAAAGTTAGTTTCTGTTGGAGAGTTTGTCCTCTCTCTCTCTGTCGTGGTTAGAATGGTTAGTTCAGAGTGACATTCATTTATGTCGTTATAGAATAGATGTTTCGGCGGTTGTCGGTCTTCGCGTTCAATGATACCGAATTCCTAGCTGCAGACTAGTAATTAATATCAAAGACTTGTTCTTATTCTGTCGGTATCGATAGTCTAAGAGTTTAACAACGTCGTATGGTTAAAAGATTCATCCCTCAACGCAAACCTTATTTCCCTCTATGATAGAGGTACTGGTCTCGTCTCAAACCTTGGCCCTCTCGTTATCGAGGTAAGCTGGTCTGCAACCTTTAGCAATCTCGTAATTGAGGTAAACTCGGTCTGGTGATAGAAAACCCGGGTGGGGGTTTTATTCGGAAGAGCAGAAAAGGGCCTGTCCCAGAACGCCAGACAATAACTGTGCTCATGGGCGGTCCTCTGATTTAGTTCAGCTCCAAAGGGAATTGGAGTTGCCTTCATTAAACAGTCCAAAATCACATTACACAATTTCACAAACAGTATCATCCTCACTCATTCATCTTGTACAACAATTAGATGTAAGCCTCATATCTCAGGCTATTGTATAAACAGCGTTATGGTAATGTGGCCGTATTGTCTCCCATGAGTTTCACAAAATGGTACCAAACGGACCAGTTTGTAGCGGGATTCTTCACCGATCTTTTAAACCTTCTCCAGAACATGAATGTTGTTCGGACCTCAAGTTCTGTGAGGTGGAAGAAATTCCTTTGTTCTCTCTATGAAAACTCACTCTCTCTCTATACTGTGGCCATGAGGAGATAATCTCCTCAGGTAATTTACGACCTCTCTGACCACAGCAGCCTGGTTGTAGGAGACAGAGAGATAGGGGGATGGTGCATAGAAAAGGGCTGGTGCAGAGGGAGGGGTGGGGAGTGCTCGCGGTACCAAAAGAGGGCAACGTCATGACATTATCAACTACCCTCTTCAACTCAGCCCACAGGTTTTCGATTGGATTGAGTTCTGGCGACTGAGATGACCATGGCAGAACATTGATTTTGTTGTCACAGAACCATTTCTGTGTGGATCTTGAGGTATGTTTTGGGTCATTGTCTTGTTGGAAAGTCCACATACGGCCAAGTCCCAGCCTTCTGGCAGAGGCACCCAGATTGTCAGCCAAAATTGCCTGGTACTTAGTGGAGTTCATTATGCCATCAATCTTAACCAGTGCCTCTGGACCTCTGGAATTAAAACAGCCCCAAAACATCACTGACCCACCACCATATTTCACCGTGAGTATGAGGTGCCTCTCCTTGTATGCATCTCTGTTTCAACGCCAAACATGCCGATGCTGTATCTGACCAAAACGTTCAATTTTGGTCTCATCTGACCAGAGCACCTTCTTCCAATCATAATTTAAATGACGTTTGGCAAACTCCAAGCGCTTGCGTCTGTGTCTTGGGGTCATTAAGGGCTTTCTTCTGGCAACCCTTCCAACGAGCCTGTGGTTATGGAGGTGGCGTCTGATGGTGCTTTTTTAAACCTGCTGACCCCAAGACGCCACCAAGGCCTGCAATTCTTTCACAGTGATTCTTGGGGATTTTGTTGCTTATCTCACGATTCTCCTCCCTATCCTGTGTGGCAAAATGCATTTGCGTCCTCTACCCGTGAGGTTTTCAACTGTTCCATATCTTTTGAATATTTTAATAATTGCCCTGACAGTGCTCAGTGGTATATTCAATCGTCTGTGGATCTTCTTGTAGCCATTACCAGATTTATGAAGGTCTATGACCATCTGTCTCTTTTGAACTGCTAGTTCTTTTGTTTTCTTCATGGTGTTGGATGACAGTGGGATATTGCATGTGTGTTACCTCATTTTTTACCCTAGTGACAAAGGAAGTAATGTAATGGCTTAATATAGTTCCTTAACACTTAGATAAACTTAAATAAGTGGAATGTAATTCCTGGTTTAATTTTGGTAGATGTTTTGGTAGATGTTATTTGCATATGTTATTTTTATTGTGAAACCTTGATTTGGAGGACATTGATTTTTAATTAAATCAATAAATTATTTTGTTGGGTTCAATTCAAACATTAATAAACTACAGTATTTTCCACATGTTGGTACTTTGAGTTTATCTCTATAATTATATTGTTTATATTTTTTTAAGTATTGTTTGTGCATTGCCAGTCAGGGGTGCCAGTAATTTTGGAGACCACTGTATATCAATGATGTCGCTCTTGCTGCTGGTGATTCTCTGATCCACCTGTACGCAGATGACACCATTCTGTATACATCTGGCCCTTCTTTGGACACTGTGCTAACAAACCTCCAGACGAGCTTCAATGCCATACAACACTCCTTCCGTGGCCTCCAACTGCTTTTGAATGCTAGTATAACTAAGTGCATGCTCTTCAACCGATTACTGCCCGCACCCTCCTGCCCGACTAGCATCACTACTCTGGATGGTTCTGACCTAAAATATGTGGACAACTACAAATACCTAGGTGTTGGGTTAGACTGTAAATTCTCCTTCCAGACTCACATTAAACATCTCCAATCCAAAATGAAATCTCGAATCGGTTTTCTATTTTGCAACAAAGCCTCCTTCATTCATGCCGCCAAACTTACCCTCGTAAAACTGACTATCTTACCGATCCTTGACTTCGGCGATGTCATTTACAAACAACGATGTCATCCCCAACACTCTACTCAGGAAACTGGATGTAGTCTATCACAGTGCCATCCGTTTTATCACCAAAGCCCCATATACTACCCACCACTGCGACCTGTATGCTCTTGTTGGCTGGCCCTCACTACATATCCATCGCCAAACCCACTGGCTCCAGGTCATCTATAAGTCTTTGCTAGGTAAAGCCCCTCCTTATCTCAGCTCACTGGTCACCATAACAACACTGACCCGTAGCACGCGCTCCAGCAGGTATATTTCACTGGTCATCCCCAAAGCCAACACTTACTTTGGCCGCCTTTCCTTCCAGTTCTCAGCTGCCGATGACTGGAACAAATTGCAAAAATCTCTGAAACTGGAGTCTTATATCTCCCTCTCTAACTTTAAGCATCATCTGTCAGAGCAGCTTACTGTACCTGTATACAGCCAATCTGTAAATAGCACACCCGACTACCTCATCCCCATATTATTACTTACCCTCTTGCTCTTTTACACCCCAGTATCTCTACTTGCACATCATCATCTGCACATCTATCACTCTAGTATTATGCTAAATTGTAATTATTTCACCTCTATGGTCTATTTATTGCCTACCTCCCTACTCTTCTACATTTGCACACACTGTACATAGATCTTTCTATTTTTCTTTTCTTTTGTGTTATTGACTGTATGTTTGTTTATGTGTAACTCTGTGTTGTTTTTTTTGTTGCACTGCTTTGCTTTATCTTGGCCAGGTCGCAGTTGTAAATGAGAACTTGTTCTCAACTGACCTACCTGGTTAAATAAAGGTGAAATAATATAAAATAAAAAGCATTACATGGCAATGCAGAAATGTTGATAGCGCACAGGGCTGGGCGCAGAAATGCAGAAATGTTGATAGCGCACAGGGCTGGGCGCAGAAATGCAGAAATGTTGATAGCGCACAGGGCTGGGCGCAGAAATGCAGAAATGTTGATAGCGCACAGGGCTGGGCGCAGAAATGCAGAAATGTTGATAGCGCACAGGGCTGGGGGCAGAAATGCAGAAATGTTGATAGCGCACAGGGCTGGGGGCAGAAATGCAGAAATGTTGATAGCGCACAGGGCTGGGGGCAGAAATGCAGAAATGTTGATAGCGCACAGGGCTGGGCGCAGAAATGCAGAAATGTTGATAGCGCACAGGGCTGGGCGCAGAAATGCAGAAATGTTGATAGCGCACAGGGCTGGGCGCAGAAATGCAGAAATGTTGATAGCGCACAGGGCTGGGCGCAGAAATGTTGATAGCGCACAGGGCTGGGCGCAGAAATGCAGAAATGTTGATAGCGCACAGGGCTGGGCGCAGAAATGCAGAAATGTTGATAGCGCACAGGGCTGGGCGCAGAAATGCAGAAATGTTGATAGCGCACAGGGCTGGGCGCAGAAATGCAGAAATGTTGATAGCGCACAGGGCTGGGCGCAGAAATGCAGAAATGTTGATAGCGCACAGGGCTGGGCGCAGAAATGCAGAAATGTTGATAGCACACAGGGCTGCGGGCCAGAAGGTTGTGCAGGTTCACAGATCACCTTGAACAAGAATAGGGGTGGAAATATCTCCTTTACAGTAGAAGCGTTACATTAACCTATCATCAGTATTTGCATATCTGAGAAGAAATAGCCTTTTTATAAAACATTTAATGCAATTCTAAGTAATTTTACATATTAGCAGAATAGTTTTTAATACCAGACAAATTACTGAAATTACAGGCTAAGAATAGACCGAGAGATAGGCCTGTGTTCATCTTATATTTCTCCAATGCCAAATCAGTGTGTCTTGTTTGTAACATAACTGTCCCTGTTTACAAATAATTAAATCTGAGACATCAATAGGAATCTGAGCATGGTACTTAAAAAAATTAGGCCTACCTTTCCAGCCCAGACAGTAGGCCTACCAACGTAGAAATATTTAAGCTTTAACAACTGGCTACTCTTCTTCCTTGGCTTAACCAAACGAGAGAAGGTCACAAGTGTTTCCCTAAAAGCTGTCTGGGTTTAAACATCTTCTACAGATCGAGTTTTTATTTTAACTTAACAGCCCTTCACTGACATGGAGGTAGGTTATTTAAAGAGTGCACGGTGAGTGGAGGAATTGGCCGACAAATCTATGTCTATGCAGCCTATAGCTTAATTTCATCTGTCAAAAAGGTAGGCCTAGCTCGTATTTCTTAAAAAGGAGGAAATAGGCTCCAAAACAAAGCCCTCGTTTTTATTAAAGTCTAAATGAAGATGGTTGAAATTAATTAGCCTACTTTCAGCACCATGAGCTGTCCATTTTCGATTGATTGTGCATTTGGATACCATCGAATTAGTTTAATATGGCGTTGGCCAATTGTTTTACCCACAAATAACATGTTTAATGCCAATGTTATGACTCATGTGTTACTTGAATGTAACCACAGGTGGCCTATGAGAGAAAGCTGAGCTGTAATATTTGTAACTGGTGCGGTGTGTGTACATGTACAGTAGATTATTAAAACAGCCTCACATTGATATACATTTTATTGAATTCAATAGGAGTATTCAATAGGAGTAACATAAACCCGGAAATTAATTAAATACATTTCAAACTAAGAAAAATGTCAGACATTAACACTGAGACGACCTCAAATCCTCATACCCAAACTGATGAGTAAACTATCAAATCTTTATTAGCACAAACAAGGTCATAGACAACATTACAGTGGTATATGTAAGAGTTTGATGTTATAACAATCCCCAACATGAAAGTATGTGCTTTGGAGAGGGATGAGTAGAGTGCAAAAATAGATCTAGCAATAGAATAAAAGATGAATCCACACACACACACACACACACACACACACACACACACACACACACACACACACACACACACACATTATATATGCAAGTCAATTTTGATCAAGCCTGTTTGCCCAATTATTAGAGCACAGATGAGTCACCCGCACTCATTATTCTTATATTTGGCATCAGGGCTGGAGTTCAGCTGGTGGCTTTCAATCCATCACCTGTGAAGATTCCCCTCCATCCACAGGTACATTAACATAGGGTACATTAACATAGGGAACATAACCATGGCATTAGCCCCGACTCCACATCAAACACTGACCATAGGTTTAACCTGTTTTATCCATTTTCTGCCTCTAAATGCTTAACTGCGCCTTCACCAAATGCTCAAAAAATGATTAAATATAGCTCTATCAGCTTGTAGATACATACTTAAATTGTGTACACACACAGTTCAAACATACCAGTAGATACATATACAGTGGGCAAATAGAAAAATACAAAATTAATGCACAGTTGAATTTAACACCAGATGGCTGCATGTTTAACATTTAATTAAAATAAACAAATGGTTACATTGCTTTGGTATGAGTTCTGGAGGCTCTCTGCTCAGGAAGGTCTCACCTGGTTGGTCAGCTAGATGCACAAACAGTCACATCCCTCAAGATGGCGCCACTGAGTGGACTTTCAGGGAGAATCAGGTACAAACTCCATGGCACTACTATTTCACAGACATCCCAGTCACTGCCTCTACTGCTTTCACTCAAATCCCTCCATCTTTCTCTCCCTTCCTCAATGCCTTGAGTCCGCAGTGGCTCCACCCTTAGAACCCAAACATATCGTCTTTCTCGGTGTTGTCTGCGTCCGTTTTGTCCCAGTTAGTTGGGGACAGGCACTCTTCGGTGTTGAAGTCCTGAGGGTTTACCCCAATGTCCAGGACCTGGGGGTTATTGCGAGACTCAGCGAGTCTAGACGGGAGAAGGAAAGACATTTCACTTATCACATTAATCAGGCAAAAGACACCATATAACAGATGGGATGTGAACACTCAATACATTGAAATGAATGGAGATGTCGTTGCATTAACATTGAAAAGCTTTGTGCAGTAGTACAATTTAAAATTGTCAAATGAGTGTATTGGCTACAAGCAAACATTGTTGAACATGACATTAAATATACTATACACAAATGTGTCAAATTTGAGTAAGTGTAACTACAAATACTGTGTTGGTCTCATGTTACAGTATCCAGAACTAAACAGTAGAGGCATGTTGTGTGAAATAATCAAACAGTCAGGTATGGTCATCTAAGTAAGACAATCTCTTCACACGACTACAGCTCTCAGACCTGACAAGACAATGTTTCAACACACGCCAGACACTTTCAATACTTCACTGCTACCACAGTAACCACTTGGCTCACCATGTCATCACTCATTTAGTGATGTGGCAACAACGGTGAAATGGCTGATGATTAGAAAGAAGAAGAACACAAATCCGAGGCATGGACAAAATGAGAATAAATAACATATCAACACGTTAGCATAGAACCCTGCCTTGCATACACAGCACAGCCTTCCCAGCCTCTGTCCACTTTGCTGGTTTTAAGTAGGATCCTCTAGTCCAAACTTAAATCATATGGGTACTTCTCCGTTTGAGCCCTTCGTTACCTCAGCATCGTCAATAGGGAAAATCAATAGGACAGGGTTCCGAGCTGTGGTAACAGAATACTCCTACATCGAGATATGCAACTACATCGTAGCAGTAATGTACACATCCACGCTCAGACAGATGGGCTGGGTGCGGTGAGGACAAGAGAGTGACAGAGGGGGTCACAGTTTGGATGAGAGTGGTGAATGTAGTGGTGGTGACTGGGGGAAGTAATGGGAGGGAGGGGGGGGGCACACGGCACATCCAATGGATGACATCATTACCTGAGTATGATTCAAAGCTATCCAGACTGCGGCTGAGGGGTGCAAAGGAAATGTAAAATGTCAGACAGCTGTTAGAACCTCATACCAGTACTAAAAGATTAGAAAATCATGTCCCCTATAGTCATAGTGAGGAACTGCAGAGGATGTCCACCCATGCCCAAAGTTTGCAGTAACCATTTACGCCGGAAGGTGTCACTGTAATCCCTTGATTTAGAGCAATGGCTCATCAGTCCAAGGTCAGTATCAGTATTGAGAAAAAGCCCTGGACTCAACTTTGCTACATACCATTGTTTAAAGGGATGTACAGGGAGAGGTTTACGTGACCATAAGGCTGAACTTAAAATCACTCACGCAGAGAATAAAGGTAAGAAATGTCAACACTGTATAGGTTTTAGAACTAGTAAAACGCTAACATACAAGGATGGAGGATTGACACAAACTGTTCTTGGATTCACAAGAAGTCCTGAAGGAGGAAAACCACTGTCTACATTACATGCGTCCTTTGACTTCCAGACTTCTGCTACCCCATTCTACCACCCACAGCATATTTGGAGGAACCGAAGCCCTACTGCCAATTAACTGCCTTTTACTGAAAGCTCTTCCTCAAACACAGAGGAAAAGTCTGCCCTCACTCCACCCCATTCCCTAAGAAAATAAAGGAAAGAACAAGCATTAGCAACAACAAAATATACCCGATTATAAACTCCCTACGTGTGGACAAACAGCCCAGTCTTGAGGAAGACTAAGGTCTCACAGACAGAATCACATTTTTCTGTCATCACTGGGTCTTTTTAGAAAATTCATACTAAAAGAGCCAGCTTGTTTGAGTCCAGTGACAGAGACTTTGAAGTGGCAGCCTAAGTAATGAAAAACTCTCCATACGCATATATCAGCAACAGGCATGGAACTAAAAAAAGAAAAAAAAGAAGTGAGTCTACAAGTACTGACATCAGCAGATCATCAAGGTCAGTCCATATGACACTTCGTTTCACCATTGGCTCAACGCCTCCTCAAAGGCTTGTACCAGATCCTCTGCCTCCTCAAAGGCTTGCACCAGACCCTCTGCCTCCTCAAAGGCTTGCACCAGATCCTCTGCCTCCTCAAAGGCTTGCACCAGACCCTCTGCCTCCTCAAAGGCTTGCACCAGACCCTCTGCCTCCTCAAAGGCTTGCACCAGACCCTCTGCCTCCTCAAAGGCTTGCACCAGACCCTCTGCCTCCTCAAAGGCTTGCACCAGACCCTCTGCCTCCTCAAAGGCTTGCACCAGACCCTCTGCCTCCTCAAAGGCTTGCACCAGACCCTCTGCCTCCTCAAAGGCTTGCACCAGACCCTCTGCCTCCTCAAAGGCTTGCACCAGACCCTCTGCCTCCTCAAAGGCTTGCACCAGACCCTCTGCCTCCTCAAAGGCTTGCACCAGACCCTCTGCCTCCTCAAAGGCTTGCACCAGACCCTCTGCCTCCTCAAAGGCTTGCACCAGACCCTCTGCCTCCTCAAAGGCTTGCACCAGATCCTCTGCCTCCTCAAAGGCTTGAACTTCCTAAATTTCCCTCAATTAAGACAATCACTTCTCCAGAGTCCCCTCGTTAATCACAGCAACAGACACCGCAGCAGATATTAACAGCTTAGTGAGTAATTACTGTGTGCGCAGACAAATAATTATCTGATAACAGCGTTAGATGGCTTGATTACCAGTCTATGAAGCAAACTGTCCCTACCTCCAGACAGACAAACAGAGGAGGCCACTGTCAGTTTCAACTGAGAAAATTAAAAGAGTCCTGGGGGAAATTAAAGCACTGACAAGACTGGAATTAGACTCTTACTTTGTGGTAGACATTAGAAAACAGATAAATATATTGGGAATTGTGATTCAGCTCCCCAAACTCCACAGATAGGCCTCAAAACCCCATCAGGGTTGATTGAAACAAAATGGCGTCTTTTGAGCTCTGCATGAGTTGGGTTAGCTTAAAATGAGCCCTTGAGTAATCCCAGTCTGTGCAAAAGCACAAGGAATACACTGAAGGACATGTCCAGTCAACCTTGAACCTGCTAGTTGTGTGACCGAAAACCAGCGCTCTGTATTTATCCCTCAACCACAACCATTCTTGTATGCCAGAGTCAATCTATCCCAACTTGAAAACGTACTTGTTAAATCACTGCATGTGGGGGCCAAAAGAAAGAGAGGCTGAGAAAGCAGATGACGACTAAGTGTGGTGTTGACGCCAGTAAACTGAAAACACAGTCTGTTTCTAAGATATAAGCGCAACGAGCCAGGAGGAGGGAGTGGCAGCATTTATGAGACGAGCCCTAACCACTGGCTATTTCCAGAGCAGTGTGTGTGTGTGTGTGGTGGGGTACTGCAGAGGGGGACTGGACGAGGTACAGTAACATCACCCACCTTGAGAAAGCTTCATCCAGACCATCCTCAAGCTCCTACCAGAAAAAAAACAGACAAGGTCAGTGAAAGAAGACAATGTCAAAGTAATTTAAATACTGTTAAAAACATTTAGAAAAGGTTTACAGTAGGTACACTGCAGGAAGTGATCTCCAATATAGATAATGGCATCAAACGGCTCTTATGGTTTTACAGTAGATTTAAAAAGGTAGAGTTATGAGCAGCTAAAGTTAACACACACCTCTACCCAAATAAGTATATAATTGCAGAGTAACAACCTGACACCCTCCCCTGTTATGGGGACCATCTGACAAGTATTGTCCTTTTCAATGCACCATTGTCCTGAGCTTAACTCAACCCATACATATACTCTAGTACAGTGTTTCCCAACCCTGGTCCTCCTTACTGTACACATTTTTATTGCAACTCTGGACAAGCACACTTGATTCAACTTGTCAACTAATCCTCAAGGTCTCAATGAGGTGTGTTTGTCCAGGGATAAAACTAAACAGTGTATTGTTGGGGGTACTGGAGGACCAGGGTTGAGAAACATTGCTCTATTATAAATACCCTGCCTTTGAATAAAGTGTGTATGCTAGGAGCTATTGCCAATACTGTATTGTTTTCATCTTACCCGTACAGTATACTGTTGCTGTTCCATCCATTTTATCTAACCCATACAGCTAGTTGTAGCAAAACATATGCTCGCCAAGCCTTTGGTTGTCATCCATAAAGCATTGCCCCTCTTATCAAGCCTGTGCAGCTCCAGTAGTACTATTCTAGCCCCCATTCTCTTACCCATACAGTATTGTTGTTCTCTGTGGAGTGGTTGCGCACCATGAAGGGGTCCAGCTCGCTCTCTTTTGTCCCCGAGTGGACCAGTGCCATGTTCACCCCCTCTGCCAAGTCTAGAAGGTTTCCTGTGGCCACTTCTGTAAAACAATGGAAAGCAAACATACTTAATGGAACTCAGAGACTTATACAAACCTGACTTTTAAACAGACTTACAAAAAAAGTATTGCCTAAATGACATTACAAGCTGTACAAGTGAGACGTCTACCAAGTAATTTATCATAGCATACTTGCACCAATACTCATGCACACTTATAATCATCATATGCAAACATAACATTAACCGGAATCATTAGGACCAAGCCTTCCTTACTACCCCTCCTAATTGTCTGAGCATCGATTGTCTGGTCAGACTAACTGTCGTCGGAGGTCAAATCTCAGTTCTCTAAACCCGTCTCAAAGTTGTACTTGGCTCCATTAACTTCTTGATGCACCCATCCCGAGTGCAAAATTCAAATTAAATTACAAAAATGTTTTAATTTTCATGAAATCACAAGTGCAATATAGCAAAACACAGCTTAGTTTGTTGTTAATCCACCTGGCGTGTCAGATTTCAAAAAAGCTTTTCGGCGAAAGCATACCAAGCGTTTATGTAAGGACATCTCTCTCAGTAGACAAAACATTAAACAGCTAGCAGCCAAGTAGATCGGTCACGAAAGTCAGAAAAGCAATAAATGAATCGCTTACCTTTGATGATCTTCGGATGTTTGCACTCACGAGACTCCCAGTTACACAATAAATGTTCCTTTTGTTCCATAAAGATGATTTTTATATCCAAAATACCTCCATTTGATTGGCGCGTTTTCAGAAATCCACAGGCTCGAGCAATCACGACCAGGCAGACAAATTCCAAATAGCATCCGTAAAGTTCGTAGAAACATGTCAAACGTTTTTTTTTATAATCAATCCTCAGGTTGTTTTTACAATATATAAACAATAATATTTCAACCGGAACTGTAGCTTCTTCAAGAGGAGAGAGAGAAAATGTCTGCTCCAAGCTGTTGCGTATGCAAAACGCTGCTGGCACCCAGCCATACAATGACGCGATGTGATCTTTCTCGCTCATTTTTCAAAATAAAAGCCTGACACTATGTCTAAAGACTGTTCACACCATGTGGAAGCCATAGGAAAATGAATCTGGTTGATATCCCTTTAAATGGAGCGAAGGCAGGCAATGGAACAGAGAGCTTTGAGGAAAAAAAGCACGTCCGGGTTGAATTTTCCTCAGGTTTTCGCCTGCAATATCAGTTCTGTTATACTCACAGACAATATTTTGACAGTTTTGGAAACTTTTGTATACTTTTGTATTTTCTATCCTAATCTGACAATTATATGCATATTCTAGATTCTGGGCTTGAGAAATAGGCCGTTTCATTTGGGTACGTTTTTCATCCAAACACTGCCCCCTACACTCAACAGGTTAAAGCACCTATCCTTCTTTCTCCTTAGAAGACCTTGGCCTTTTCTTAATTAGATTTGCTCAACTGTTGGGTTCTCTCTCCTCCGTCCTCCTTTCGAAAAAGGTCAAAGGTAACCGAGAAGAGGGAATGTAGAGAAATGCCCTTGTATGAAATGAGACTCCTTCTCCAATCACGTGTCATCAGGCAAATTACAGGGTGGAATCCCCAAATAAATGTATAACGTGATAAAATAAAACATTTTAAAAAAAAACTTAGCTAGTTGTGCAATACATTTGATAGATAAAAGCATAAGCAACATATCGTTTTTAAATGTTTGCATGCTTTGGAGCTGGGGTCTGGGCATCGTCTGGCAGGCTTGCCCCAGGGAGTGAGCGGCAAACAGGAGTATCATGTTACAGGCCTCTAAGAAACTACATCTCCAAGTGGAGAGGACACGGGAGCATGTGCATAGAGATGCACACGTCAGCACACAAACACTAGTTTGTGTGATGAGCAGGAAACTATCAGAGGGGCTCCAGCAACACACCTTCCTGAGGCTCCCAGGTGGTGTATACTTACTGTGAGCACGTTGCATCTCTGTCAATACCACTTCATTATGGGTCTAACCCACACATCCCTCTGTGAGTCATAGCTCAAGTACTGCCAAAAATAAAGTGACAGGGCTGCAATCCCCTTACACCAAAGCCCCTCTGTTACAAAAATATAATTTCCAGGTCAAGGGTTTTATCCTCTCTCTAGAGAGGATCTATAAATCTCTGAACCCAAATGGCACTGATCCTTTTGTGATCTCGAGCTGATCCAGTCCCGGACCATGTTAAGTGTCAGCTGAGGGATCCCACTCTGGCTGGCTGGGGTCCAACTGGCCAGAAGACGGGGGTGCGTGGCTAAGACGATGTTTTAAGGCTGCTCTGTATGTGTCACACAGTGACTGATCCCCATGATCCCAGAGGAGGGGAGAAGAGGGAGAACTCAGAGTGCCAGAGGTACTGTATGGTGTAGGGATCTGGAATGCAGCTGTAAACCCCCTGGTTACTTAGTTGTTTTTTTTGGCACAGACTGTATAACTTATTATAAACTGGGTGGGTTGAGCCCTGAATGCTGATTGGCTGACAGCCGTGGTATATCAGACTGCATACCGCGGGTATGACAAAACATTTGTTTTTACTGCTCTAATTACATTGGTCACCAGTTTATAATAGCAATAAGGCACCGCAGGGGTTTATGGTAGGTGGCCAATATACCACGGCTAAGGTCTGTATCCAGGCACTCTGCATTGCGTCATACATAAGAACAGCCCTTGGCCATGGAATATTGGCCATATACCACACTCCCTCATGCCTTATTCCTTAAGTATGTACTGGTATTGTTGCATGTGGGACATATTTGGGAGACTGAGCGGTTGCTAGGGAACTGTGCAACACGAGTGAGGGAAGACTATTGAAAACTACAAGCTATCTACGTTTGCTAATTAGTTGTTTCAAGCAGTGTAAAGTTGTGTAACTCGCTCACCAGTGAAAATAAAAAGTACTAAATATGACAAACATTTACTTAATCACAGTGAGGGATTTGTACGTACAAATCCTGTCGACAGACAGAGCGCATTGCCACGGTCGTGAGTTGCCATTGGTTGTGGTAAAAGTGAGAGGAGTTAATAGTTCGAGTGGTCCCGTTTAAATGAAAGAGCACCATTTAGTTTGTTTTCACAAAATAAACTGTCGAGCTGTGTTTTATTGGGACAGCCACAGGTCAGCCACCGTTTCCATTCGCACGCTGCACCTCAGGTCAGGCGCCAGTAAAGCTTGGAACGGATTCTGGAACACTGGACCTTAAGTTTATTTGGGATTGAGCAGTGTTCTTGTTTCTTTTATTGTGTTGAAGGGAAGGGATCCACCTTTTAAAGTATCTTTGAGCACTCTGAGGCACTAAACCCTGGTACCAGATCTTTACTAATTATTGTGTGTGTGTAAAGTTTGTGATTGATATATATATATATATATATATATCAAACACACACACACACACACAGCTCAAAAAAATAAAGGGAACACTTAAACAACACAATGTAACTCCAAGTCAATCACACTTCTGTGAAATCAAACTGTCCATTTAGGAAGCAACACTGATTGACAATACATTTCACATGTTGTTGTGCAAATGGAATAGACAACAGGTGGAAATTATAGGCAATTAGCAAGACACCCCCAATAAAGGAGTGGTTCTGCAGGTGGCGACCACAGACCACTTCTCAGTTCCTATGCTTCCTGGCTGATGTTTTGGTCACTTTTGAATGCTGCCGGTGCTTTCACTCTAGTGGTAGCATGAGACGGAGTCTACAACCCACACAAGTGGCTCAGGTAGTGCAGCTCATCCAGGACGGCACATCAATGCGAGCTGTGACAAGAAGGTTTGCTGTGTCTGTCAGCGTAGTGTCCAGAGCATGGAGGCACTACCAGGAGACAGGCCAGTACATCAGGAGACGTGGAGGAGGCCGTAGGAGGGCAACAACCCAGCAGCAGGACCGCTACCTCCGCCTTTGTGCAAGGAGGAGCAGGAGGAGCACTGCCAGAGCCCTGCAAAATGACCTCCAGCAGGTCACAAATGTGCATGTGTCTGCTCAAACGGTCAGAAACAGACTCCATGAGGGTGGTATGAGGGCCCGACGTCCACAGGTGGGGGTTGTGCTTACAGCCCAACACCGTGCAGGACGTTTGGCATTTGCCAGAGAACACCAAGATTGGCAAATTCGCCACTGGCGCCCTGTGCTCTTCACAGATGAAAGCAGGTTCACACTGAGCACATGTGACAGATGTGACAGTCTGGAGACGCCGTGGAGAACGTTCTGCTGCCTGCAACATCCTCCAGCATGACCGGTTTGGCGGTGGGTCAGTCATGGTGTGGGGTGGCATTTCTTTGGGGGGCCGCACAGCCCTCCATGTGCTCGCCAGAGGTAGCCTGACTGCCATTAGGTACCGAGATGAGATCCTCAGACCCCTTGTGAGACCATATGCTGGTGCGGTTGGCCCTGGGTTCCTCCTAATGCAAGACAATACTAGACCTCATGTGGCTGGAGTGTGTCAGCAGTTCCTGCAAGAGGAAGGCATTGATGCTATGGACTGGCCCGCCCGTTCCCCAGACCTGAATCCAATTGGGCACATCTGGGACATCATGTCTCGCTCCATCCACCAACACCACGTTGCACCACAGACTGTCCAAGAGTTGGCGGATGCTTTAGTCCAGGTCTGGGAGGAGATCCCTCAGGAGACCATCCGCCACCTCATCAGGAGCATGCCCAGGCGTTGTAGGGAGGTCATACAGGCACGTGGAGGCCACACACACTACTGAGCCTCATTTTTACTTGTTTTAAGGACATTACATCAAAGTTGGATGAGCCTGTAGTGTGGTTTTCCACTTTAATTTTGAGTGCGACTCCAAATCCAGACCTCCATGGGTTGATAAATTTGATTTCCATTGATAATTTGTGTGAGATTTTGTTGTCAGCACATTCAACTATGTAAAGAAAAAAGTATTTAATAAGAATATTTCATTCATTCAGATCTAGGATGTGTTATTTTAGTGTTCCCTTTATTTTTTTGAGCAGTGTATACACTTTTTGGGTTACTACATGATCCCATATGTGTTATTTTATAGTTTTGATGTCTTCACTATTATTCTACAATGTAGAAAATTGTAAAAAAATCAATAATAATAAAGAACATCCCTTGAATGAGTAGGTGTGTCCAAACTTTTGACCGGTACTGTACACACTCACACACTGTAGGGGTATATTCCCACTAGGTGGAGGCTCTGCACTATTTATGGTTGGTCCCCCCCAGTCCACACACTCATTTTCACATACTGCCTGCTTACATAGTTTATTATTGCCATACACCTAGATACTAGGTCCAAACGGATATGAACTCAGGTCCCTCAAAAAGAGGGCAACACAGTACTTCAGGGTCTGAAGCTAAATATGCCTCACCAGCAGGATTTGAGGAAACGGTCACAGGGACTAGAATCTCTTGGCTTACAGAATTCCATGGACGAGGAACCGAACAGCCACAAAGAATGTAGATCCCTCAAGCTTTTCAAACAAACTGTTTCCTGTTGTTGGACTCAAGCTTACATGCCAGAGGTCACCTACCTCCTTAACATTCCTCTGTGCCAAATATCTTTAAAAAAAAATACAATCAGAGAGACATGATTCTGAGAAAAACAGACCTCAAGGAAGTATTGATCAAGCCAGTATCTACAGAAGAACAAAGACAGTAACCAGCATGAGTGCGTGATGGTGGATTTAGGCTAAAATGGACTCCAAGACAAAGGACTCAACATGCACCAGATTATCATCACCTGCCCCTGGGCTATATGAATATCTTGCCTTTTGAATATCTTTCCATCCTTGAGGCAGAGAGACGTTATGGTTGGTGACTCACCTCCTCCCTTCAGACTGCCCAGGCTTGCCGAGCTCTCCGACTGGCTACTACTGGCTCCTTCCCCATCTGACCCAGACTTCACACGCTTCTCCTTGTCTGTGGAGGAGAGAGATAGAAAGATTGAGGGAAAAGAGAGGTTCAATCATCTAGAATATTAATGTCTAGCTGATCATGTTTGTAATGTCTATAAACCACTGTTCATCATTCTCAGCAGATATCGGGCACTTGACCAAACAACACTATGGGTGTGTTCGTAAATTCACTCTGGAGTGCGCTCTGGGCATTCGTAAATGCAGAGCATTGTCAGATTGTCCGCTCGTAAATTCAGAGCGTCTCAAATATTTGAGATTCTTTAGAGCGCACACTGGACACTCAGGCCGATAGCGTTGATCCAAGTGTTCTGACCTCACAAGCGCTCAAGCCAACAGGCTAAACTTGCTAGCTACTTCCAGACACAAATGAGAGAACCTCTGACTATTTTACTCACCCTAGCAGAGCTGGTTAGGCTGTTTTGATGTTATCTAGAGCATTGGTGGCTAACGGTGCTGCTGGAAACAATTGAATTACGTTTTTTTTGCCAACGTTCACTAAAGCCGGTAATATTCAACTAATACCGGTTCGTAAATTCATCAGTTATTATGTACTCTGGCACACTCAGAGAGTGCTCTGAAATCGGAGTAAATAGCCAGACTGAATTTACGAATGCACCTAAACATTTAGACATGAGGGGTTAAAGACACCACAAGGACCAAAAGCTTCTGTAGCGCCTACACTTAACCATGCCAGTCAGTGGCCTTGGGCCAGGAGATTTAAATCGAGTAGAACCAAACAGTGGTCAGGTCTGTAGCTTCAGGAACCAGTTCATCAGGCAGGCAGTTCCTCCACTGCTTTAATAAGGAGCATCTGGGTCACGTGGATAAAGCCTGTCTCCTCTCCTAACATTCTTACCTGAACGGAAGCAGGGCTCAGGTTGCAGCGTGAGGCACTGACCCAAAGAGACAGAGCTTTCCTGGAGAATAATTGTTTCTCTGAATTTCAGTTGGTCTACAGCAGTGTTCCTCAACTCCAGTCCTCCAGTACCCCCAACACCCCAGTCCTCCAGTACCCCCAACTCCAGTCCTCCAGTACCCCCAACTCCAGTCCTCCTGTACCCCCAACACCAGTCCTCCAGTACCCCCAACACCAGTCCTCCAGTACCCCCAACACCCCAACTCCAGTACCCCCAACACCAGTCCTCCAGTACCCCCAACACCCCAACTCCAGTACCCCCAACATCCCAACTCCAGTACCCCCAACACCCCAACTCCAGTCCTCCAGTACCCCCAACACCCCAACTCCAGTACCCCCAACACCCCAACTCCAGTACCCCAACTCCAGTACCCCCAACACCCCAACTCCAGTACCCCCAACACCCCAACTCCAGTACCCCCAACACAACGCATTTTTGTTGTAGTCCCGGACAAACACCTTATTCAACTTGTCAACTAATCATCAAGCCTTCAATGAGTCGAATCGGGTGAGTTTGTCTGGGGCTACAAAAAAAAGTGTGTGCTGCTGTTGGGGGTACTGGAGGACTGGTGTTGGGGGTACTGGAGGACTGGTGTTGGGGGTACTGGAGGACTGGTGTTGGGGGTACTGGTGTTGGGGTGTTGGGGGTACTGCTGTTGGGGTACTGGAGGACTGGAGTTGGGGTGTTGGGGGTACTGGAGGACTGGAGTTGGGGTGTTGGGGGTACTGGAGGACTGTAGTGTTGGGGGTACTGGAGGACTGGGGTGTTGGGGGTACTGGAGGACTGGGGTGTTGGGGGTACTGGAGGACTGGAGTTGGGGTGTTGGGGGTACTGGAGTTGGGGTGTTGGGGGTACTGGAGTTGGGGTGTTGGGGGTACTGGAGTTGGGGTGTTGGGGGTACTGGAGGATTGGAGTGTTGGGGGTACTGGAGGACTGGAGTGTTGGGGGTACTGGAGGACTGGAGTTGGGGGTACTGGAGGACTGGAGTTGGGGGTACTGGAGGACTGGAGTTGGGAAACACTGGTCTACATGTTCACATTAGGTGGGTCTCTACACACACACACACACACACACACACACCCCTCAGTATCCACTATGTTTATGCATTGCATGCATGTTTTCTTTCCCCCATGGTGAAAGGGGAGGTTCTTGCTCAAGCAGGCCTGCACGCCTGCCGGTCTGACCATACGCAGTCTGCCTGCCGGTCTGACCATACGCAGTCTGCCTGCCGGTCTGACCATAGGCAGTCTGCCTGCCGGTCTGACCATAGGCAGTCTGCCTGCCGGTCTGACCATAGGCAGTCTGCCTGCCGGTCTGACCATAGGCAGTCTGCCTGCCGGTCTGACCATAGGCAGTCTGCCTGCAGGTCTGACCATACGCAGTCTGCCTGCCGGTCTGACCATACGCAGTCTGCCTGCAGGTCTGACCATACGCAGTCTGCCTGCCGGTCTGACCATACGCAGTCTGCCTGCCGGTCTGACCATACGCAGTCTGCCTGCCGGTCTGACCATACGCAGTCTGCCTGCAGGTCTGACCATACGCAGCCTGCCTGCAGGTCTGACCATACGCAGTCTGTCTGCAGGTCTGACCATACGCAGTCTGCCTGCCGGTCTGACCATACGCAGTCTGCCTGCAGGTCTGACCATACGCAGTCTGCCTGCAGGTCTGACCATACGCAGTCTGTCTGCAGGTTTGATCATTCGTCAAAAGGCCTGGCTGCTGACCTACTGTAACTCATGCCTCCATTAATTTCTGTGGCGATTAAAAGCACATGTCAGCTTGTCCCCCAAGGGCAATGGTTACATGAAGTCCCTTTTAGGACTCCTTCGACATTGTCCAGCAGAAGCATCAAAAAACATGCACCCCCCGTGAGTCCCATTCCCCAGGAGAGCCAAGGTGGCTGAGTGGTGGCTGGGTTCCAAACTATTCCCTGGGTGGCTGTGCCCTCTTTCCCCTCCGGTGGCAACACTGCACGGGGATAACCCCCAGACAGGGTGTGAGAGAATGCCATCAGGCATTGAAACAACGCCCCAAAATATTGAGTTCACACAGTCAATATCGAAGCTATACTAGCTAGTTGTGTCTACTGTAAATACACTTCAAATGATTGCTTCTCGTGCAGAGATGAGATCTTATAAGGATGTGGGTCACAGATGCTGTTTGGAGAAATATGGTGGGGTTGTGTGGGGTCGATTGGGGCAGAGGGATGGATGCAGTGATGTACAGCAAAGAGACAACCACCCTGATGTTCCTACCCACAATCCTCAGGGGACATGTAACTCACGGAGCAGACTATGATTGTTAGTTTGCTCTCCTTCTGCCACAAGAGAACATGACTACTCCCTTTGATAGCTCCCCAAAGCATCACTTCTTTCTACTCCACTCCCTCATCAGCCACATTGTGTAGAACAAGACAAAAAGGCAGCCCAGGAAATCAGAGGGGTTAGCAGTCCTTCTGGCTGAGTATGTGAACTCTGACGAGGCACGAGGGCAGCGAGCGAGAGAGCGGGGGAAAGCCTGCACTCCTTCTTTTCAGCTTTAATATTCATTTCTGAAATGTGGAGCAGAACACAGAAAATATGAAATAGTCCACTGCCTTGATCTCTGGAAAATAATACAATCAAATGGAAATGCATCTGAATTAAAACACTACCAAAAGGCTCTGCCGTAAACAACCTGTCCAAAACCACAAAAACGGGAGTGTAAATGAAAGGGTGGGAGGTGTAAAGGAATGAATAGATAACCTCTCCTTCACTCTCAGTGAGACTGGATCAATTGCACAGGGACCCAGCTGTCAGACAGGACTGAACTACCATTGTCACAGACTCTCTCCTTCCTCCCCTCTCCCTCCTCCTTCTCTCTCACTCCTCCTCTCCGACAGTGACAAACAAAAAGAGGGGAATGGGTGGAGGGTTTTAACGAAAAAGAAACCAGAAACGTTAAAAGGATCTAGGTGCCAGACCAGATAGTCACAACAACAAAAAATCTAGCAACAAAAAATAACTGCTTGTTGCAACTGAATCCTGATAATGAGACATTATTTTGTATCAAACGAGAACTGATTCTAAGGTGCTATGTTCAGAAGACAACAGTTAGAGAGTTATATGGAGGATTGAAGAGGAAGAATTATACTGACACCCACATGTATAGTATAACCCCAGTAGTTCTCATTTACATACAAGTCATACATGCAGTAAATGACAGACATGTTCTGCTGACCTTATGAGAACCATACATGGGTGTGTGACAACCTTCCTTACACAGCACTTTCAGTGTTCATCCGTTTAGCATGAGTGAGTACCCTAGGGGCTGGATGTCTGTCTTTACAGTCATCTGTGTGTTCACTTTGTGTGTGTGTGTGTGTGTGTGTGTGTGTGTGCAACAGAAAAAAAGTGTACTTAGTAAATAATTAAAATTTACTCAAATCTAAATATTTCCAGTCAGCTTTAAGGAGTAGACTTAATCTATTTGGTGACTTCCATCTCCCCCTTTTCTGCCCTCATGTTTTCACAGTAATAACACAGGAAACACGGCAGATTGACAAGCCTTCTCACCTAGGCCTCAGACTACATCTCACTAAGCTCCTGTCAATATCAGCCTTTAACCAGAGTAATCTGCCCTAAATTAAGTGGGTTTACTGAACAAAACAAAGTTTCCCTTTCTGGCCTGGTTGTTCCCACAGAGGGACTGTTTTAATCAATGTGGACATTCCTGTTGGGGAGCTAACTGAAAGGTGGGAGCGGCCTAGCAGAGATCCACCATTTCACATGCCTCTGAGGGGTCAGGGCCAAGGCCGGGGAATTTATGTTGCTACATTGTAGAGGAACTATGGTGGGATTGAGCAAACGCACTCCGTCCTCCTCATTCAGCTGCTGTACAGAACATCTACATGCAGTGCATGGGAACAGGAGGGACTTCAATGGATACTGCGAGATTGAGATTTAGGTCATTTTTGTACTTACCCAGAGTCAGACAAACTCATGGATACCATTTGTATGTCTCTGCATGCGGTTTGGAGATTATTAAAGTTAGCCTAGTGTAATTGCTTGAAGTCTCCAGGTACAGTAGACAGCTCCTCTCAAAATCAGGGAAATAGACCTAACTACTTTGAAGCTGGGTGGATGGTAATTTGGCCATTGTGGCATTTGAGCACACGGGCAGCGCCATTGAGACCGATACAATGTTGAAATGACCTCCCGGGTGGCGCAGTGGTTAAAGGCGCTGTACTGCAGCGCCAGCTGCACCACCAGAGACTCTGGGTTCGCGCCCAGGCTCTGTCCGTGGTGCGACGCACAATTGGCCTAGCGTCGTCCGGGTTAGGGAGGGTTTGGCCGGTAGGGAAATCCTTGTCTCATCGCGCACCAGCGACTCCTGTGGCGGGCCGGGCGCAGTGCGCGCTAACCAAGGTTGCCAGGTGCACGGTGTTTCCTCTGACACATTGGTGCGGCTGGCTTCTGGGTTGGATGGCGCTGTGTTAAGAAGCAGTGCGGCTTGGTTGGGTTGTGTATCGGAGGACGCATGACTTTCAACCTTCGTCTCTCCCGAGCCCGTACGGGAGTTGTAGTGATGAGACAAGATAGTAGCTACTAAACAATTGGATACCACGAAATTGGGGAGAAAAAGGGGTACCCAGCTTTGGAGTAGTTGTCCATTTCCCTGATTTTGAGAGGAGATGGCCATTGTACCGAGAGACTTTTAGCAATTGCACTGATGATTGGAGTTAGCTCCAATCATCTCAAAACTGCTCACATACAAACAACCAAAATCTCAAAGTTTCCCTTTAAATGTGTACTAGGGAGAACATAGGCCGAGTTAAATAATGAAAGAGTAAGAGAGAGAATAGGAGGATAAGAACGGTTACACTCAAAGAATGAGACATTCGTCACACTTCTCCAGTCATCCGGGGTGACCACGCGTACCTTCTTTGGCAGCCTGCCAGAACTCAAACGCCACTCTGAAGGCTTGGGCCACTGTTAACGTCACTGCCTGGGCCTGAGGGGGGGAGAGAGAGAGAGCGAGAGGAAAATAAGCACAGTAAATATGACATACAAGATGTTGGCTAAGTGTTTTAAGATGGGAGAGGAAAACCCATTGAAGACAGATAAGAGCAGAACTAGAGACTAACAGAGGGAGGGGTCGCCAGCCTCCAGAGGAAACTCCTCAACTAACACCTAATAAGGGAACATTAACCCACGTGACCGTGTTGGTCCCTACTACTCAGTTCAACTTCCTCTTCCTTACTGGTTGTTTATGTAGCTGGGAGGAAGTGTGGCCGTTGGATCAGAGCTAAATTAGCAAGGGGAAGGAAAGAGAGGGAGTGGCACACTCATTCACAAAGCCACCCCCTGGGAGAGATACTATTTGGAAGAGGGGCCACAGAGACACACAGACTCACCACTTTCCTCTTGGTGCAGAGGTAGGCGTGACACTCCAGGGTTTCATTCTGTTGGCTCTGGGCGATGTAGGCAAACACTTTGTCGTGCATCTTGTCTGCTGTGCAGTAGGATATCCTGAGGGGGAGTCACAGAGACAAACTAGTTTTAATAAAAAGTGTCCCTGCGGATTGGGCAGGGCTATCACGCAACTTCATCTTCACTAAGCCTTTAAGCCCACCACAATCAGATTTAGACACTTAAATCTTTCATTTCCACATTAAATAAACCCATCACATTTCACACACACACCCTAGCGTGCAGGCGGAGACCCAATCAAAAGATCCAGGCTTTGAATTTTAACTTAAGTCTGTGGTATGTCCCCAGTGTACCTTGGCTCCATTAGTTTTAGCCAAGACGACTGTGTGATCCCTGCTGTGTCTGTCCGCCCAGCCCTGTGGTGTTTTAGTATTATTGGATTGGACCTTGCCTCTTAACTGCAGGTCTACTCTAAAGTTGGAACATGCTCTGTTCTGCAAATGTTCTGAGACATGATGTCATGTCACCCCGAGACCTAATTGACAGGTGGGTTGGGTAATGAATGACCGCAATCTGCCCTCCCTGTTCCTCTACACCAGCACCCTACTGCTCAAACTCTGAACATCACTCTGCAGAGATCACACGTCTAGTTAACTAATGACTCAGTGATATAAAAATGCAACATGTAAAAAAAAACATTTCTCTGCTATAAAAGCCAACAGCTGCACGGAGCGACGCTGTGAGATTTACGACAGATGTTGAGAGTGAGAGCATTGTGAAATTGGGCGTCTAGGTAAATACATTTAATTTACTGCTCATCCATCTTCTCTAGCAGATGACTGGAGAGGAGGACCTCAGTGAATGACAATGTTTGCTTTAAATTTAACCAACATCCTTACATTGAGTCCCAGCTAAATAGTTAGTGTTGAAGATCACACAGCCTCAGAGAAAACTGTTGTGCACCAGTGTGATGGAGAGTTAAGCGACATGATTGTCATTTTGTCCTCAATGTGCCAACCCCTCCTCGGTTGCTGTGAGAGTGATCCAACCCCTCCTCGGTTGCTGTGAGAGTGATCCAACCCCTCCTCGGTTGCTGTGAGAGTGATCCAACCCCTCCTCGGTTGCTGTGAGAGTGATCCAACACCTCCTCGGTTGCTGTGAGAGTGATCCAACACCTCCTCGGTTGCTGTGAGAGTGATCCAACACCTCCTCGGTTGCTGTGAGAGTGATCCAACACCTCCTCGGTTACTGTTACGTTCCCCAGTTTCTGTGTTTTGGGTTTGTATGTGTATTTCAGGAAATGGCTTCCTGAAGTCCAAAGCAGCTGATTGGTCGGCCCCATTGCAGATTGGAGCTCTGACTCCGCCCTCTCATCAGGGGTTACAGCTGTCTGCAATTACCGACTCCTTCTGCAGCTTGAAAAGCCAGTGTTCCTTTGTTAGGTGGAGAGAGCTTCTTTGTATGTCCTGTGTTTTGAAGTTGGTCTGTATAATTTGTTGTAAAGTATTTTGTAGCCGGTCCTGCAGAGGTATGTCAAAAGGACTGTGTTTTTGATTATTGAAACTGCTCACTTTACATTAGTAATTCTATTTTTGTTCACAGGGGGGAAGGCACCTTGGGAGTGTTTAGGCTAAAAGCCTGGAGGAGGCATACATATACCAGTTGTATGTACTGTCTATGCCACTAGGTAAGACCTGGGCAGACCCCCCCCCCCCCCCCTGTATTTTGGCTAGAGCGCCAGGTGGCATTAAGAATAGTTAAGGTAGGAGAGGGGGCTCTTTAACTTGAACTTTCCATCCAGCCTCTTTTCCCCAAATTACTGTGTGAAGGAAGAACAAATTCACTGTTAAAAGTAATATTCTCTGCCTCCGTCATCTTTACCCGCACCTACAGTCACATACCTCTTTCACTCCACGAGGAGTTGAGTGTAGCAGGGTGTTGTGTTCCCTCCTCCATGAGGCGTCCGTAACGGTTACTGTGAGAGTGATCCAACCCCCTCAGTTGCTGTGAGTGATCCAAATTCTGGTCTTTTTATTTGACCTTTATTTAACTAGGCAAGTCAGTTAAGAACAAATTCTTATTTTCAATGACGGTAAACATTAATAACTGCCTTGTTCAGGGGCAGAACAACAGATTTTTACCTTCTCAGCTCGGGGATTCAATCTTGAAACCTTTCGGTTAGTAGTTCAACGCTCTAACCACTAGGCTACCTCCCGCCCCCTTCGTTTCATTTCAAGATGGAGTGCTTGGAAGCCTCCACTTCTCATAAATGTGGCAAGCGATTCAAGGTTGGCCTAAGCAATAACAAGTCACACCGTTTTTGTAAGGTGAAATTGAGGGTGTGTGCGCTATCGCGCATGCCTGTTTCTGAGTGCTCACACCCCAGGTTAAAGCTCTGACACACAGCTGTTGTTGTAGAGGCCTCCTGAGGGAGAGGACATTGATGGAAAGCGCTATCCACCCCTCCACCCTTCATCACCGCAAATCCCAACACTCAGTCTCAAAGTGATGGATGAGAGGGTTTGGAAGGGGGATTCAAAGTGATGGATGAGAGGGTTTGGAAGGGGGATTCAAAGTGATGGATGAGAGGGTTTGGAAGGGGGATTCAAAGTGATGGATGAGAGGGTTTGGAAGGGGGATTCAAAGTGATGGATGAGAGGGTTTGGAAGGGGGATTCAAAGTGATGGATGAGAGGGTTTGGAAGGGGGATTCAAAGTGATGGATGAGAGGGTTTGGAAGGGGGATTCAAAGTGATGGATGAGAGGGTTTGGAAGGGGGATTCAAAGTGATGGATGAGAGGGTTTGGAAGGGGGATTCAAAGTGATGGATGAGAGGGTTTGGAAGGGGGATTCAAAGTGATGGATGAGAGGGTTTGGAAGGGGGATTCTGGGAGGAAAACAACTTTTGTTTTATTGGAAGTTGAAAATTAAGAACTTAAAAATTGGGGCACCCCTTCTCTGAGTGAGTGAGTGAGTGAGTGAGACTAACCTGTAAATGGATATGTTCTCGATCAGCTGGTTAGAGGCATAGTCATAGAGGATGATTCCTCGAGGGGACACTTTTAATGTCACTTTCTGGAGTTTCTTGCCGCTGGCTTTGGCCTAGAAGAAAGAGAGGGTGAGAGGACGAATAGGTTAATGATACTCATGCAATCTCAAACCTGTGTGACTTTTGCCAGTGTGCAAGTATGTGCTATAAGTACACATCTATAGTGAACTAAAATATATTGATTGTGGCCTGTGGAACGTTGTTCCACTCCTCTTCAAATGGAGGGAGCTGGAACACGCT
Organism: Oncorhynchus clarkii lewisi; assembly: GCF_045791955.1. Lineage (NCBI taxonomy): Eukaryota > Metazoa > Chordata > Actinopteri > Salmoniformes > Salmonidae > Oncorhynchus > Oncorhynchus clarkii. Next base: position 16,265,890 of record NC_092171.1, on the reverse strand, counting down.
GTCGTACACGTCGAATATGCTCAATGAGTGACATGTCTGGTGAGTATGCGGGACATTTCCAGCTTCCAGGAATTGTGTACAGATCCTTGTGACATGGAGCCGTGCATTATCATGCTGAAACATGAGGTGATGGCGGCGGATGAGTCGCACAACAATTGGCCTCAGGATCTCATCACGGTATCTCTGTGCATTAAAATTGCCAAAAATAAAATGCATGTGTGTTTGTTGTCCATAGCTTATGCCTGCCCATACCATAACCCCACCACAACCATGGGGCACTCTGTTCACAACGTTGATGTCAGCAAACCCCTCGGCCACACACGTGGTCTGCAGTTGTGAATCCAGTTGCACATACTGTAAAATTATCAACAATTACATTGGAGTTTGGCTTATGGTAGACATTGGTAAACATTAAATTCAGCTCTGGTGGACATTCCTGCAGTCAGTATGCTAATTGCCTCTCCCTCAAAACGTGGCATTGTGTTGAGTGACACAAATGCACATTTTAGAGTGGCCTTTTATTGTCCCCAGCACAAGGTGCACCTGTGTAATGATCATGATGTTTAATCAGCTTCTTGATATTCCCCACCTGTCAGGTGGACAGATTATCTTGGCAAAGGAGAAATCATCACTAACAGGGATGTGCACAAAATTGGAAATAAATAAAGTGTCAATCACCTCTGAGACTCTGTCCTGTGTGCCCCGGGCCCTATATACTCCCCCCAATTGAATTACTGTGGAGCTGCCAGAATTAATAACAGTACACCTTCCTGTTACTGTACAAAGCACCTTGCCAGAGCAACACTCAGATGCATCACAACTAATTGCATCTGGGTTAAATGGCTGTTGCAGAAGGCTGGCTTTCATGAAAGCGACAACCTAATGGAAAAGTAAATGGGACCGTTTTATACTGTGGTGGTACGGGTATCGGAATAGATCAATCCACTGTATTAGGAAAAGTTGTCAAAATACCCTTTAGAAGGGGAGGTTTGTGTTTTTTGGGGGGATAGGGTGTAGAACGCCTGGGAAGGTCAAGTGTGTGTGGTGCTGACCGTGGCCACGATCCTCTTGACGGCGGCTGCGGAGAGCTCTTCTCCTTTGGGCTGCTCCACCAGCGTGACGCCCAGGTACTTGAGCTGGAACAACATGCCCTCCAGCAGGGTCTCCCGCGTGTCTGTCCAGTTCTCTGGCAGCTCTATGGAGAGGAGAGGGCACAGGTCAGAGGAGACCGGTACAGGTGACAGGTCAAACAGATGGCCCAACACTTTTCAATCTACAACATAGCTGAAAGGTAACAACAAAAGGCCATTGAACTGCACTATCATTTGCGTGACCTTTATGTTAGATTGGGGGGGGGGGGGGGTTGTAGTAGTAGTAGTAGTAGTAGTAGTAGTAGAGGTAGAGAAGCAGACCGTCTCTAACCAAGGTTTATCATACAGCCTTTGTAAAGTCACCTTAAAATGTGAGTGTCTGCCAAACCAGTCATGTATCCAGACATTGGGCAAATACAACAGGACAAGCTTGTCTTCTCCATTTAATAACCTTATCAAAACAGTAAGAATCAGAGTCATTTGTCAAAAGGCTGCTCTCCCTAAATACACTGAGTGTACAAAACATAAGGAACAGATGCTCTTTCCATGACAGACCAGGTGAATAAAGGTGAAAGCTATTATCACTTATTGATTTCACTTGTTAAATCCACTTCAACACTTTGTGTGCCATTCTGAGGGTGAATGGGCAAGACAAAAGATTTAAGTGCCTTTGAATGGGGTATGGTAGTAGGTGCCAGGCCAACCGGTTTGAGTGTCAAGAACTACTCAACAGTTTCCAGTGTGTATCAAGAACGGTCCACCACCCAAAAGGCAATCAGCCAACTTGACAACCGAGGGAAGCATTGGAGTCAACATCGGCCAGCATTCCTGTTGAATGCTTTCGACACCTTGTAGACTCCATGCTCCGGTGAATTGAGGCTGTTCTGAGGGCAAAAGTGGGTGCAACTCAATATTAGGAAGGTGCTCCTAATGTTTTGTACACACTGCGTATACTGTAGCTGTTCCCTTCAAAACGTTTTTTGAAATTCAATGCGTGTCCTTTCCAAAGAGCACGGGTCCCGCGCCGCATAGCGATGACATTCAGTAAATCAAATATAACATTGAGTTGAATAGGAGCCCTGCCATTTCATTTCTTTCATCTCCAGAATGTGCTGTGAGCAGTACACGAGCGATTTCTCTGTCTCTGTATAATGCCAGAGGCATTTAGTCACAGCACAGAACAACAGTTAGTTACAGCAGAGATGGCGAGGAGCAGAACACAGAACTACTAGTACCCATACTCCCCCTCTCCCATGAGACCTCAGTCTCAGCCAAGGCCATGAGGGACCACCGCAATAGCCCAGCTATAGAGGGGCACGGCACACCCCTCCCCCTCTGGCTTCACTACAGAGTAGCTGTGCAGGACTTAACAGGCTTCGTATTCACAAAATGCTTTAAAGCGCACCATGTTTAACTACACTTTGATTTAATGAGCAGTCTTACAGGCCTAGTTCTGCAATGCTGGATGGTACGCTGTATCTAAACTAGCCCAATTCATGTTTCAGAGACGAAAGAGGAATGACAGGGGTTGTTTTGCACAGCTTTCATTATGACTTTTAAAAAAATCATCCTGCACTTCCTTCCTCAAATCAGTAACATGTTAACATGAAAAAGATCTGTATCAGAAATGAAATGGAAGAAAATTACAGTTGATAGTGACAGTGTTCTCTGAGGAGAATTCACAAGCATCTGTCAGTTAGAGACAACCGTGAAACATGTCCACGGCGGGTCTCTGGCGGTCAGTGATATTTCCTGTTGATCTTGAGGTCATCTGGCCAGAGAATCCTGTTTACAGCTGCCATGTTCTTACAGAGCCATTCAGCCAACTGGAATAGGTCACTAGGTTAAAATCATGGTCAGACCTTCAAAGGTAAACCCAAGAATTGGAATCCATGTAGGCTATATTCTTCAATGCAAAGGTAAAAGGTTCAGATTGTTATGCTTTCACCCTTATTGAGCCAAAGTCACATTCTACTAAAAAAAAAATCTTGGTCGACCGAGAGTTGTCTGTTCTTTCGACCAATCGATTAGTCTACATTTTGAAACGTGTATTTTTCCATATAAAGAAAAATCCTAGGTGTTTTAATTAGTGATGCACCGTTATGACTTTTGGGCCGATATCGATATTTTCCTTGCCAAAAAAACCAAAACAGATACCGGATATTTAAATGTTTTGCGGCCTTTTAAGCATTCTAGTACAGTTAAATACAGACTAAAAAGTATTTAGTCAGCCACCAATTGTGCAAGTTCTCCCACTTAAAAAGATGAGGCCTGTAATTTTCCTCATAGATACACTTCAACTATGACAGACAAAATGAGGGAAGAAAATCCAGAAAATCACATTGTAGGATTTTTAATGAATTTATTTGGAAATTATGGTGGAAAATAAGTATTTGGTCACCTACAAACAAGCAAGATTGCTGGCTCTCACAGACCTGTAACTTCTTTAAGAGGCTCCTCTGTCCTCCACCTGTATTAAATGGCACCTGTTTGAACTTGTTATCAGTATAAAATACACCTGTCCACAACCTCAAACAGTCACACTCCAAACTCCACTATGGCCAAGACCAAAGAGCTGTCAAAGGACACCAGAAACAAAATTGTAGACCTGCACCTTGCTGGGAAGACTGAATCTGCAATAGATAAGCAGTTTGGTTTGAAGAAATCAACTGTGGGAGCAATTATTAGGAAATGGAAGACATACAAGACCACTGATAATCTCCCTCGATCTGGGGCTCCACGCAAGATCTCACCCCGTGGGGTCAAAATGATCACAAGAACGGTGAGCAAAAATCCCAGAACCACACGGGGGGACCTAGTGAATGACCTGCAGAGAGCTGGGACCAAAGTAACAAAGCCTACCATCAGTAACACACTACGCCGCCAGGGACTCAAATCCTGCAGTGCCAGACGTGTCCCCCTGCTTAAGCCAGTACATGTCCAGGCCCATCTGAAGTTTGCTAGAGAGCATTTGGATGATCCAGAAGAAGATTGGGAGAATGTCATATGGTCAGATCAAACCAAAATATAACTTTTTGGTGAAAACTCAACTCGTTGTGTTTGGAGGACAAAGAATGCTGAGTTGCATCCAAAGAACACCATACCTACTGTGAAGCATGGGGCTGTTTTTCTGCAAAGGGACCAGGACGACTGATCCGTGTAAAGGAAAGAATGAATGGGGCCATGTATCGTGAGATTGAGTGAAAACCACCTTCCATCAGCAAGGGCATTGAAGATGAAACGTGGCTGGGTCTTTCAGCATGACAATGATCCCAAACACACCGCCCGGGCAACGAAGGAGTGGCTTCGTAAGAAGCATTTCAAAGTCCTGGAGTGGCCTAGCCTGTCTCCAGATCTCAACCCCATAGAAAATCTTTGGAGGGAGTTGAAAGTCCATGTTGTCCAGCAACAGCCCCAAAACATCACTGCTCTAGAGGAGATCTGCATGGAGGAATGGGCCAAAATACCAGCAACAGTGTGTGAAAACTTACAGAAAACGTTTGATCTCTGTCATTGCCAACAAAGGAGGGTATATAACAAAGTATTGAGATAAACTTTTGTTATTGACCAAATAATTATTTTCCACCATAATTTGCAAATAAATTCATTAAAAATCCTACAATGTGATTTTCTGGATTTTTTTTTCTCATTTGGTCTGTCATAGTTGAAGTGTACCTATGATGAAAATTACAGGCCTCATCTTTTTAAGTGGGAGAACTTGCACAATTGGTGGCTGACTAAATACTTTTTTTGCCCCACTGTCCGGGCTCAGACTTGCTGCGCTGTAAAAAAAGAAAAATACAGCTTGTGACTAGCAACAGTTGTCTCTCTCTCGTCCCTGCGGCAGCTACAGTGGTTCCTCCTTTAAAATGTTGCATCATACTGCAGCACACACTGGGTGCATTCTGTGGCACGTCATTTAATTGTCAGCCATTTCTTCTGTTACTGCAAGTTATTGCTAGTTTGTCCACCAGAGGGCATCTTTGAGAAGCATTTGATAATATTCCATGTTGGCATTACCAGAGAATTTAAAACCTTTTTTTAATAACATAGTATATGCGATTGATTAATAAATTTGGCTTAATTAATTTGATTAATATTATGGCGTTTCCATTCAGAGAAAAACGAAAGGGTTTCCGTTAAGATGGAAAATATGGCGCTGTACAACGATTGTCGGGAGTAGGCTACAGGATTGGAGGATTCTAAACTGTTTGCCTTCATTAGACAACTTTGTTCCAATATATCTGTAAATCAGTGATATTTATTCCCATAGTAATTCATTATGGATCCATAACTAAATCAACATGTGCATTTTGAAAGAGTATTTTTTAAATCTTTATTTTATTAACGAAACGTGGTTATTTGTTTTTTAGGCTACTGTGCTCTGGTATTCTGCGCTCTGGTAAACTCAGACAAGAGTGCTCTGAAATCCGTGTAGATCGTAGGCTAGACACATTACATTTTTAACAATGTTCTTTCTGATGATATCTAGTTCATTGCATCCGCCGTGGAGCCCAGTTTCATAATATGACCATATTTCCCAGCTGCTTGCCATCGTTTTGAAGAAATCGCAAAAAAACAGGCCTTATTTTAGTGCATTTTTTCATCCTGCCAGCACCTATTAGTTCTATTGAGCACCGTGGCACCAACTCGCCTTCCGAACGTTCTATTCCCAGCTTATTGTTCAACGCCTGCTTCGCTATTGTTGGCAATGAAACATGCTCACGTTGTTTTACAGTTAAAATGTAAACAAAAATAATATTGGAACTCTGCAGTCTTCCCATTGTTTCCTATGGGGGAAATATAGGCATGTCGGTCTATTTCGCCAAATATCTCGCAATGTGTATATTTCAATTTTTTTCAGGTCGGGCGCCATTTTAAAATCATGAGAATCTCCTCTTTCTAATTATGTAAGCCTGGGCAGCTAGCTCGGTTGTCATCAAATGCCAGCCCCAAAATACTTTTTGCCCTTGGAATGCGGAGCTCCCCCTTATGGTTTTCCTATGGAGAGGCCTGCCTGTCTATTTCGCTGTCTATTTTCCCCAAGTCGGGTGTAACCGGTGTGAAATGGCTAGCTAGTTAGCGAGGTGCAAGCTAATAGCGTTTCAAATCGGTGACGTCACTCGCGCTAAGACCTTGAAGTAGTTGTTCCCCTTGCTCTGCAAGGACCGCGGCTTTGGTGGAGCGATGGGTAACAATTCTTCGAGGGTGGCTGTTTTCGATGTGTGCAGAGAGTCCCTGGTTCGAGCCCAGGTAGGGGCGAGGAGAGGGATGGAAGCAAAACTGTTACACGGGCACCATTTTAAAATCAGGAGAATCTAATCTTTGTAAGTCTGGGCAGTGAGCTCATTTGTCATTGATCGCTAGACCAGAAATATACATGTATTTTTCCCCTGCTTGTTTATTACACAGATATAAGCACAGTTGACACCATCGAGGTGCGGATGTTTACTTTCTACACAAGTTGTTTTTTTCCAGTTTTGTCCGACGAACAGATTGGAGTAGTAAAATAAAATGGGATACATTTAATGGAATTCTAAGCATCACTCCAGTCAAAACAGGCTCTGCAAACGTTCGATTCCATTCATTTGCTATGGGCTCGCGCTAGTGTTCCAGTTTAGCCAACGTTCTTTAGCCGTTTTTCAGCCTTGGGTGAATTTTGACTCCTTCTATTGTCCAGCCTATAGATAGCCAGAGCGAATTTACGAAAGCCCCCAAATGTCCATTGAGAAAGCACAACAACTATACCATTTAGCTAAGTTAAGAATAATCAAGTCAATAAACATTGGGTAGTTAGATAGCCTATAGATAATATACTGGCAATTTTGATGTATAACTACTAACGTTAGGTAGCTGTAATGATATGCTATGTGGTTCGTAAGGACAGCGTAGCTAACAAATTGTCAGACAACATAACGTGTAAGGTAACTTATTTGAAAAGTCATTACTTTATTACATGAGTAGCAAGCTACCCCTCGGTCGTTAGGGCAAAACTGGTGTGACAGGAAGGGGGGGGTCTCACACCTAGCTCGGCTACCTAGCTCGGCCCGTGCTTCATGGTTGGGATGGTGTTCTTCGGCTTGCAAGCATCCCCCTTTTTCCTCCAAACATAAAGATGGTCATTATGTCCAAACAGTTCTGTTTTTGTTTCATCAAACCAGAGGACATTACTCCAAAAAGTACAATCTGTGTCCCCATGTGCAGTTGCAAACCCTAGCTGGCTTTTTTATGCCAGTTTTGGAGCAGTGGCTTCTTCCTTGCTTAATTAACGGTCTTTCAGGGAATGTCGATATAGGACTCGTTTTACTGTGGATATCGATACTTTTGTACCTCTTTCCTCCAGCATCTTCACAATGTCCTTTGCTGTTGTTCTGGGATTGATTTGCACTTTTCACACCAAAGTACGTTCATCTCTAGGAGATAGAACGCGTCTCCTTCCTGAGCGGTATGACGGCTGCATGATCCCGTGGTGTTTATACTTGCATACTATTGTTTGTACAGATGTACGTGGTACCTTCAGGCATTTGGAAATTGCTCCCAAGGATGAACCAGACTTGTGGAGGTCTACAATTTTCAAAGGTCTTGGCAGATTTATTTTGATTTTCCCATGATGTCAAGCAAAGAGGCACTGAGTTTGAAGGTAGGCCTTGAAATACAGCCACAGGTACACCTCCAATTGACTCAAATTATGTCAATTAGCCTATCAGAAGCTGCAAAGGCCATGACACCATTTCTGGAATTTTCCAAGCTGTTTAGAGGCACAGTCAACTTAGTGTATGTAAACTTCTGACCCACTGGAATTTTGATACAGTGAAATAATAAATAATCTGTCTGTAAACAATTGTTGGAAAAATTATGTGTCATGCACAAAGTAGATGTCCTAAGTAGATGTCCTAACCGACTTGCCAAAACTATAGTTTATTAACAAGAAATGTGTGGAGTGGTTGAAAAACTAGTTTTAATGACTCCAAACTAAGTGCATGTAAACTTCCGACTTCAACTGTATATAGGACTTGCATCCTTGGCACAATAAAGTTAATATATTCTACTCTATCCATTTGTAACAGTATAGCTTCCGTCCCTCTCCTCACCCCAACCTGGGCTCGAACCAGGGAGCCTCTGCACACAACAGCAGCCACCCTCGAAGCATCGTTACCCATCGAGCAAGGGGAACAACTACTTCAAGGTCTCAGAGCGAGTGACATCACCGATTGAAACGCCATTAGCGCGCACCTCGCTAACTAGCTAGCCATTTCACACCGTTTACACAGGCTTCATTAATGCAATTCAGACTTGAAGTTGAAACAACAACTATGATAGCTGAGGTTCATAGATTGGTATGAATATTAGTTCAGAACCTAACGTTTTAGGGTCCATACACAGATCAGCTACATACTGTAGCTAGCTACACATCCATAGGTATACAGTTATTTTTATCCTCTACTACACAATAAGGAAGTAAATAGTTAGCTATGTTACTTCAGCTGCATTGCAAGACAAGCTTACACAATTGTACAATTAAATTTGCAGTAAATGCTTTAGCTAGCTAGATTCTTTACATCCACTGTTTCACAAGACAACAGCCTGGTTTGCTGGTTCTCAGGGGTCCCTAAAACATTACACACATTACAAATTAATTATCCCAACACAAGCTAGCTGGCTAATGTTAGCTAGTCAGATAATCACTATTTAGCAAGTTTTCGTAAATTAACTTTATGGCAAAAATATGCACAAACGTTTGTCTCTACATTAACATATTCCTCTCAATTGTACATTTTGTCAGCCATCTTCACCCAGAGACGGGTGGCTTGCGTCAAAATGTGTCATTGGAACCACTCGATATGATTGGTCATATAAAAACCTTGGGACCCAAATGCATAATGGGTGCTCTAACTCCCCCTTGTGGTGGTCTGGAGCAATGAAGCCGTGACGCTGGGTCCAGGGGTGCAAGCTCGCAACTTTTAAAGGAGGAACCACTGTACCACCACAGAACATCAACAATATTTGGAACAGTATAAACACTAAATTAATTATAAGTAATACAAGAGGCTGTTCTAACGAGAAAAAAAAAGAAGTGTAAAGCTTTTATTACACCATAGCAAAGATCAAAAACAGACAAATTTGTTAAATTGTTTATCCGACATGTGGTTGCGAGGCTTAGTGCCCCCGGAATCAGTAGGCTATTAAACAAACACTCAAACCGGCGACAGAAGCAGGATACGTCTCATGTCTGTAGATATATATGGAGGATTTAGGCACATTTAACAGTTAGGAAATTGATTATAGCCATAATTAAGTTGGGGCTTCCAGTAACTTTTCTTAGACAATTAAAGCAAGGGCTGTTTTCTCGTCTCCTAACTCTGCTGCTGCCTCCGCCTTATTGTTTGCAACACCAATAACCTGGTTAACTTTGTTATTATGCACATAGCAACATGGTCTAGGAAAAGGTGCAAATTCAACAACGCACTGATGTTTCAGACCCACGGACAGCGACCGCTATCAAACGCTGGAGAAAGCAAATTTGTTATAAAATAATATTTTTATTGTTAGTGTTGCGCCATTGTCTTTAACCATATACGATTTCAGTAGCACGTCAGTGATGGACTGCCATCGCCACGGCATCCACAATGGATTAGCCCACAGGAGCAAATCATACAGGTGTCTTGTAGACCATGGAAAATGTGTATATTTTTTCTACTGCTCGACAAAGAAATCTTGGTCGACCAACAGCCTATCGACCAAACAATCAACCAGTCGACTAAAATGGGGTCAGCTCTATATTCTAGCAATGTAAAATGCCTAAAGGTCTAGCTTGCTACTCAGAACAGAACACTGTCAAGGTAATGCCAGTTTTACTTTTTTCAGAGCCAATAGCTTCCCAACTGAGACCACACGTACTCAAGGTCACTGATTTGAAAAGTGCAACAACGTGACTTTCCTTTAAAACGGAACAAAATGTGAGTGCATAAATCTTCAAATGTACAGTACACCCTGTTCTGAATGTGGGGGAGGAGTAGAAACTGGAAACTAACATTTCAAAAAGGCAACCTATAATACCCATCTCTTTAGTCCCCACCCTTGTCGACCAGCCCTCAGTAAACACAGGCTTTGTCCTTTTCAACCTCCTCCATCCATATCTCCATTTTATGCTAACCTAACCTCATCATAAACCCAGCCTTTGCAGTCCAGCTAACCGTAACCAGGGCTTCTAAGTGACTAAGGGAGGTTTAATGGTCTGTAATGGTCTTAATGTGAACCTAGACTTACCTTATAGGAGAGTCTGGTAAACGCCCATGATCAAGAGCTCACAACCACCGGGCTGGTGAACGCCAATCTGACCGTGGGTCCTCCACTGATCCGACAATGCACTTTACACTAGGAACATAAAGAGACTATGTTCCTAGACATTACAGCATGGAACCACTAAAAGCTAATTATGCTCCCTTATTAGGTTGCTAAGCGGACGGATATGGCCATTGTGAGAGTGATGCTTTCAGTTTTACAAGCAGAGGTATAGTCACTTAGGCTTATTAGTGTATTATAGGTGAAATGCCAGTCGAGTCTCATACATTCTGATAGGAATTTGACAGCTGATATGTGAACTTGAAATGGTGGCAGGTATCCTAGCGGTTAAGAGCGTTGTGCCAGTAACCGGAAGGTCACTGGTTCGAATCACCGAGCCGACCAGGTAAAAAAAAAAGTAAAAAATAAAAATAAAAAAAGTAGATGTGCCCTTGAGCAAGGCACTTAACACTAATTACTACAGTAAGTAGATCTGCATAAGATCATCTGCTAACGGATTAAAATGTCAATGTTATTTTATACAGTAGGCTGAATTCACTGCACCACTGCTCATTGGGGAAGGCAATGGTTTCCAAGATAGGTAAAGCTACATTACAATTACGCATTGATCAGACCACAAGGGTCCTGAAAGCTAGTCCCTGAAAGGGCATCAAGCCGTTTGAAATTACAAACATCCTCCTAAAGAAGACATTTTCCACCAGCTGTTTCTTCCTACTCAGGCAGCTGTCAGGTCAGACCAAAAAAACAAAAAAAACATGCAATGAAGACTCAACCAGTTGAGGTTCAGTTAAGACCTTAGGGGCATTTCTTTCTTCCTTTTTGTTTAAATATATATTTTTTAAATCTCCAATTCCAATTCCTAGTAGAGGCCGGGGGGGGGGGGGGTGGAGGACCAACAGTTCACTCTCCATACAGGACCTCAGTGTAATCCTTTTCTCATGGTCCTCCCCCCAGAAGCATACATTTACATAGCTATGCTCCTGCTCTTCCTCCATCCCTCCCTCGCTCTTCCCCTCACACTCTCTGGACTTCTTATAGAAAACTGCAGGAGATAAATCAACTATCTAGCAAAATGATGTACCACAAAAATAAATTAAAATGTTCATGCCTAAAAGCAACGGAGTAATGGTGGGGCAATTTTCCACGTGTGCCAATTACTCCTGAAATAACTACATTAAAGTACATCTACCCTTTGAAGCCAAACTCAATGTTCATGAGAGCGGGGTAGTGAGTGAGCTGGTGCTATTTTTATACACTAGCCTATACTCAGAGAGCTGCTTCGTATGGATAATTATCCCTTTCCATATTGTACCAGAGCTCCACATTAGTGCTCTCTTCAAAAGGCTGTCTACGCTGTCTGGTCAGCAGCACTGCCTGTAAATGAGCAGAGCGCTGGAACACTGCTGCATGCTGGGAGGCCCATGCCGTTTGGCAGCAACACAGAGGACCACAGCTGCTCCCAGAGCAGGGGACATAAAAACAGTCGCCTCGAGCCTCCCGGGTGGCGCAGTGGTTAAGGGCGCTGTACTGCAGCGCCAGCTGTGCCATCAGAGTCCTGGGTTCGCGCCCAGGCTCTGTCGTAACCGGCCGCGACCGGGAGGTCCGTGGGGCGACGCACAATTGGCCTAGCGTCGCCCGGGTTAGGGAGGGCTTGGTCGGTAGGGGTGTCCTTGTCTCATCGCGCACCAGCGACTCCTGTGGCGGGCTGGGCGCAGTGTACGCTAGCCAAGGTGGCCAGGTGCACGGTGTTTCCTCCGGCGCATTGGTGCGGCTGGCTTCCGGGTTGGATGTGCGCTGTGTTAAAGAAGCAGCGGCTTGGTTGGTTGTGTATCGGAGGACGCATTACTTTCAACCTTCGTCTCTCCCGAGCCCGTACGGGAGTTGTAGCGATGAGACAAGATAGTAGCTACTACAACAATTGGATACTACGAAATTGGGGAGAAAAAGGGGTAAAATAAAAAAAATAAAAACAGTCGCCTCGGCCCGTGATCTTCAAAGCCAAGCCTGGATAATGAAACAGTAGATGTCAGTGTGTATATGTATGGAAGCTGCACTCAGGCACTGGTGGGGTAGGTGTCTACCTCTGCTCTCATGGGGCAACATTAAAAACAGGCCACATCGAACCTTAGTCTACATAGACAAGAGACCAAGGTTAAGACCTTGATTAAGAACAAGCCAAAAATCTCACACCAAAGCCAGCCGCTGCACAGTGCACGCACATGACTTGACCGAGGCATGTTCACCCAGATACATTCCTGTGTGCAAATCCGAGGCAATACATATGCTCCTCTGGAAAAATGTAAAACTAGGCCCTACTTGAATTACCAGGCACCACCATCATGAATTAACAATGAAACAGTTGCAGGAATACAAAATATAGAACCCCACTGAATGTACAGACATTCTTCAAACAGTAGGGTGGCAGGTAGCCTAGCGGTTAAGAGCGTTGGGCCAGTAACCGAAAGGTTATCCAAGAGAGCAAGGTGGAAAAAAATTGCACGGCAGTTAACCCCAAACAACTGCTCCCCAGGCACCGATTAAGGCAGTCCACCGCTCTGATTCTCTGAGTTGAGTTAAATGCTGAAGACACATTTCAGTTGAATGCATTCAGTTGTGCAACTAACTAGCTATCCCCCTTTCCCTTCCCAAAGACTCAGTGAACACTGTGTACAAAACATTAAGACCACCTTCCTAATATTGAATTGCACCTCCCCCCTTTGCCCTCAGAACAGCCTCAATTCGTCTGGGCATGGACTTTACAAGGTGTCAAAAGCATTCCACGGGGATGCTGGCCCATGTTGACTCCAAAGCTTCCCACAGTTGTGTCAAGTTGGCTGGATGTCCTTTGGGTGGTAGACCATTCTTTATACACACGGGAAACTGTTGAACGTGAAAAGCAGCATTGCAGTTCTTGACACTCAAAGCGGTGCGCCTGGCACCTACTACCATACCCCGTTAAAAGGCACTTCAATCTTTTGTCTCCCTCTGAATGGCACACACACGCAATCCATGCCTCAATTGTATCGTCACTTAAAAATACTTAACCAGTCTCCTCCCCTTCAACTACACTGATTGAAGTGGATTTAACAAGTGACATTAGTAAGGGATCATATAGCCTTTACCTGGATTCACCTGGTCAGTCTACGTCATGGAACGTTAATGTTTTGTACACTAAGTGCATGTCATAGCTGTTAGAAGTCTGAACCAATTCCAGAGTGTCTCCCGTCACAACAATAGAGCTTGTCTGGTACCTGGATCGTGTGGAAGATGCTGGCGTTTTGGCAGCAGTGAGAGAAAACCCGTGAATGGCTCTGAATATCAAAACAGATGTGTGCCAGCGGCTGCAAACGGTCTACCAGTAGGCATGTGTGTCTGTAAGTGGTTGATTCACAGTGTGTGGAAATTCCACCCATCGGAGGTCTCGCAGTACTAGTGGGAAGCATCAGTGATAAGTGCCCTTAGCCGCACTTTGAGCTTCTGTAGCTGTAACACACCTTTGATGTGGGACCGGAGAACAGGGCAGAGATCTTGTGTTTAGAACAGGAGCTCAGACTCATCTGCAGCAACACTGACAGCATCTGTCAATCCTCCTCCCAGTTCAGTCAGATCATTTGTCCTTACGTCGCTCCTGACCTCAGCTGCACGCGCACTGCTTCTGAACATCAATAACAGCATGGAGACCCTGGGTTCATCCAAACACACAGCGGCCGTTCCCTCCCTTGTAGCATTGACCAATGGGCGTTAGGAGTTCAGAGGATCACTGCCTTACTCATATAGAGGAAACCCATTAGCCTGCGTAACAGTTAGTTATATTAAATTGAGGCTACATTTTGTGAAGAGAAATTTGAAGAATACCAAATTCAGTATGGCAGAGACCATCAACCACTCCTGACACAAAGAGATGCCACATTTTCTTTTTTTACAGGGGGATTGGAATCCAAAGCACTGTAGGCTTGACCCCATTGAGAGGACAGACGGTGGCAGTAGTTAAGCAGACACTGTGCCAACAGAGGAAATAAGGCTGGAGATTTAGAGACGGGAGACAAAGGGTCACGTCAGATCACAGCCGCCTCTTCCGTCAACAACCTGTAGTTACAGCAGATAAGGAGGAAAGGAATCCATCCCTCTAGTCTCAGCATAGGCTACCCTCCGCCCGGGAACTTGAGAGGAGGGGATGAGAGATGGAAAGACACAGACAAATACTATTGCCATTAGCCAGAGGAAATGCTTCCTTTGAAATCAATGAAAGCTGCTATACTGCCCATGATGAGCTCATAACGTTGCATCCCGTCCAATGGCAGTGTCCAAGCTCAAGAACCGGCAAAGACCACGTCTCGATGGCTGATGCGTGCGTTCATTCCATCTTGTGAATTTAAATCATGCGAAATAAAGTTGATTTTGGTTGCATAATACCTCAACTATACACCACTGGTTATTGTACTAAGATTTATGAAGTCAAGAAACTAACAAAAGCAACTTGTGTAATTAGAGGATCCTTTAGTACCACTAGCAACAATTTAATGAGTAGTTGTGAAAAACTGGACCAAAGCTATTGTATTTACACATAATTCTACATTTTTTTATTTAAAATATTATTATTATTTTTATATCGATGAATATGGTACAGTAGGGGAAAAGATAGACATCCCTATGCTCTTCTCAGCTCTCAAAACAATGTGTACTGTGTAGCAGGTAGTACTTCACATGGATGAGATCCTTTTAACGCAGAAATTCTGATAGATGCGCTCATGTCGCCCTCATGTTGGTGCTAGCAAGCAGGCCAGATAGTGCTAGGTATCAACAGTCAATCCAGTAGGGTCTGGATATTATAGTCCGCTTCGATTGGTCAATCACAACACGATGTCGCAGAGTATTTCAATAAAGTTCAGCTTACTCCAACTATGGTCCGCCCCTGTTCACGTCCCTCACCCATGCTCACACGCCCACTTCTCTTCTTTATTGAAAATGAATGGGCTTCTGTTGTTTCGTCGCTCCCAACGTGCTATGTGCATTTCGTGTGACATGGAGCTATATAATGGAGCTGACGTGTTGGACAATGAGAGAGAAACAAAAGACAGTCAAACAGAGAAAGACCGAAAGAGGAGGGAGGCACACACACTCTCAGCCAGGAGGAGACATGTTATTCAGATACAGTGCATTCGGAAAGTATTCAGACCACTTGACTTTTTCCACATTTTGTTACAGCCTTATTCTAAAAATGGATTAAATAGTTTCCCTCAATCTACACACAATACCCCAAAATGAAGAAGCAAAAACAGGTTGACATTTTTGCAAATGTATTCAAAATTGAATTTACATAAGAATTCACACACTTCACTCAGTACTTTGTTGAAGCACCTTTGGCAGAGATTACAGCCTCGAGTCTTTTTGGGTATGACACGACAAGCTTGGCACACCTGTATTTGGGGAGTTTCTCCCATTCTTCGCAGATCCTTTCAATCTCTGTCAGGTTGGATGAGGAGCATCGCTGCACAGCTATTTTCAGGTCTCTCTAGAGATGTTCGATTGGGTTCAAGTCCGGGCTCTGGCTGGACCACTCAAGAACATTCAGAGATTTGTCCCGAAGCCACTCCTGCATTGTCTTGGCTGTGTGCTTAGGGTCGTTGTCCTGTTGGAAGGTGAACCGGAGCGTTCTGGAGCAGGTTTTCATCAAGGATCTCTGTACTTTGCTCCGTTAAATTATATAAGTCTCCCAGTCCCCACCACTGAAAACATCCCCACAACATGATGCTGCCACTACCACGCTTCACCGTATAATCTTTTTTCTCATGGTCTGGGAGTCCATTAGATGCCTTTTGGCAAACTCCAAGAGGGCTGTCATGTGCCTTTTACTGAGGGGCTTCTGCCTGGTTGTCCTTCTGGAAGGTTCTCCATCTCCACAGAGAAAGTCTGGAGCGCTGTCAGAATGATCATCGGGTTCTTGGTCACCTCCCTAACCAATACCCTTCTCCCCCGATGGCTCAGTTTGACCAGGCGGCCAGCTCTAGGAAGAGTCTTGGTGGTTCCAAACTTTTCATTTAAGAATGATGGAGGCCACTGTGTTCTTGGGGACCTTTAAATGCAGCAGAAATATTTTGGTACCCTTCCCCAGATCTGCGCCTTGACACAATCCTGTCTCGGAGCTCTAAGGACACCGTAAAATGTGGGATCATATAGACAGGTGTGTGCGCATTTCCAAATCATGTCCAATCAGTTGAATTTACCACAGGTGGACTACAATCACGCTGTAGAACCACCTCAAGGATGATCAATGGAAACAGGATGCACCTGTGCTCAATTTTGAGTCTCATAGCAAAGGGTCTATATAAGGCATCTGTTTTGATTATTAATACGTTTGCAAACATTTGAGCACCTGTTTTCGCTTTGTCATTATGGGGTAGTGTGTAGATGGATAAAAAAATATAAAAAATCCACAGCAATTTTAGAATAAGACTAACGTAACAAAGTGAGGAAAAAGTCAAAGGGTCTGAACACATCCCAAATGTAATGACTGTGGAAATGTGCACGGGCTCTCAGTGAATAGCAAGACTCAGAGCGAGTGAATGACAAAGGCATTCAATGACAGAATGAATACGCACATCATGGCTGTGCATTTCCACAGTGTGGAAATAGGATGGTTATCGTTTCTATTTTGGGGTTCTAGACATGGGCGTTAAGAATCTCAAGACAGAATCTTCACTAGTTGATAGGGGTACGCTGTCCCCCAATAAGATAATTAAAATAGAAAATAAATCAAAAACAAACCCTCCCCTCTCAGAGATCCACCTACTCTACACCATGTAGGCTGTGGTGACAAGGCGGATCAGGTTACTATGTCTTTAGTGAGTGTAGCAGAGTGCTAGCTGATGTGGGTTAACCTACTCAACTTACACATGGGCAGAGACAAACATGTCACCTAAAGTAGCCTCTCAAGTTCTCCATCATTGCAACAATGCCAAATCAAGTAACTGTAAAGCCACACGGACATGAGTTAAACATTTTTTAAATAAAAAGTTAGTCAATAATAGTCCGTTAGTTACACTTCCTCATTCCATTGGCAGGCTGGCTGAAGGACTTCTGCTAGCTATACTCTGCTCTGCTGCTCCAGTTTACATACAAACAAAAACATTCAGGTAAATTATTAACAACACCTGCATCTTCAGCAAGTCAAGCCTGCTGTATCAACAGTTTTGCCTTTGTAGAGCCTGAACAAGCTTCTGACAGTTGAGAGCTCCCTGCACAGTGTCTTATTGAGCAGAGCTAAATGCTGCCTGGCTGATTGAAGCTGAATGAATGACCCTGCATAGAGTTACTTGTCCATGCAGTAACTAAGCACTCTGATCCCCAGCAGAATGCAGGCCTGTCGGAGGCATTGTTTAGACGAGAGCAAGCCCAACGCACTCCAGCAGGTATATTTCACTGGTCACCATCAAAGCCAATTCCTCCTTTGGCCGCCTTTCCTTCCAGTTCTCTGCTGCCAATGACGAACGAACTAAAAAAAAAAAAATAATCGCTGGAGACTCATATCTCCCTCACTAACTATAAGCACCAGCTATCAGAGCAGCTCACAGTACCTAGCATATCTGTAAATAGCCCATCCATAGACTTCATCCCCATACTGTATTTATCTTGCTCCTTTGCACCCCAGTAGCTCTACTTGCACATTCATATTTTGCACATGTATCACTCCAGTGTTTAATTGCTATATTGTAATTACTTCACCACCATGGCCTATTTACTGCCTTCCCTTACCTCATTTGCACACACTGTATATAAACTTTTTCCACAGTAGGTTTGTTTATTCCATGTGTAACTCTGTTGTTGTGTGTCGAACTGCTTTGCTTTATCTTGGCCAGGTCACAGTTGTAAATGAGAACTTGTTCTTAAATAGCCTACCTGGTTAAATAAAGGTGAAATAAATCAAATAAAAAACACTTAGCTCTGCCCACCTGCATACTACCTACTCACACCACATAGAAATAAGAGTGGATTTCTTTCCAGTTGTCCTCTACTTATTGCACTCATATACAGTACCAGTCAAAAGTTGACACCTATTCATTCAAGGGTTTTTCTTTATTTTTTACTATTTTCTACATTGTAGAATAATAGTGAAGACATCAAAACTATGAAATAACACATATGGAATCATGTAGTAAAACAGAAGTGTTAAACAAACAAACAAAACATATTTTAGATTCTTCAAAGTAGCCACCCTTTGCCTTGATTACATCTTTGCACACTTGGCATTCTCTCAACCAGCTTCACCTGGAATTATTTTCCAACTGTCTTCCCACATATGCGGAGCACTTGTTGCCTGCTATTCCTTCACACTGCGGTCCAACTTATCCCCACCTCCATGCTTCATGGTGGGAACCACACATGCAGAGATCATCTGTTCACCTACTCTCTGTCTCACAAAGACATGGTGGTTTGAACCAAAAACCTCACATTTGGACTCATCAGACCAAAAAGGACATATTTCCACTGGTCTAAAATGTCCATTGCTCGTGTTTCTTGGCCCAGGCAAGTCTCCTTCTTATTGGTGTCCTTTAGCAGTGGCTTCTTTTCAGTAATTCAACCATGAAGGTCTGATCAACAGTCTCCTCTGAACAGTTGATGTTGAGATGTGTCTGTTACTTGAACTTTGTGAAGCATGTATTTGGGCTGCAACTTCGACCCCGGGATGCTGGCCTTCCAAGCAGAGTTGCAAAGAAAGAGCCATATCGCAGACTGGCCAATAAAAAAAGAAAAGATTAAGATGGGCAAAAGAACACAGACACTAGACAGAGGAACTCTGCCTTGAAGGCCAGCATCCCGGTGTCGCCTCTTCACTGTTGATGTTGAGACTGGTGTTTTGCGGGTACTATTTAATGAAGCTGCCAGTTGAAGACTTGAGGCGTCTGTTTCTCAAACTAGACACTAATGTACAGTACTTGTCCTCTTGATCAGTTGTGCACCGGGGCCTCCCACTCCTCTTTCTATTCTGGTAAGAGACAGTTTGCGCTGTTCTGTGATGGGAGTAGTACACAGCATTGTACGAGATCTTCAGTTTCTTGGCAATTGCTCGCATGGAATAGCCTTCATTTCTCAAAACAGGAATAGACTGACGAGTTTCAGAAGAAAGTCTTTGTTTCTAGCCATTTTGGGCCTGTAATCGAACCCACAAATGCTGAACTCGTCTAAAGGCCAGTTTTATTGCTTTTTATTTCACTTTTATTTAACCACGTAAGCTAGTTGAGAACAAGTTCTTATTTACAACTGCGACCTGGCCAAGATAAAGCAAAGCAGTGTGACACAAACAACCGAGTTACACATGGAATAAACAAGCGTACGGATGGCACTGTGATTACTCAGCAATCTGGATGCAGTCTGAGTATTGGAAGCTATTTTGTAAATGACAGTCAAGGATCGGTAGGATAGTCAGTTTTACGAGGGTATGTTTGACAGCGTGAGTAAAGGAGGCTTTGTTGCGAAATAGGCCGATTCTAGATTTAATTTTAAATCAGGACAGTTTTCAGCTGTGCTAACAATTGCAAAGGGGTTTTCTACTCATCAAATTAGCCTTTTAAAATTATAAACTTTTATTAGTTAATGCAACATGCCATTTAAACACAGGAGTGATGGTTGCTGAGAATGGGCCTCTGTACACCTATGTAGATATTCCTTTTATTTTTTTTAATCAGCCGTTCCCAGCTACAATAGTCATTTACAAAATTAACAATGTCTACACTATTACATTTTTATATGATAATAATGGACACACAAAAAAAATAGCTTTTCTTTAAAAAAATAAGGACATTTCTAAGTGACCCCAAACTTTTGAACGGTAGTGTACATAAACTTTGTTAAAACTCTGCTGTCTGTATTCGGTCTCTAAATGTTGTCTCACTAGCAGCAACATATCACCAAGTCAAATTCTGAGTATGTGTAAATGTACTTGGCAAATAAAAAGGTGATTCTGAAACAGGTTTTAAAACGCGAAAGCGACCAAAATCGGTGTTCCCTTTGCAATGGAACGCTTTGTATGGAAAACCAAGTTGAAGCCAACATTCAATGTTTTCTTGCTCATAAAAACCACAACAGGCTAGTGCATCACCCTTAAATTGAAACAGCAGGAAACAAACAAAAGCGCCAACATCAACAAAACTGATCAGAAATTAAATTACGGAAATATTATATTGGAGCAGTCGAACTAAATTTGATACCATAACTTACTGACTTTCAATGTAGACTATTCCATGACTGAATTGTGCGTCACAAATATTCAACCAAGACTGAACTTTTTAAATACCCATTCTTGCCTTAGCATTTACTGGTAGATATAACTTGGAACATCTTTCCTACCGCTACCGCTCTTTGCTCCAAGCAACAACCAGCTGTTTGAGAGTTGCGAGCTCTTCTCTGCCCGACATTATCTATAGGCTATATGTGTGCAGCACGCGTGATAAATAAATCGACATAAGGAACAAAACAGCTTCGGGAATCACTCTGTTTTTTAATCAATTATACACTGGGTGTACAAAACATTAGAAACACCTGCTCTTTCCATGACAGACTGACCAGATGAAAACTATTAACTCACCTGTTAAATTCACTTCAAAATCAGTTTATATAAAGGGGAGAAGAACGATTAAAGAAGGCTTTTTAAGCCTTAATACAATTTAGACGTGTGTGTGTGTGTGTGTGTGTGTGTGTGTGTGCCATTCAGAGGGTGAATGGGCAAAACAAAAGATTGAAGTGCCTTTGAACGGGGTATGATAGGTAGGTTCCAGGAGCACCAGTTTGAGTGCGTCAAGAACTGCAACGCTGCTGGATTTCACACACTCAACAGTTTCCCGTGTGTATAAAGAATGATCCACCACCCAAAGGACATCCAGCAAACTTGACAACTGTGGGAAGCACTGGAGTCAATATGGACCAGCATCCCTGAGGAATGCTTTCGACACTTTGTAAAGTCCATGTCCCATAGAATTGAGGCTGTTCTGGTGGCAAAAGAGGGTGCAACTCAATATTAGGAATGTGTTCTAATGTATAGCCTAGATGAAAATAGCATTATTACAAGATTTATTTTCACTGGCCCAAGCAGGAAACTGACGGGGATGATCTACTGCCCCGGAGGGTTTTCAAAACCACCCCTGTATGTCAAGACGACAAACAGACAGGGGCATTCCCGTTTATTTTTGATCAATTGCACATTGTTTGAATAAATCAGGATTGTGAACCCCCATAAAATGTGTTGCACTGCCGAGTCAAACGGTCGCAAATGCAACGTTTTGGTCACAGTATCAAACCCTGTTAACCTCTTAAATGTAATGGCAAAATGTAGATTTCCACCTAAATAGACATACCCAAAAGTAACTGCTGTTCATGTGTAATTGCATAATTCTGACAAGCGAAATCTTAATATATTTGGAAAGACATCTGGGAGATTGAGGAAATGATCTGAAGATAGGAGTTACATACTTCAGAATACACAAGATCAAGCACACACAAAATAACGTTGTTTTTTGTAAAGTCATCTTTTATTGACAAGCTATATGTGAATTATTGATGACTAGAGCTGGAAACACATCTGATGGCTTCCACAACATGTGAACAATATTAGAAACAAAAATAGGATTGATAGACCTAACAACTAGAAATGGGCAGATGTTTTAGTAAGTGGTGCCAGGTGGGATCACGGGGCTTTTCCAAGTATCCCTAAACCTCTCCAAAGTGGCATATGTCTATAAATTAGATACTTCAGTGCTATTACACATTTGCAATCCCTAAATGCTATTTGTTCAGTATAATAATATCCAAGTGTTTTTTCAACCCCTTGAGTGGGGGGGGGGGGGGGGGGGGGGGGGGGGGGGTCTTGGGGGGGTCCCCAATTCAGCCATTTCCACCACCAGCTGCTCTCAGAAGCCAACTAGGAGAGAGGGTTTTGACCTTTTGCTTTGGCCATCTGCTTGTGGTGAACGAAAGCATTTACTGTAGCAATGTCCACAAAAAAAGTCTTATACCACTTCCTGGCATTGTAGAGGGACCTGGTAGTAGGCTATCAGAGCATCAGATAGGTCGACACCCCCCATGCTGGCATTGTAGTAGTTCATAGAAACATTCTTCCTGACCCATGCCACATTGGCATTTTTCAACCTCCTTGAGAAATGGTCGTTATTGAATGCCTTATATTGTGTGGTGAGCATGGTTACTTCCCTAGTGTCCTTCCATTTCACAAAAAGCAGCTTGTTAGTTCTGATCCAATGTATGATCCCCCTCTCCCCTGTGTTTGTCATGTCATTTACCTTGGTCTTGGGAAAAACGATTCTGTTAGAACAAATGGTGACACACACTCCTATTGTCTTTTTCAAGGTTTATGAAAAGCATGGGATTAGTATAAAAAGTGTCCACAAAGAGCTTGTACCCACTGCCAAGTAAGGGGAAGTCCATCAGCTGCATGACAGAGTCATAACTAAGGTCTTCCCAGTGGGTGTGATCGCCTTGCTTTCATAGATGAAAAAGTTCCATGTGTAGGCAGAATCAGCTAGCACAACGAGCTTGTAGCCCCATTTGGGTCGGCTAATCTATATATATATTTTGCGCAGACTAGAAGTAAGATTCGCATGCCTCCACCATGTCATGATAAAGGAGCTTGACTCATGCAAGATGATCATACCCTGCAGTCCCCGTCTGGTCATTTGCCTGATCCTTTTGTGGGTCACTCATGTGAAAAGTACAATTGATGGCCAAGAATCGGTTTTCACTCAAACCGCTAGAGTGGGGACTTGCTCCAGTTGTCAATTAGTCTTGATACATTTACCAGTCCCAAGTAAATCACCAAGGAAATGTAGTTGAGCATGTCACCCATGGTGACAGGTTTCCAGGACATCTTCCTTCCCCCTGCTGCTTCTTGTCCCCATACTTGTTGGCATTTCTAATTAGTGTTCCCAGTACAGAGGTGGTAAAGTAGAAACATCTGTAAGGGAGTGTGTTTCATCACTAACCAACTGTGGGCATTTGAGTTTAAACCTACATTTTTCTGGCTCTTCATCTTCAAGGACCGTATGGCACCTGTTATAAGTGTCATCTCCCTCTGTCGTGCTGCTTCCACTGCCTCTCCCTCTTCTCTGTTGAGGCATAGATCTCCTCCCTGCCCCTGCACCTCCAGATGAATTTACAGAGGGGAGTGGTGCCAGCGCCTGCAGTGGGGGTGGTTGAAGAGGAGTGGGTCTCTGCGGAGTGGTGGATGTAGAACCATCAGACAGGGTGATTGCATAGCAGTGGGGGGTGAAGACCTTGACCGGTGGGGGCGCTTGCTGGGGAGGGATGGCTCATGAAACGTCATCAAATCCTCTGCATCCGCCACTCGGGCTGGTGATCAATAACTGTAGGTCACAGGCAGACAAATAAGATCTCTTCATCTGTGGATTCTCGTCTTTTGGTGTGTATCAACGTATTCAGTGTTTATTTCGTTAATGCTTCACAACACTAACCGGCATGTAGGTAGCAGCCATCTTGAAATGAGGTCATCGGCTCAGCCTTCCCTTATAAATTTGTATGCCCACATATGGTAGTAAGTCAAAGATTTGAAGGCACCGAGGGGTTACCGCTCCCAGACTGAATTTAAAAAATATAAATAAATAAGTGTCCCCAAATATGGTGACTTTACATTTAAGGAGGTTAAATGACTAAAACCAGATATAAATGTAGAAAAGATAAATCGAGCTATATATTTTGAAATAAGATCTTTGAGACCTAACAACCACCAGAGTCAGGTACAAATAAATGTAAATAATGGCATGGGGCCACCATTGATGTTGTTATGTTTGAGTCACTCAGAAAGCATAAGAACACCGCATAAGCCATGGTAAAAATGTATAGAATTGCAGGAAATTTGCTTTCAAACAGCAACACTGTATCTGTGGCCAAGAGAAGGACATTAAAAATGTTGGTCAGAGTCTGTGCCATTGGCCACGCAGAGGCATGTAGACTGATCAAGAGCTTGGAACACAATCTACTGGCTTTCAGCAACTCCTGCCTCAGACAAATCTTGTGCATATGGTGGCCTGAATGGATCTCTAATATAGACCTGTGGAAGAAAACCAACCAGAAGCCCGTTTCGAGCACCATCCAAGAGTGTAAGTGGAGATGGGTTGGTCACACGGTCCGGAGAACATTGCCAAACATGCCCTGGATTGGACTCAACAAAAAAAGCGAAGAAGAGGATGTCCAACAATGACCTGGCGCAGGTGTCTAGAAAGCAACCCAAGGCGTGCAATGTTGGAAAACTTTAGTACAGGCCCCTATGTTCCTCCAGGAACCAAGAAAATTAAGTAAGTTAAGCAGTGCACTTATCTGTCCTGATGTCAATGTTTTGTTTCTCCAGAATTGCCCATCATAACTCATTGACTATTGTCTGGGGCCATCTGTGTCCACAAACTCTGCCAAATCAGGTGAAAACTATTAACTAACAAATAGCATCCAACTTGAGCAGATTCTGACAAAATGATCAACATGCTTTCTGAAATGAATGTCAGCCCGTATAAAATATTCTGTCAACAGCAGCAGTTACAGGCTTACAGACTTTTTTTTATTTTAAAATTAAAATTCTTATTTACAATGGCAGTTGTTCCCTGGTAGGCTGTCTTGTTCAGGGGCAGAACGACAGGTTTTTACCTTGTCAGCTCAGGGACTTGATCCAGCAACCTTTCGGTTACTGGCCCAACGCTCTAACCCCTAGGCTACCTGCCACCCCAAAATAGAGTTGCCTGTAATGAAATTTGAACACACAACCTTCGGGTTGCTAGACGTTCATGTTATACACCCGACCAACCACCCTACTTTACAACGGTACAGGAGAAAGTACTAGATTGTTGCATAACACAGAGTAGTTATCAGCGTTTGATTTGGTGTGCTTCCAAAACAATTCCAGCTGACTGGAGGAAGGGATTAGCAGATCAGATAAGACTCTAATCGCTGGCCTGTAAGTCCCAACAGTGAGACACGTGCTGTGCGGCACTGATCAAATCCACTGGGAAAGTGAGGAAGAGGGGGGAGGAGGGGAATTGTCCCAGCCGTTAGGGATAAAACCAGTGGTCAGCTAGGGCATGTGCTGTTATAGAAGAAAAAGAAACGCACACCTATTAAGACGAGGTGCTGGCTAGCGGAGTAGAAACTTGAAAATAAAAGAGCCGCACACTCTAGGAGCTCAGATGTTTGTGATTATACCCTGATGAAGACAGCTTGTCTGTCGAAACGTTGGTATTACATTTTTGCATCTGAGCTCCTAGAGTGCGCGGCTCTTTTATTTTCAAGGGCCTGTGCTGTTAACATGTGCGTGAGGAAGTGGTACAGCAAGCAGTTTGACATCCTTTACACATACAGCCCTTCGCACATTGTTCTTAGATTAATTGACAGCCCTCAGAACAGAGAAAGAGAGGGGTAGATAAAGTCCCAATGCCACAGCTGGGACACCTCATCCAGGAGGCTACATAAATAAACTTGTCCTTTAATTGGATTTGAAGGCCTTCAACTTGCTGTAAATAGCCTCAGACTCCATGAACAAAGCATTGGCTTTCAGAGTTTCGAAAGCCAAACAGTCTACTGTATAGCCTAACACTTGCTTAACAATACTGGTATCACACACACAGACAAAAGTTTGGACACACCAACTCAAGGGTTTTATCTTTATATTGTAAAATAATAGTGAGACAAAACTATGAAATAACACATGGAATCATTTAGTAACCAAAGTGTTAAATCAAAATATATTTTATATTAGAGTATTCTTCAATGTAGCCACCCTTTGCCTTGACAGCTTTGCACACTCTTGGCAGTCGCTCATCTGGCAGTCGCTCATCTGGCTCCACTATTGTTTTCACTATATATTTTACCTCTTGGGGATGTTATTCGAAAACATAATGTTAACTTTCACTGCTATGCGGATGACACACAGCTGTACATTTCAATGAAACATGGTGAAGCCCCAAAATTGCCCTTGCTAGGAGCATGTGTTTCAGACATAAGGAAGTGGATGGCTGCAAACTTTCTACTTTTAAATTCAGACAAAACAGAGATGCTTGTTCTAGGTCCCAAGAAACAAAGAGATCTTCTGTTGAATCTGACAATTAATCTTAATGGTTGTACAGTCGTCTCAAATAAAACTGAAGGACCTCGGCGTTACTCTGGACCCTGATCTCTCTTTTGAAGAACATAAAGACCATTTCAAGGACAGCTTTTTTCCATCTACGTAACATTGTAAAAATCAGAAACTTTGTCCAAAAATGATGCAGAAAAATTAATCCATGCTTTTGTCACTTCTAGGTTAGACTACTACAATGCTCTACTTTCCGGCTACCCGGATAAAGCACTAAATAAACTTCAGTTAGTGCTAAATACGGCTGCTAGAATCCTGACTAGAACCAAAAAATTTGATCATATTACTCCAGTGCTAGCCTCCCTACACTGGCTTCCTGTCAAAGCAAGGGCTGATTTCAAGGTTTTACTGCTAACCTACAAAGCATTACATGGGCTTGCTCCTACCTATCTCTCTGATTTGGTCCTGCCGTACATACCTACACGTACGCTACGGTCTCAAGACGCAGGCCTCCTAATTGTCCCTAGAATTTCTAAGCAAACAGCTGGAGGCAGGGCTTTCTCCTATAGAGCTCCATTTTATGGAAAGGTCTGCCTACCCATGTCAGAGACGCAAACTCGGTCTCAACCTTTAAGTCTTTACTGAAGACTCATCTCTTCAGTGGGTCATATGATTGAGTGTAGTCTGGCCCAGGAGTGGGAGGGTGAACGGAAAGGCTCTGGAGCAACGAACCGCCCTTGCTGTCTCTGCCTGGCAAGTTCCCCTCTTTCCACTGGGATTCTCTGCCTCTAACCCTATTACAGGGGCTGAGTCACTGGCTTACTGGGGCTCTCTCATGCCGTCCCTGGAAGGGGTGCGTCGCCTGAGTGGGTTGATTCACTGATGTGGTCATCCTGTCTGGGTTGGCGCCCCCCCCTTGGGTTGTGCCATGGCGGAGATCTTGTGGGCTATTCTCAGAATGGTAAGTTGGTGGTTGAAGATATCCCTCTAGTGGTGTGGGGGCTGTGCTTTGGCAAAGTGGGTGGGGTTTATCCTTCCTGTTTGGCCCTGTCCGGGGGTGTCCTCGGATGGGGCCACAGTGTCTCCTGACCCCTCCTGTCTCAGCCTCCAGTATTTATGCTGCAGTAGTTTATGTGTCGGGGGGCTAGGGTCAGTTTGTTATATCTGGAGTACTTCTCCTGTCCTATTCGGTGTCCTGTGTGAATCTAATTCTCTCCTCTCTCTCTCTCGGAGGACCTGAGGACAGTCCATCATTACTTTAAGACAAGGAGGTCAGTCAATCTGGAAAATTAAGAAACTTCTAATTTCTTCAAGTGCAGTCACAAAACTCATCAATCGCTATGATGAAACTGGCTCATGAGGACTGCCACAGGAAAGGAAGACACAATTACCTCTGCTGCAGGGGAAAAGTTTATTAGAGTTAGCAGCCTCAGAAATTGTAGCCCAATTAAATGCTTCACAGAGTTCAAATAACGGACATGTCAACAACTGTTCAGAGGTGACTGGTGAATCAGGCCTTCATGGCTGAATTGCTGCAAAGAAACTAGAGGTCGACCGATTAATCGGAATGGCCGATTAATTAGGGCTGATTTCAAGAATTTCATAACGATCGGAAATCGGTATTTTTGGGCGCCGATTTTTTTATATATATTTTTTAATACCTTTATTTAACTAGGCAAGTCAGTTAAGAACACATTCTTATTTTCAATGACGGCCTAGGAACGGTGGATTAATTGCCTCGTTCAGGGGCAGAATGACAGATTTTCATCATGTCAGCTCGATGGATCCAGTCTTGCAACCTTACAGTTAACTAGTCCAACGCAATAAGGACCTGCCTCTCTATCGTTGCACTCCACAAGGAGACTGCCTGTTACACAAATGCAGTAAGCCAAGGTAAGTTGCTAGCTAGCATTAAACTTATCTTATTAAAAAAATTATATCATAATCACTAGTTAACTACACATGGTTGATGATATTACTAGATATTATCTAGCGTGTCCTGCATTGCATATAATCTGACTGAGCATACAAGTATCTAAGTATCTGACTGAGCGGTGATAGGCAGAAGCAGGCGCAAAAACATTCATTCAAACAGCACTGTCGTGCGTTTTGCCAGCAGCTCTTTGTTGTGCGTCAAGCATTGCGCTGTTCATGATTTCAAGCGCATCAACTCCCGAGATGAGGCTGGTGTAACCAAAGTGAAATGGCTAGCTAGTTAGCGGGGTGAGCGCTGATAGCGTTTCAAACGTCACTCGCTCTCAACCTTCTAGTAGTTGTTCCCCTTGCTCTGCATGGGTAACGCTGCTTCGATGGTGGCTGTTGTCGTTGTGTTGCTGGTTCGAGCCCAGGGAGGAGCGAGGAGAGGGACGGAAGCTATATTGTTACACTGGCAATACTAAAGTACCTATAAGAACATCCAATAGTCAAAGGTTAATGAAATACAAATGGTAGAGGGTAATAGTCCTATAATTCCTATAATAACTACAACCGAACACGTGTTACCTGGGAATATTGAAGACTCATGTTAAAAGGAACCACCAGCTTTCATATGTTCTCATGTTCTGAGCAAGGAATTGAAACGTTAGCTTTCTTACATAGCACATATTGCACTTTTACGTTCTTCTCCAACACTTTGTTTTTGCATTATTTAAACCAAATTGAACATGTTTCATTATTTTATATATATATATATAAAGTTAAAATAAGTGTTCATAGGCCTCCCAGGTGGCGCAGTGGTTGGACTCTGTGGTGGCTGTGCCACCAGAGACTCTGGGTTCGTGCCCAGGCTCTGTCATAACCAGCCGCAACCGGGAGGTCCATGGGGCGACGCACAATTGGCCTAGCGTCATCCGGGTTTAGGGAGGGGATGGCCGGTAGGGATATCCTTGTCTCATCACGCCATCCCATCTAATTTGCTCTTAGTGGGACTATAATTTGTTTTTCAACAGGACAATGACCGAACACACCTCCAGGCTGTGTAAGGACTATTTGACCAAGAAGGAGAGTGATGGAGTGCTGCATCAGATGACCTATTCTCCACAATTACCCAACCTCAACCCAATTGAGATGGTTTGGGATGAGTTGGACCGCAAAGTGAAGGAAAAGCAGGCAACAAGTGCTCAGCATATGTGGGAACTGCTTCAAGACTGTTGGAAAAGCATTGCAGGTGAAGCTGGTTGAGAGAATGCCAAGCATGTGCAAAGATGTAATCAAGGCAAAGGGTGGCTACTTTGAAGAATCTAAAATATATTTGGATTCTTTTAACACTTTTCTGGTTACTACATGATTCCATGTGTTATTTCATAGCTTTGATGTCTTCACTATTATTCTACAATGTAGAGAATTGTACAAATAAATGAATCCCTTGGCTATTTCAGCCACATCCATTGCTGACAGGTGTATACATTTTAAAAAAAACATTAATCGAGCAAACAGCCATGCAATCTCCATAGACAAACATTGGCAGTAGAACGGCCTTACTGGGGAGCTCAGTAACTTTCAACGTGGCACCGTTATAGGATGCCGCCTTTCCAAGTCAGTTCGCAAATGTCTGCCCTGCTAGAGCTGCCCCGGACAACTGTAAGGGCTGTTATTAAAACGTCTAGGAGCAACAATGGCTCACCCTCGAAGTGGTAGGACACACAAGCTCACAGAACGAGTCCGCCGAGTGCTGAAGTGTGTAAAAATCGTCTGTCCTCAGTTGCAACACTTACTACTGAGGTCCAAACTGCCTCTGGAAGCAACATCAGCATAAGAACTGTTCGTCAGGAGCTTCATGAAATGGGTTTCCATGGCCAAGCAGCCGCACATACGCCTAAAATCACCAGGCGTTATGCCAAGCATTGCCTGGAGTGGAGTAAAACTCGCCGCGATTGGACTCTGGAGCAGTGGAAACTTCATGCTTCACCATGTGGCAGTCCGACGTACAAATCTGGGTTTGGTGGAAGCCAGGAGAATGCCACCTGCCCCAATGCCTAGTGCCAACTGCAAAGTTTGGTAAGGAGGAATAATGGTCTGGGGCTGTTTTTCTATGATTCAGGCTAGGCACCCTGGGTTCCAGTGAAAGGAAATCTTAATGCTACAGGACACCATGACATTCTAGACGATTCTGTGCTTCCAACTTTGTGGCAACAGTTGGGGAAGGCCCTTTCCTGTTACAGCATGACAATGCCCCCGTGCATAAAGCGAGGTCCATACAGAAATGGTTTGTCGAGATAGGTGTGGAAGTACTTGACTGGCCTGCACAGAGCCCTGATCTCAACCTCATTGAACACCTTTGGGATGAATTGGAACGCCAATTGCGAGCCCCGCCTAAACCACCCAACATCAGCGCCCGAGCTCACTAATGCTCGTGGCTGAATGGAAGCAAGTCCCCGCAGCAATGTTCAAACATCTAGTGAAAAGCCTTCCGGAAGAGTGGATGGAGGCTGTTATAGCAGCAAAAGGAGGGGGGCCAACTTCATATTAATGCCCATGATTTTGGAATGAGATGTCCGACAGTCCCTGTACCAGTAGTAGGGCACCAAAAGTAGAGCCTACAGACTTTTACTTCTCTATGGTTATATGGCTCTCCCCATGATGTCACCTATAATATTCTGGTCACACAGGCCACAATAACCAGTTGGCCACGCTCTTCAACATAACACCATGATCATGATGTTTCAGCAACCACCAGAGAAGAAAAAAAAAAACTCATGGCAGGTAAATGAACAGCCATAAAGAGCAAATGGTTTTTGCGCTTCACCTTGACCTCAGGTTACATTCACTTGGGGATTTCCCCAGGCCTCCATCTGTGATTATCCTGGATCAACTGGTCAAGCTTCTAAATCCAGTATTTCTAATGTAGGAATGGCTCCAGGGAGGTAGCAGAGACAGGTCCTAGGCCAGCACTTACGCAATGTGTCCAAAGCACAGACAAACATAAAATATAGAATTGGAAAGTATTAAGAAAAGAAACCAAATGTATTGACCTGAAAAGATGGTAATTGTTGATGTGAAATATCCTTTGACAAACGAAAGCAATTCAGACATGGTGAGCTGTGCAGTGTAAGCCTTTGTCAGCAGCAAAATCACAAGAGCTGTTTGAAGCCAGCGGGAAATGACATGGGTGTCACATTTTATTCTATGCTGAAGTCAGACAGGGTATGGAAATAGAAGACAACTGACTTGTGGTTTTAGAGGATGTTAGTTTGACTGCGCAATCTATGACAAAATGTGCTATTATTATAATAATAAAAGACATTCTCCAGAATTGTTACAGGGATTGGAATTGTTTTTAGACCACATTTGCATTCCTTGCGACTATGAATGCCTCGAATTATGCTCAATGTGGTTATTGCTTTTTGTGTCATTGTATAATTGCTGCAGATTTGAGAGGTCTCCCTTGAAAACGACACTGGATCTCAATGGGATCAATAAATTATGAACAAATAAAGGCAAGGTTACCAAAAGGACAGAATGTGTGTGTGGGGGGGGGGGGGGGGGGGGGGGATGCTCTTAGCATGGATGCCAAAAGAAAATTTGGCATGCATTTACAAGGCCAAGCCCAAAGCATGAGCGCCAAGAGTTGTCAGAATGTTTTCGGTAGAATCACACATATCTAGCATACATCATGTAGGGGTAGAGGACACTAACATTTAATCCAGGTGCGTTTGGACTGGTAGGTGCTTTGCATGGACTCCAGACATCTCAATAACAAAGTCCTGAATAGTTCAGTTTCGTGGTCTCAGCATTGAAAGCAGCATGCATCACTTTCACAACGAAAAGGACTGTCTTGCAGCAGTGGTTCAGTTTCCTGTTACGACAAGCTGAAACAAGTTGCTTTCTATCAACAGCTGACGGCAGCTACCTGATCTAGCCATGCTGTATTGAAATAACCACATGGAAACAAGAGGCAGTTATAATGAGTGGTTCAGTGTTATGACCATAAGCACTACCGTACCTTGCTGTGAAGAGAGTGTGGGTGAGAGGAAATGCAGGTCTAAACCAGAGGCCATTACAGTCCAGGGCCCACATGACATGTGTGTTGAGAGGTCAACAGAAAATATGAAGATGCAACTTTGCCATATATCTGTAACCATGGGTATTACCATCTTCCACAAGTCATCCCTGCCAGGAGAGATCGGGGACTGGGACTAGGCCTCTAGAAAGCCTCTTTACTCCCCCAGAAAAAAATGGACCAAAACAAAGAATTGATGGCTCAGCAGGGCACATGTGGCATCATGCTGCCAAGTCTGTCAACGACGCCATGGTCTAGGAAGGAAGGTGAGACAAGGGAGGGGGCAGACTCTCTGTGAAACCAAGGCTATGCCTCTCCTTTGACAAGCCATACTACAGTAGTGTGACCATGTGCACCCACCCGGGTGATTGCGCATCGCCAACATTGCAATGCTGTCTGTATGACAACCCACTGAAGCCAGAGATCAAAGCCATTGTGAGAATCCTGCAGCTTTGATCAACGCTGGGAGCACTACTTAGATGTTGACCCGTAATTGACATGTAATTGACATCGAGTACAAAAACAATAGAATAGTGCATTCAGAAAATATTCAGACCACTACTTTTTCTACATTTTGTTATGTTACAGCCTTATTCTAAAATGTATTAAATTGTTTTCTCCTACCCTCATCAATCTACACCCCAAAATGACAAAGCAAAAACAGGTAAAATACTTTGTATCAAAAATAAACATTTCAATAGCACATTTACGCAAGTATTCAGACCCTTTACTCAGTACTCTTTAAGCTCCGTCAGCTTGAATGGGGAGCGTTGCTGCACAGCTATTTTCAGGTCTCTCCAGAAATGTTTGATCGGGTTCAAGTCCGGGCTCTGGCTGATCCACTCAAGGACATTCAGAGATGCATTGTCTGGGCTGTGTGCTTATGGTCATTGTCCTGTTGGAAGGTGAACTGTCACCCCAGTCGGAGGTCCTGAGCGCTCTGGAGCAGGTTATCACATATGTCTCTCTATACTTTTCATCTTTCCCCTGGATCCCGACTAGTCCCACAGTCCTTGCCGCTGAAAAACATGCCAACAGTGAAGCATGGTTCTGGTGATGATTTTCAGAGGCAGGGACTGGGAGACTAGTCAGGATTGAGGGAAAGGTGACCAGGTTTCCTCCAGATGTGACCCTTGGCATTCAGGCCAAATAGTTCAATTTTGGTTTCATCAGACCAGAGAATCTTGTTTCTCATGGTCAGAGTCCTTTAGGTGCCTTTTGGCAACCTCCAAGTGGCCTGTCATGTGCCTTTTACTGAGGAGTCTGGCCACTCTACAATAAAGGCCTGATTGGTGGAGTGCTGCAGAGATGGTTGTCCTTCTGGAAGGTTCTGGCATCTCCACAGAGGAACTCTGGAGCTCAGTAAAAGTGACCATCTGGTTCTTGGTCATCTCCCTGACCAAGGCCCTTCTCCCCCGATTGCTTAGTTTGGGCGGGTGGCCAGCTCTGGGATGAGTCTTGGTGGTTCCAAACTTCTTCCATTTAAGAATGACGGAGGCCACTGTGTTCTTGGAAACCTTCAATGCTGCAGAAATTTGTTGATACCCTTCCTCCAGATCTGTGCCTTGACACAATCCTGTCTCGGAGCTCTACGGACAATTCCTTCAACCTCATGGCTTGGTTTCTGCTTTGACATGCACTGTCAACTGTGGGACCTTGTATAGACAGGTGGGCTTCCTTCCAAATGATGTCCAATCAATTGAATTTACCACAGGATGTACCTGAGCTCCATTTTGAGTGTCAATGCAAAGAGTCTGAATACTTACGTAAATAAGGT
This sequence comes from Oncorhynchus clarkii lewisi, assembly GCF_045791955.1. NCBI lineage: Eukaryota > Metazoa > Chordata > Actinopteri > Salmoniformes > Salmonidae > Oncorhynchus > Oncorhynchus clarkii. Next base: position 16,231,643 of record NC_092171.1, on the reverse strand, counting down.
CTGTTTATTTTATTTGTAATTTTTTTTTTTTAAAACAGCTTTTGCTTTGTCATTATGGGGTATTGTATGTCGATTGAGGGAAAAAAAACAATTGAATCAATTTTAGAATAATGCTGTAATGTTACAAAATGTATTAAGAGTCAAGGGGTCCGAATACGTTTCTGTGTGTGTGTGTGTATTAGAGGTCGACCGATTAATCGGAATGGCCGATTTTCATAACAATCAGAAATCGGTATTTTGGGGCGCTGATTTGCCAATTTTATATATATATATATATATTTGTTTTTATACCTTTATTTAACTAGGCAAGTCAGAACACATTCCTATTTTCAATGACGGCCTAGAAACGGCGTGTTAACTGCCTTGTTCAGGGGCAGAAGGACAGATTCTCACCTTGTCTGCTCGGGGGATCCAATCTTGCAACCTTACAGTTAACTAGTCCAACGCTATAACGACCTGCCTCTCTCTCATTGCACTCCACAAGGGGGACTGCCTGTTACGCGAATGCAGTAAGCCAAGGTAAGTTGCTAGCTAGCATTAAACTTATCTTATAAAAAACAGTCAATCATAATCACTAGTTAACGACACATGGTTGATGATATTACTAGACATTATCTAGCGTTGCATATAATCTGACTGAGCATACAAGTATCTGACTGAGCGGTGGTAGGCAGAAGCAGGCGTGTAAACATTCATTCAAACAGCACTTTCGTGCGTTTTGCCAGTGCGTTTCTTCGTTGTGTGTCAAGCATTGCGCTGTTTATGACTTCAAGCCTATCAACTCCCGAGATGAGGCTGGTGTAACCAAAGTGAAATGGCTAGCTATTTAGCGCGCGCTAATAGCGTTTCAAACGTCACTCGCTCTCAGCCTTCTAGTAGTTGTTCCCCTTGCTCTGCAAGTTCGAGCCCAGGGAGGAGCGAGGAGAGGGACGGAAGCTACAGTGCCTTGCGAAAGTATTCGGCCCCCTTGAACTTTGCGACCTTTTGCCACATTTCAGGCTTCAAACATAAAGATATAAAACTGTATTTTTTTGTGAAGAATCAACAACAAGTGGGACACAATCATGAAGTGGAACGACATTTATTGGATATTTCAAACTTTTTTAACAAATCAAAAACTGAAAAATTGGGCGTGCAAAATTATTCAGCCCCTTTACTTTCAGTGCAGCAAACTCTCTCCAGAAGTTCAGTGAGGATCTCTGAATGATCCAATGTTGACCTAAATGACTAATGATGATAAATTACAATCCACCTGTGTGTAATCAAGTCTCCGTATAAATGCACCTGCACTGTGATAGTTTCAGAGGTCCGTTAAAAGCGCAGAGAGCATCATGAAGAACAAGGAACACACCAGGCAGGTCCGAGATACTGTTGTGAAGAAGTTTAAAGCCGGATTTGGATACAAAAAGATTTCCCAAGCTTTAAACATCCCAAGGAGCACTGTGCAAGCGATAATATTGAAATGGAAGGAGTATCAGACCACTGCAAATCTACCAAGACCTGGCCGTCCCTCTAAACTTTCAGCTCATACAAGGAGAAGACTGATCAGAGATGCAGCCAAGAGGCCCATGATCACTCTGGATGAACTGCAGAGATCTACAGCTGAGGTGGGAGACTCTGTCCATAGGACAACAATCAGTCGTATATTGCACACATCTGGCCTTTATGGAAGAGTGGCTAGAAGAAAGCCATTTCTTAAAGATATCCATAAAAAGTGTTGTTTAAAGTTTGCCACAAGCCACCTGGGAGACACACCAAACATGTGGAAGAAGGTGCTCTGGTCAGATGAAACCAAAATTGAACTTTTTGGCAACAATGCAAAACGTTATGTTTGGCGTAAAAGCAACACAGCTCATCACCCTGAACACACCATCCCCACTGTCAAACATGGTGGTGGCAGCATCATGATTTGGGCCTGCTTTTCTTCAGCAGGGACAGGGAAGATGGTTAAAATTGATGGGAAGATGGATGGAGCCAAATACAGGACCATTCTGGAAGAAAACCTGATGGAGTCTGCAAAAGACCTGAGACTGGGACGGAGATTTGTCTTCCAACAAGACAATGATCCAAAACATAAAGCAAAATCTACAATGGAATGGTTCAAAAATAAACATATCCAGGTGTTAGAATGGCCAAGTCAAAGTCCAGACCGGAATCCAATCGAGAATCTGTGGAAAGAACTGAAAACTGCTGTTCACAAATGCTCTCCATCCAACCTCACTGAGCTCGAGCTGTTTTGCAAGGAGGAATGGGAAAAAATGTCAGTCTCTCGATGTGAAAAACTGATAGACATACCCCAAGCGACTTACAGCTGTAATCGCAGCAAAAGGTGGCGCTACAAAGTATTAACTTAAGGGGGCTGAATAATTTTGCACGCCCAATTTTTCAGTTTTTGATTTGTTAAAAAAGTTTGAAATATCCAATAAATGTCGTTCCACTTCATGATTGTCCCACTTGTTGTTGATTCTTCACAAAAAAATACAGTTTTATATCTTTATGTTTGAAGCCTGAAATGTGGCAAAAGGTCGCAAAGCTCAAGGGGGCCGAATACTTTCGCAAGGCACTGTATACGGTTACACTGGCAATACTAAAGTGACAATAAGAACATCCAATAGTCAAAGGTTAACGAAATACAAATGGCAGAGGTAAATAGTCCTATAATAACTACAACCTAAAATTTCTTACCTGGGAATATTAAAGACTCATGTTAAAAGGAATCACCAGATTTCATATGTTCTCATGTTCTGAGCAAGGAACTGAAACGTTAGCACATATTGCACTTTTACGTTCTTCTCCAACACTTTGTTTTCGCATTATTTAAACCAAATTGAACATGTTTCATTATTTACTTGAGGCTAAATGATTTTATTGATGTATTATATTAAGTTAAAATAAGTGTTCATTCAGTATTGTTGTAATTGTCATTACTACAAATATTTTGGCAGATTTAATCGGTATCAACTTTTTTGGTCCTCCAATAAATCGGTATCGAAAAATCATAATCGGTCGACTTCTAGTGTGTGTGTGTGTGTGTGTGTGTGTGTATATATATATATATATATGTTTTGTCCACAGAAGTAGGGATGCACAATATTTCAGTGAAGATCGAACGGTATCGGACGATATTAGCTAAAAAAATGCCAACATTGGTATCGGCCTGAAATCTAGTTTACCGCTGACGTGCACACCTATATAACGTAGGTACATGACGTAATGACGCCATGTAAAATGTTGCGCTACACGTGCAACACAGCATTCCTAAACTCGTCCACAATGTCTGCTGTGTGGATCGATCAGTCAACAAGTCGAGCAGACATTTGAAAGAGTACCAAAATGTCATTGAGACAACTCAAAAGGCGAAATCCATTAACGCCAAGATAATGTAATGCATTGCCCTTGACCGTCAACCGTTCTCTGTCGTGGGTGATGTTGGCTTTCACCGACTTGTAGAGCACCGGTACACACTACCAAGTGCCCTATTTTTCCAGATGTTGCCCTACCGGAGTTACACAGTAAAAGTGTCACTGCCATTAGCTTCACGACTGACATTTGGACCAGCGATATCAGCCCCATTGGCATGCGGAGTCTGACAACACAGTGGGTCATCTAGGATTTCGTACTGAGGAAAGTCGTATTTCATGTTCACGAATGTGCTGGTTGTCATACCGCTGCTGCCATTTTAATGGCATGTGAGAACATGTTTGAAACATGAACACACTAGCTAGCTCCATTCGAACAACTGACTCGAGAAATAAGCTCATCAGCTGCGCCTGCAACAGAAGTGATACCCTCTGTCATGGAATTGAAACTCCTGCTCAACAAAACTGCCGACACAGGCTGTGAACAAGCGATTCGGTGGCATTCTCTCTTTACTGTGCTGCGTCACCACCATGCTCGATGCTATGTACAAGGACCGCTACTTTGATGCAGACAAGAAACAGGGTTTAGGTGAAATGTTACATACTGAGCTGGACAAGATGGAAACGGACACAGTGACAGTGCGCACGAGGAAGAGGCGCCACGGACAGACAGAGCTGAAACTTCACTGCTTGACATGTATGACAAAATCCTGGTTGAGAATGAAACGACTGAACAAATGAATGAAACAGCACAGCAAGTCAGTGAAAAAAATAGGTTTTGATTATATTTTACTGGTAATGGGGACATACGTAAATGACAACAGAATCACTTTTTGGTCAGTGTTTGTGTGTGTGTGTAACCTTCATTTAACTAGGCAAGTCCGTTAAGAACAAATTATTTACAATGACGGCCAAACCCGAACGACGCAGGGGCAATTGTGCACCGCCCTATGGAACTCCCAAACACGGCCGGATATGATACAGCCTGGATTCGAAACAGGGACTGTAGTTACGACTGTAGTTGCACTGAGATGCAGTGCCTTAGACCACTGCGTCCATGTGTGTTAACTATACTAAAATGCATAAAAGGCCGCTAAAATGTTAAATATTGGTGTCGTTTTTTTGGGGGCAAGAAATATTTTGGATATCGGTATTGGCCAAAAATGTGATGTCAGTGCATCACTACTCAGAAGGCTTAAAGTCTTGATCTGACAGTTCAAATCACGCCTGCCTCTTTTGAATGAGTGGCATCATGAACAGTGATTTGTTTGTTATGTTCGCCTACGTCCCCTGGATTCGCCTTTTTACTCCGCCCTCTCGCTGCACAGGCCGAGGGCATAGCCATAACCTTAAGTAAAATGAACTACCCCAGCTTGGAGGCAGCTCAAGTTGGCAACTAGACGCTGCGCTCCATTTTAAAACCGCCCTGCGGCTCCTGCAGTGTCATCCCCCAAACAAGCAAAAACAGACTCTCGGAGGTTGAGCTCACACCAGGCAAATAGTCGCTTTTAGATATGTCAGTCAGGTGGTTAGCTGTTGGCAGAGAATTATATAGCAGTAACATTTAAGGCTCTGGCTAGTATTATTTAGCCAGCTAGAAAGATGAAGTAAAAAGCTAAAGTTATAACAGAGTCTACCTCAACAGGAGCAAAAAAAAAAAAGCTACTAAGTTCTCATTAATAACTTTGCTTTAAAAAGAGTAGGCTTCTAAGAGACTGGGATGTGATTGGTCGCTCAGTGGTGAGGCTGCAATGCATGCAAGACGAAGCAGAGGAGATGGAGAGAGAAAGGAAGCAAGCAGAGAGATTAGTACAATGCATGCCAGGTGGGGGGGGGGGGGGGGGGGGTGTATCTGTACTTTACATTTTATTCAACATTCCTAAAAAACAATATACATTTACTCCATACATTTTCCCTGACACCCACAAGTACTTGTTACATTTAGAATGCTTAGCAGGAAAATGGTCCAATTCACACACAATTCACACACTCACCTACTGCCTCTGATCTGGCGGACTCACTAAACACACATGCTTCGTTTGTAAATTATGTCTGTGTGTTGAAGTGTGCCCCTGGCTATCCGTAAATACATTTGTTTTACAGTGCCTTGCGAAAGTATTCGGCCCCCTTGAACTTTGCGACCTTTTGCCACATTTCAGGCTTCAAACATAAAGATATACAACTGTATTTTTTTGTGAAGAATCAACAACAAGTGGGACACAATCATGAAGTGGAACGACATTTATTGGATATTTCAAACTTTTTAAACAAATCAAAAACTGAAAAATTGGGCGTGCAAAATTATTCAGCCCCCTTAAGTTAATACTTTGTAGCGCCACCTTTTGCTGCGATTACAGCTGTAAGTCGCTTGGGGTATGTCTCTATCAGTTTTGCACATCAAGAGACTGAAATGTTTTCCCATTTCTCCTTGCAAAACAGCTCGAGCTCAGTGAGGTCAGATGGAGAGCATTTGTGAACAGCAGTTTTCAGTTCTTTCCACAGATTCTCGATTGGATTCAGGTCTGGACTTTGACTTGGCCATTCTAACACCTGGATATGTTTATTTTTGAACCATTCCATTGTAGATTTTGCTTTATGTTTTGGATCATTGTCTTGTTGGAAGACAAATCTCCGTCCCAGTCTCAGGTCTTTTGCAGACTCCATCAGGTTTTCTTCCAGAATGGTCCTGTATTTGGCTCCATCCATCTTCCCATCAATTTTAACCATCTTCCCTGTCCCTGCTGAAGAAAAGCAGGCCCAAACCATGATGCTGCCACCACCATGTTTGACAGTGGGGATGGTGTGTTCAGGGTGATGAGCTGTGTTGCTTTTACGCCAAACATAACGTTTTGCATTGTTGCCAAAAAGTTCAATTTTGGTTTCATCTGACCAGAGCACCTTCTTCCACATGTTTGGTGTGTCTCCCAGGTGGCTTGTGGCAAACTTTAAACAACACTTTTTATGGATATCTTTAAGAAATGGCTTTCTTCTAGCCACTCTTCCATAAAGGCCAGATGTGTGCAATATACGACTGATTGTTGTCCTATGGACAGAGTCTCCCACCTCAGCTGTAGATCTCTGCAGTTCATCCAGAGTGATCATGGGCCTCTTGGCTGCATCTCTGATCAGTCTTCTCCTTGTATGAGCTGAAAGTTTAGAGGGACGGCCAGGTCTTGGTAGATTTGCAGTGGTCTGATACTCCTTCCATTTCAATATTATCGCTTGCACAGTGCTCCTTGGGATGTTTAAAGCTTGGGAAATCTTTTTGTATCCAAATCCGGCTTTAAACTTCTTCACAACAGTATCTCGGACTTGCCTGGTGTGTTCCTTGTTCTTCATGATGCTCTCTGCGCTTTTAACGGACCTCTGAGACTATCACAGTGCAGGTGCATTTATACGGAGACTTGATTACACACAGGTGGATTGTATTTATCATCATTAGTCATTTAGGTCAACATTGGATCATTCAGAGATCCTCACTGAACTTCTGGAGAGAGTTTGCTGCACTGAAAGTAAAGGGGCTGAATAATTTTGCACGCCCAATTTTTCCGTTTTTGATTTGTTAAAAAAGTTTGAAATATCCAATAAATGTCGTTCCACTTCATGATTGTGTCCCACTTGTTGTTGATTCTTCACAAAAAAATACAGTTTTATATCTTTATGTTTGAAGCCTGAAATGTGGCAAAAGGTCGCAAAGTTCAAGGGGGCCGAATACTTTCGCAAGGCACTGTATATAAACAAGATAATGGTGCTGTCTGGTTAGGTTAATATAAGGAATTTTTAATTATTTCGACTTTTGCTTTTGATACTCATGTCTATTTAAAACCAAAATAATTTTACTCAAGTAGTATTCTACTGGGTGACTTTTACTTGAGTCATTTTCTATTAAAAAGGTATCTTTACTTTTACTCAAGTATGACAATTGGGTACTTTTTCCACCACTTATACAGTGGTTCCCAAAATTCGGTAGTCCCTAGTTACCACAGCCACAAGTTATGACTAAAACCCACCCATTTCTACATGCATCTTCTTAAAATCTGATTTTAAACCTTAACCATACTGCTAACCTTATAACTAACCTTAAATTATGACCAAAAAGCAAATGTTCGTTTTTAGTCATTTTTACAATAGGCTATAGACCATTTTGACTTTGTAACTGTGGTAACTCGTGACAGCCCCAAACTTTGGGTCGGGCCTGTACAAATTGTATCAAACAAGTTAGGAACTAAAAAAATATGATATGTTTCAATATGAACATCTCCACATCTTAAAATGTAAACAATACAGTTCTAGAAAAGTATTGTTTTAATTTATATTAGTGGTTGTCTTACCACGGTCACCTACTGGCGTTTAGTTTACCACTACATCACTGATAAAACAGAATAGCAAGTAATATTCTAATAATTCATGTGAATGTCATCTGATCGATCGTCTGTGTGCTCTATTGATTGTTTTTTTGTGGAGTTTGATTAGTAATGCCTAGGAATACAAATATGAATGCTATGTCATTTGAGAATAGAGATATGTAAAGAGTTGTTCATTTTATGCAATTCATCATTACAACTGACTGAACAGTCGCTGATGCTACTTGTCAGTGTGAATAATTTTTTAAAGGGGGCTCGATTTAGTTTCAGTTTTGGGTAACATTATGTGGCCTATAAGCACACCAAGTGACCCCTTTTAAACACACAGGATCAACACTTGGTAAATTGGCTGATATAATTATTTTAGCAAAAATAAAGGGAGGGGGGGGGAGACTATAACAAAAAAAACACCACCACTACTTCACACATTTTTTTTAGCACATAGCAACAGCGTGTTGCCAGGTTTGTTTTGAGTCACTTTCGCGTTCGGTGCCCTTCTAGCTCCCATACCTTTCAAGCCCTGAACCTGCTCGAGTTCCAAAATCGAAGTGAATGTAACAGGTAATAAATAACCAGCGCGATAACAGGTAGCCCTGCTGATTCCAAGAGTATTCCATGATCTAGACCTGTCTAAAATAGCAGAACGATGCATGCTAGTTCCACTCCACGGTGACGTGGCGGAATAGACGTTCTTCACGTCTGTGAAGAAAAAAAAACACTTAACTATTTTGTTATCTACCATTATATAAACCGAAAGAAAATGAACTCAAAATGAATACAGTTACATGCACACAACAATGGAATCGTGGATAGACATATTCATATAATAGTTCGATTAAAACGTCCGATACATTCAGTTGTTTCGAACTCACTTCACTCGCGCTAAATAGGGATGCTCGCTCCGTTGTTGCAAGCACATGCGCAGATCAAATACACCGCTAGAACGTCGATTGAGGTGTCCAAGTAATATTTGAAAGATTGTTCAGAAAACCAGGTGTTTTAACCAGCGTATGTTTACTTCAATTTGGACCTTATGACGATTAAGATAAGGTGTAAGGTGTTTACATGACATTTACACAACCTGCCATCATCAGTTGAATATCAAATGATTAGTGTTTCGAAGTCAGATATTGAGCATGTTAGTTAAGTTACCAAACAGTATCGTAACACCGGTACACAAAGTTGGCATGCATGGCCATTTTGGCGACGCATTTGACGGTCTGTCAGGTTCTTGACAAGCCAACACGGGAGACACGCTCCCTAAGGAAAAAATTGTCACGTTTAAACACATTTCATAACAATTTATCCATTGGCAGTCATGGAAAACGGCAATGCATACCATACATTCAGTCGCCTGTTAGCTACGATTCCCACGATCAAGTAGGTACTTAACTTTACAGAGGGGGGGATACAGGAAACGGAGTAACGTTAGTATATGACGTTAGCTAGGTGGATCCTAGGTTATTAGCATTATTAGTAGCTACATAGAAAAGACTAGTCATCAGCCATTTTCGCTAACCTTGTATCCACTTGCTAGCTAGTCAACTCGCTTCCAATACTTACTTTTATGTCTGCCTACACCCCATGACTGTTTAGCGAGACTGGGGCTCCGAATTATTGCCCTTCCAGCCGACTTCAAAGCGTCCATACCGTAATCCAAAATTGGGGCAAAGAGCCCAACAAGCTTCGGTTCTTGTCTCTCGAAGCACTTGGCCCTGTTCGTCACACACTCTCCCAAACTTTTCCAGCTGTTTTTTGTCTTCTACTTCAGAGACAGCCCAGAATAAATGGATTATGATGTTCATCCCCACTCTGGGCGGTGTTATATGTAAATTAACCGGATAATGTATATGACGTGTATTTGTGGTATCGCACGAGCGAGGTCGCTGCCCTCGAAGCTTGCACAGGCGAAGCCTTCACAGTGACTGAAATGTATACATCTGAAATAATATTCCAAGTTATTCTATAGTTATTCGGATAGTTTGTCAAAAATATCAACAAATTATGTTCAGTGGAACAGAATTTAAGTTGAAATATATAAATGTATGTGTTTTCATGGGTTAATTTAATTTGCATAAACGAAGTGTGGTTAAATAATGAGGTTATGGGCATGATGAATATGTAGACTAGATTAATGAATTCCCAGTCGCCTTATATTATTTTGTTATCAATTATATTTATTTATTAAAGACTGAATTGACATGACTCCTGTCATGGAGAAAGATCATAGATGGGCTACAATATTTGTCATCAAGAGATGATGTGCACTGCACACAGGTGATGGATTTAATCTCAAATTACACATTAATTTGATACATATTTCAAATCTTTAGATTTTCTCTCAAGTTAGACATTTATTTAATATAAATTTCTACCCTGGTCCCTCTTCCCTCCCCTTGTGTAACCCAAGACCCGTTCTGCCCAAGCCCCACTGCTGCTGGTGAAAAAAACAGTCAAACCAGTTCCTCAGGGCAGTGTCAGTGGGCCTCTGCTCCATCACCATAGACCCCAGCTCACCTCAGCTGGTCCCTCCAGACTACTCTGTCCCTCCCTGGCATGCTCTGAGTGACATGTTCACCAGTCTGGAGGCAGAGCTATGTGGATAGGACTCATGGGTGTCACATTCACTCATACATCTCCTTCCAAAGGCCATAACAAAAGCTATTTCTTCTTCCCTAGATTCATGAAGGAAAGGTGACTGTTTTTCCTCAATATATATATTTAAATGTTGGTTGTAGTTAAATCTGAGTAATGAAACTGTGATTCCCACACATGAGCATATGATGACTGTTTCCATTTTTCTAATATCTTTAATCAACCAACATCTATAATGGAACTTTCCACATTGGATTTCCTTGAGTTTAAATCAAGTCATTGTCTATTCACATTGTGCACTCAGGGGTTTGGAATGTAAAACATCTGGCACTTCCAGATTTCTAGGGGAGATGACAGGCCACAGATATAGTAAGAGTACTACAATGTATTGTTTTCCTAAGTGCATAAGCATAGCTGAGTTACAGTATGTACAGTACAGTACAAATGACAAAGAGCTCATTTGACATGAATCAGACGCTACAGATCAAACAAAGCTTTACCTTGTATGAGCAATAAAACTAGCATCTAATACCAAGGGACTCTGTTCACTCTGGTGATAACGAAACCAAATCAAAACCCAGATTCAATAGATATATCTCTTGCAATAACACATACATCTCCTTCAGATGTACAGTTTCATGATTTGTGCTTATACCCATCATTTGATGAAAGCCTGGAAGGTTCTAAAAGTTATTTGTACTGCCAATAAATCTCAGCTCCAGAGCGAGACCCTGTTCAAAGTTTGAGTATAGCAGAAATTTTTCAGAATCAATGAATTTAGCAAAAAGAGAGAGACACAGTGGATCAGGACAGGTTCAGGTGAGTAGGTAGGCAGTCACTGAAGGCAGATATTGGATATAAGATGCTAATGTAGCTATATCTTGCTCTGCTGGCAGGGGGGACTGTAAAATATAATTATTAATGTGTAATGGTATTCACGTATAATGTAGTTACTACTTAACTATAATTCATGCACATCCTGTTTGTTTAATATATACAGTTTGACAGTATAACTCTGCCATTGTCATAATCTGTTGTGAGCAGCAAGTCTATCCACAAGAGTAGTGGTTGTCCCCTCATGGAGAAATAGACCTACCCTTCTTCCGCTGGGTCTGCCCACATTATTCACACCAATGGCCTCTACTATTTCACATCATTGGCAGCGCAGTAGATGATATCGATTTAATTGTTTCGCATTGCTCTCATTTCCAAAGGCAACATTTTATGACCAGAGCAACCGAGAGAGTATTTTTAATCTGGTAATTTCTTCTTTGACATATGTTTATTAGGTAGGCAGAGAAAAGACAGAAAATGTAATGCTGTCATTCCTCAACTTTATTTCCACAGTCTGGCCATAGCAGACAAAATAATATAAACAAATCAAAATGCTGATGAGACTAAATTTACATTGCATAATGGCTTCATGCTTTGTTTACTGCATACTTTGCCAGATTCAGATTGCTTGAAAAGACCCATTATAATCTACTGTGTCAAATCCAAACGGTTGATGTGCCAAATGGAGATGTTGACTTGGAACAAGTGCAATAACGCACTCAGGACATGCAATTCAGAATGCTGCAGTTTTATACCTGATAAGGTTCCTCTATGTGAGGTGGTCAAATATGCATGGTTTGAGGCCTCTATTCCTTACAGTGAGGAATGCCAATGCAGATTAGGTGTATAGAAACAGCCGCAACAATACTCGCATAAAAGTATTTGCATATAAAGCATGTGAAGAAACTCTTTGTAAAGTGCTTTCATGCATCATGTTAAAAGGGTTAATTTAGAGTATAATTTTGAAGAACCAGAAATGCAATGCACCGATACTTGCCACGCAAGCTTGTTTTCTACCATTGGAAGACTGTCGCTGGCAAAGCTACTCCCTTCTCTTCTCTTACATTTTCCCCAATGCATATGAATGATCAAAATGAAAATATGCAGCCAGCCCATAACTTGTTTCCATTTAGAGTTCCTTCACTTAGAAATCGTTGGCCTTGAGGTTGTTCTAAAGCCTCATCTATTTATCTGTGGCTCTCAGACAGCCAAAGATGTGGCTAGAGAATGCATAGAGGGGTCGGTGACAGAATACATGGGGTGGTGGGCTTAAGTGCCCAGACTGGTTTGAGGATTAAGGCCATCAATATATTAGCATTGCGTCCTCCACTAATTACCTTCTTATGTCTACCAAGCCTGGCTAAACAGCCTATTGCACAGAGGCAGCTAGTTTAGTAGCTGTGATTTAATGTGATTTGATTTAATCTCAGATGAGACTGTAAAAAAAAATTACAAATGAAAACACACTGATGCACGTTTAAGTTAGAGAAACCTCTCAGCTGAACATGTGAGTTGAGGTTACAGAGGCTTTTGAACACTAAAGAGATGGACACTGCCTCCTAGTGGGGGTGAGACTACAGTAACATTTAATTGCCCTTTCAAACGTCACAGATCACTCTACTGCCTGATGATGTTTATGTACAGTTGAAGTCGGACATTTACATACACCTTAACCAAATACATTTAAACTCAGTTTTTCACAATTCCTGACATTTAATCCTAGTAAAAATTCCCTGTTTTAGGTCAGTTAGGATCACCACTTTATTTTAAGAATGTGAAATGTCAGAATAATAGAGAATGATATATTTCAGATTTTATTTCTTTCATCACCCAGTGGGTCAGAAGTTTACATACACTCAATTAGTATTTGGTAGCATTCCCTTTAAATGGTTTAACTTGGGTCAAATATTTTGGGTAGCTTTCCACAAGCTTCCCACAAATAGTTGGGTGAATCTTGGCCCATTCCTCCTGACAGCGCTGCTGTAACTGAGTCAGGTTTGTAAAGCCTCCGTGCTTGCACACGGTTTTTCAGTTCTGCCCACACATTTTTTATAGGATTAAGGTCAGGACTTTGTGATGGACACTCCAATACCTTGACTCTGTTGTCCTTAAACCATTTTGCCACAACTTTGGAAGTATGCTTGGGGTCATTGTCCATTTGGAAGACCCATTTGCGACCAAGCTTTAACTTCCTGACTGATGACTTGATGTTGCTTCAATATATCCACATAATTTTCCAGCCTCATGATTCCATCTATTTTGTGAAGTGCACCAGTCCCTCCTGCAGCAAAGCACCCCCACAACATGATGCTGCCACCCCCGTTGGTTGGGATGGTGTTCTTCGGCTTACAAGCCTCCCCCTTTTTCCTCCAAACATAACAATGGTCATTATGGCCAAACAGTTCTATTTTTGTTTCATCAGACCAGAGGACATTTCTCCAAAATGTACAATTTTTGTCCCCATGTGCAGTTGCAAACCGTAGTCTGGCTTTTTTATGGCAGTTTTGGAGCAGTGGCTTCTTCCTTGCTGAGCGACCTCTCAGGTTGTGTCGATATAGGACTCGTTATACTGTGAATATATATACTTTCGCAAGGCACTGTGTATTCGGCCCCCTTGAACTTTGCGACCTTTTGCCACATTTCAGGCTTCAAACAAAGATATAAAACTGTATTTTTTTGTGAAGAATCAACAACAAGTGGGACACAATCATGAAGTGGAACGACATTTATTGGATATTTCAAACTTTTTTAACAAATCAAAAACTGAAAAATTGGGCGTGCAAAATTATTCAGCCCCTTTACTTTCAGTGCAGCAAACTCTCTCCAGACGTTCAGTGAGGATCTCTGAATGATCCAATGTTGACCTAAATGACTAATGATGATAAATACAATCCACCTGTGTGTAATCAAGTCTCCGTATAAATGCACCTGCACTGTGATAGTCTCAGAGGTCCGTTAAAAGCGCAGAGAGCATCATGAAGAACAAGGAACACACCAGGCAAGTCCGAGATACTGTTGTGAAGATGTTTAAAGCCGGATTTGGATACAAAAAGATTTCCCAAGCTTTAAACATCCCAAGAAGCACTGTGCAAGCGATAATATTGAAATGGAAGGAGTATCAGACCACTGCAAATCTACCAAGACCTGGCCGTCCCTCTAAACTTTCAGCTCATACAAGGAGAAGACTGATCAGAGATGCAGCCAAGAGGCCCATGATCACTCTGGATGAACTGCAGAGATCTACAGCTGAGGTGGTCGTATATTGCACAAATCTGGCCTTTATGGAAGAGTGGCAAGAAGAAAGCAATTTCTTAAAGATATCCATAAAAAGTGTTGTTTAAAGTTTGCCACAAGCCACCTGGGAGACACACCAAACATGTAGAAGAAGGTGCTCTGGTCAGATGAAACCAAAATTGAACTTTTTGGCAACAATGCTAAATGTTATGTTTGGCGTAAAAGCAACACAGCTCATCACCCTGAACACACCATCCCCACTGTCAAACATGGTGGTGGCAGCATCATGGTTTGGGCCTGCTTTTCTTCAGCAGGGACAGGGAAGATGGTTAAAATTGATGGGAAGATGGATGGAGCCAAATACAGGACCATTCTGGAAGAAAACCTGATGGAGTCTGCAAAAGACCTGAGACTGGGACGGAGATTTGTCTTCCAACAAGACAATGATCCAAAACATAAAGCAAAATCTACAATGGAATGGTTCAAAAATAAACACATCCAGGTGTTAGAATGGCCAAGTCAAAGTCCAGACCTGAATCCAATCGAGAATCTGTGGAAAGAACTGAAAACTGCTGTTCACAAATGCTCTCCATCCAACCTCACTGAGCTCGAGCTGTTTTGCAAGGAGGAATGGGAAAAAATGTCAGTCTCTCGATGTGCAAAACTGATAGAGACATACCCCAAGCGACTTACAGCTGTTATCGCAGCAAAAGGTGGCGTTACAAAGTATTAACTTAAGGGGGCTGAATAATTTTGCACGCCCAATTTTTCAGTTTTTGATTTGTTAAAAAAGTTTGAAATATCCAATAAATGTCGTTCCACTTCATGATTGTGTCCCACTTGTTGTTGATTCTTCACAAAAAAATACAGTTTTATATCTTTATGTTTGAAGCCTGAAATGTGGCAAAAGGTCGCAAAGTTCAAGGGGGCCGAATACTTTCGCAAGGCACTGTACTTTAGTACCGGTTTCCTCCAGCATCTTCACAAGGTCCTTTGCTGTTGTTTTGGGATTGATTTGCACTTTTTGCACCAAAATACATTCATCTCTAGGAGACAGAACGCGTCTCCTTCTTGAGCGGTATGACGGCTGTGTGGTCCCATGGTGTTTATACTGGCGTACTATTGTTTGTACAGATGAACGTGCTACCATCAGGAATTTGGAAATTGCTCCCAAGGATGAACCAGACTTGTGGAGGTCTACAATTTGAGGTCTTGGCTGATTTCTTTTGATTTTCCCATGATGTCAAGCAAAGAGGCACTGAGTTTGAAGGTAGGCCTTGAAATACATCCACAGGTACACCTCCAATTGACTCCAATGTCAATTAGCCTATCAGAAGCTTCTAAAGCCATGATATCATTCAAGAAATTTGTGGAGTGGTTGAAAAATTTGTTTAATGACGCCAACCTAAGTGTATGTAAACCTCCGACTTCAACTGTATGTCATAAAGGACAAGGAAAGAAACTCCAGACTGAGAAAATTTGCAAGAAAATAATTTATTCCTTGTTAACCTCAGAGCGCAGCCAAGGTCAGACCCGGGGAGAAACAGAGCAGTGACTGCGGGTGGGCATAGAAAACAAAAATGTTTTATACTTTCAACATCAGTTGAGCCAATGACATACGTAGCACTGAGCAAAACATTTTCCATATACAGTTGGTCATAACCACACACACAAAATCACCATTTCAGATGACTGCAAAACCACATCAGACTCAAGCTATTCCTCCCTGCAGGATATAACAATACCAAAAAGAGGAGTAAGGAAACAACTGTAGACGGTTCTTAACACCCATGGCCCAGGCAGTTGCCAATACTGTAACATTCACAAAAATAAAGTCCCTTACTTTCAACTACGTAAACAGT